>NC_042972.1:53463180-53778113 GCF_901001165.1 Salmo trutta | reverse complement strand
ATATATTCTGCAGTTAGTATTGGTAAAGAATTAAAATGGTCTCTGTGATGACACTCACAGTTATTCTACATGTTAGAGAGGCATGTCTGTTCTACTACAGAAGGTAACCGTGGTGGTGGAGGTGTCTGTGAGATCTACCTGCCCCTGTCTCTAGCCGGTGCAGCCACATAGTCCGGTGCCGCTGTCACGTTGGTCAGCATGATACCGTCTGCCCCTTTCTTTGACTTCTCTCGTTTGTTGATCACATGAGTGATCTCTGGGTTGTACTCCTGGAAGGAAGGACGGAAGACAGGGAGCAAGCCATAGTTACCAGTCAAAGCCTGGTTGTTCCTATTCAGTCAATGGGGGAAGTGAATTCAAATGAATTCATACCATGAGTTAAAAACGATCAATTAAACACATGTATTGTGAGGCTAACTGGGAAGCGGTGGTTGTGCACCTCAAACTGGGGCCAGTTCATATGCATGCCAGGGCCGTGGTTGTTGCTGAACCATTTCAGGTCCTCCTGTGCGTTGGCAGAGGTGATGGTGCGCTCCAGGTCCCTGTACACTGTGGCGTAGCTGAAGACAGACAGAGATAGACAGCGGTTACACCTCTGTTCTGACACATTCATCTTGACTCAGTGTACTATTATGGTGGTGCCCAGGTGGTGGGCCAAGGTGTGTGTAAGTATGGCCCTACCTTTGGTTCTCGGTGAGGTTGAGGTGTCGTTTGATGTCCAACAGCACCTCCTTGAGGAACCGCAGTCTCTTATCCTCAAACTGCTGACACGTGTCAAACACTGTCTCCATGTTCTCCATGTACTGGGGCGTACAGTTCCTCAGCTCATCCAGAGTCTTCTCATACTTCTCCTTAGCCTGCATGGGGAAGATCACACAGTATGCTAATAACGTGTAAGGGATAAACAACTACACTGGCTGTACAGTTCAGAGCTGAGGGGCCGTTGACCCATACAAAGTGGGCTTAATATTTGTTGTATTTTAATGTGCCAGGGACCTTTCATAAGGGGCATTTTAATGTCAATATTCTACACATCGCAGTGCCTTTTTTTTCTATTCAGTTAGATCGTTCTAGCCTCTGCATAGCAAGGTCTTTAGAGGCTTGAGGTTACTGAGAAGTGGTGGTGATTGATGTTGACCAAGGTTGAATGAAAGTTAGTGGTCCTCTAGTTCTAAGACAGTATTATTGAACATGTGTAATGGTTTGAGTGGGTCAAGGGGTAGCAAGGCTGTGACATCATCACAGTGGCCTCAGCAGAGTAAAGTCCACTATACTACTAAATAGGTCCTCTCTGGGCTGTAGATCTTTAACTGGTCAAGAAATACTCCTGGAACTAGTCATGGCAATGAGATGAGAGGCCTCACTAACATTGACTGTACTTTTGTTTATCCCATGTGTTGTTGTTTTTTGTCACACTGCTTTGCTTTATCTTGGTCCAGGTCGCAGTTGTAAATGAGAACTTGTTCTCAACTGGCCTACCTGGTTATATAAAGGTGAAATAAAAATACAAAAATGAATAAAAAATAAGGAGGAGGGAGAGGAGGATTGAGCAGTGGAGGGTGGCAACTGCAGGAATAAGCTCTGCGGTATGTGACCCAGATGAGTCAATTTGTAAGTCGCTCTGGATAAGAGCGTCTGCTAAACGACTTAAATGTAAATGTTATAAAAGCTGGAGTTGATTTGATTCACTCTCTCCTCTCCACTCGCCTTGATTGCAGCTCTCAGTGTGAATACTGATTAGCAGAAAGGACTCTTCACTGTGATGATAGCTGATGTGTGGTAATCAGTGTTCCGGCATAAAATGGCTGTCGTGTCTCAGCCAGGTGGGTGCTACTGCTATGCCTTGGTGATGGATGTAAGCTCTTACGCCCTGATCTGGGTAGTAGGGGTCTGGGTAGCTCACCTTCTGAGAATCCTGCTTGCACCTGTCCACCTTGTCCAGGAGCTTCTTCTGCTGGTCGGCCGTGACTGAGGCGTCTGCCTTGCTGTTGGCCTCTCTGATCGATGCCACCTTCTCCTCCTTACAAGCCAGGTGGTACGTCTTCTTGGCAGTCTCAAGCTGAGGAGAGAAGAAATTGTATATTTTAGAAGGACATGAACCCTTTGGGGACATCATTTCAATGCAAACGACTTCAAGGTTACAGCAGAGCGTGGTGCGTGTTCTGATCCGGTACTCGACGTCAAAACTAAATTTGGGGAAAACGTTGTATCATTCTAAGTGTAGTTCAGGTGGTTGCCCCTCACCTCCTTGAGCTTCTTGGCCCATGGTTTCTGGGCCTTCTTGAAGCCCTCCTCTGCCTCTTTGGTTTCCTTGAAGCCTCCCATCATCTGCTTGTGGTAAGAGTCCTTCTGCCAGTTCTTCACCTTCTCAAAGTCATTGTTGACCAGGCTGTTCTTCACATCCTGGTGCAGTTCACTCACCTTCTCAGCCTCTGTCATCACTGCCACCCAGGCCCTCTCCACACTGCCGTACTGGGGTCCTGAGGGAGAGGGAGAATGGGGAGGTCCATTAACAATTTTTGAAACAGATTACTCCAGTATTACTTCATGACTAATAGCAGTTTTATTCCATGGCAAAACTGTCTAGAGAAAAGAAGATCCCGCACATTGCGTTTACGGTACTGACAAAATTAGAAAGAGTTTATTATGAATTCTAAAATGGGTGGTTCGAGCGTTGAATGCTGATTGGCTGATAGCCGTGGTACAGTATATCAGATCGTATACCCCGGGTATGACACAACATTTATTTGTTTTTACTGCTCTAATTACGATTGGTAACCAGTTTATAATAGCAATAAGGCACCTCGGAGGTTTGTGACATATGTGCCTAAGAACAGCCCTTATCTGTGTTATATTGGCCATATACCACACTCCCCCAGACCTTATTGCTTAAAAATAGTCTGCACCCACTAAGCACAGACTAATGCCGACGTTGTTTCGATGTCTTTTTTTTGGTCCTGTCCGGACATCTTTTTTTGGTCTGTTTTTGTTGTGGTCCGGACCGGCCTTGATTTCTGAACCAATCATAGACATCTTTGTTTGGTCCAGATTTGGTCCGGTCTGGAGTGGCCTTGATTTCAACATCCACAGACGTCCGGTCTGGACTGGCCTATATTTAGCCCAAACATAGACGTCTATGATTGGTTCAGCTTTGGTCGGTCCGGACCAAATCTGAACCAATCATAGAAATCTATGTTTCCCAAGTTTGGAAAGCACAGTACAGCACACTACAGTACAGTAGAGGAGAGAGGAGTATGTGGCTGATAGTGTCATGTGACAGTGGGTGATGGTGTTGGTAGGTAAAGTTAAATTCATGGAAGATGGGTGTGGTATATTGCATATCTTTAATGTATGCCTACATTCAGATATAGATCCCTCTTTTCAATATTAATTACCCTTCGATTTGCCAATTCGTAGGCAAGTTCTCTGCATTTGAAGCTACTAAGCCCATGAAAACTGGTCTGCGGGGTTCTTGATATGTTTAGCAAGCTCAGACTCCATGTCATCAGCTAAGACCTTGTGTGCCTCCGCTACTCTATCATGCATTCTTCAAAGAAAAGTGTTCCAAAACGGTACTCCGGCAGTTACGAGTCAAGACCCCTTGAGGTTCTTGAAAGAACAGCCAAGGAAGTGAGAGAAGGGAATAAGTCAATTTAAGCAGCAGCAAGGGATGAAAAATAGACTGAATGACACTGAAGAGGTACACTGACAAAAACAAAGAAAACAAACATGTTCCTGTGAGAAAGAGAAGCTACAACAAGGTGCTATCTAGAACCTAAAATGGTTCTTCAGCTGTCCCCATAGGAGAACATTTTGAATAACCCTTTTTTGGTTCCACATAGAACACTTTTGGGTTCCATGTAGAGCCTTCTGTCTCTCACTTCCTTGGCTGCTCTCTTAAGAACCTTTAGTCGGGCTAGACCTCTGCTTGTTTTACGTTTGCATACACTGGACATGATGTCTGCTCTGTAACAATAAAAATACACTATCTTGAGATCATATGCATGACACATTGCAAAAACATGATGCATGTGAATAAAACTGACAAAATATAATAATATTTGTATGGAGTATGGTGGCCATTGGCTCATCTTACCCCAAGGTTAACATTTTGATTATATTAGCCCACACAAATACAAGGACGCACGTCCATTGTTGGTTCTAAACCTAGCACAAAACAATCTTAAAACGATCTACTTTGGTTTAGATACAAGCATCGTAAAACCTATAACATAATACATTAATTCGACTTTGTGAAAATACTTTTTGTGGACCTAACTTGCTTACCACTTGTTTCTTCCTTCACAGACTCCATGAAGTGATGACCTCTTCCTAAACATTTGGGCACATTATTCATTTTGTGTATGGTTTCCGAGAAACAAGGGGTGGCTCAATTAACCTTTTGGCTCAACTTACCCCACTTTCCCCCTACAGTAAAACATATAGTATAGTACAATACAGTACAGCACAGCAGAGTACAGTAAACAAAGAAAAGTAAAGTAAAGTTCAGTACAGCTCAGTACAGAAGAGCATAGTACAGTATAATGTACTGTATTGTACTATACTTTAAAGTACTGTATTGTACTCGACTGTACACTACTGTACTCTACTGAAATACACTGTACTGTACCGTACTCTACTGAAATACACTGTACTGTGCCGTACTGTACTCTATCGAATTAAACTCTACTGTACCGTACTGTACTCAACTGAATAAAATGTACCGTACCATGCTGTACTCTACTGTGCTCTACTGTACTGAACTGTGCCATGCTGTACTGTGCTGTTCAAACTTGTGAAACATAGCGTAGACGTCTGTGTCTCGTTCAGATTTGGTCTGGTCCGGGCTGACCAGATTTGTACTTGTTTGGGGGCGGAGCTCATTAATTAATAATAATAGTTAGTACAGTCAGTGCATTCAATTACAGAAGATGAACAACAACATTAACAGTCATAGTAAGACAAATATATGTCTGTAGCCGTTACTGAGAATGTTACTGCAGTTGAAGTGGGCTGTTGGTTTATTCTGTAGGTTGGACCAGTAAAAGCCGATTTTAGCCTACTGTAGATGATTCGGGAAGGAGTGGGTAAAGAGGCGGTAGGACTGCTGACAGCAGGGTATGAAAAGTCACAATACCCCGCCTCAACACACATTCTCAGCAGCCTTCATTTATCCCATAGAGCTCACCAAGAAAAAAAGACTAACAAATAACCTTTGGTATTCACCTCTGAACTCATTGGCCTGTATCGTAGCCCTAACCTGGATAGAAGAGAGTAGATCACCAAGCACACTCATCTGTACAGACTCTACCTCAGGCCTACAAACGCTGGACGAAGGTCACATTTTATTTTGTCACGTGACGAATACAACAGGTGTAGACTTTACCGTGAAAGGCTTGCTTACGTGCCTGTCCCAGTGAGTCAGAGTTAACAAGTAATAATACAAAGAAAAATAGTAACATAAGATGAATAAAATACCCAAGAATGGAGCTATATACAGGAAGTACCAGTACCAGATCAATGTGGAGCTATATACAGGGAGTATCAGTACCAGATCAATGTGGAGCTATATACAGGGAGTACCAGTACCAGATCAATGTGAAGCTATATACAGGGAGTACCAGTACCAGATCAATGTGGAGCTATATACAGGGAGTACCAGTACCAGATCAATGTGGAGCTATATACAGGGAGTACCAGTACCAGATCAATGTGGAGATATATACAGGAAGTACCAGATCAATGTGGAGCTATATACAGGGAGTACCAGTACCAGATCAATGTGAAGCTATATACAGGGAGTACCAGTACCAGATCAATGTGGAGCTATATACAGGGAGTACCAGTACCAGATCAATGTGGAGATATATACAGGAAGTACCAGTACCAGATCAATGTGGAGCTATATACAGGGAGTATCAGTACCAGATCAATGTGGAGCTATATACAGGGAGTACCAGTACCAGATCAATGTGGAGCTATATACAGGGAGTACCAGTACCAGATCAATGTGGAGCTATATACAGGGAGTACCAGTACCAGATCAATGTGGAGCTATATACAGGGAGTATCAGTACCAGATCAATGTGGAGCTATATGTAGGGAGTATCAGTACCAGATCAATGTGGAGCTATATACAGGGAGTATCAGTACCAGATCAATGTGGAGCTATATACAGGGAGTACCAGTACCAGATCAATGTGGAGCTATATACAGGGAGTACCAGTACCAGATCAATGTGGAGCTATATACAGGGAGTATCAGTACCAGATCAATGTGGAGCTATATACAGAGAGTATCAGTACCACATCAATGTGGAGCTATATACAGGGAGTACCAGTACCAGATCAATGTGGAGCTATATACAGGGAGTATCAGTACCAGATCAATGTGGAGCTATATACAGGGAGTACCAGTACCAGATCAATGTGCAGCTATATACAGAGAGTATCAGTACCACATCAATGTGGAGCTATATACAGGGAGTACCAGTACCAGATCAATGTGCAAGGGAATGAGGTATTTGAGGTAGATACTGTATGTACATGAAGGCAAGGTAAAGTGACGAGGCATCAGGATAGATAATAATAAGAGTAAAATAAAGAACAGAGTAGCAGCAGCATATTATGAGTGTAAACGTGTGGGCGCGTGTAGTTGTCTCTGTTCGTTTGTGTTGTGTCGGTATCCGTGTGTGTGTTTGTGGTGTGTTGGTATGAGAGTTTGTGTTATGTGTGTGTGTGTGTGTACACATGTAGTGTATGTGAATGTGTGTGGGTTTTGCATGAGAGTGTTTTATTAGTCGTATGTATGGGATACACATGGTACTCCCGTTCAACAAAGTGATTATTTACAGGTTCCTTCTCGACAAAGCAACAACAATAACAAATAATAAAATATAAGAATACAAACATAAAGTAAATGTACATTTCTCAGTAGAATAAAATAAACATGTTAACATAAGCATAATACAGGACGGCACAATTTATAGTCCATTATTTACACGTTTTGGGGAAGGGAGGATTGGGGGACAAGTCTGGTAGCAGCAGTTGTGATGTGTGTGTAGTGTGTGTGTGTGTGTGTCTGTGTGTGTCTGTGTGTGTCTGTGTGTGTCTGTGTGTGTCTGTGTGTGTCTGTGTGTGTCTGTGTGTGTCTGTGTGTGTCTGTGTGTGTCTGTGTGTGTCTGTGTGTGTCTGTGTGTCTGTGTGTCTGTGTGTCTGTGTGTCTGTGTGTCTGTGTGTCTGTGTGTCTGTGTGTCTGTGTGTCTGTGTGTCTGTGTGGGTATGTGCTAAAGTGTGGAGATTCAGAGCAGGTGGTCAGTCCAGTTCAAGTGTTCAGCAGTCTCATGGCTTGTAGATAAAAACTGTCTCTGAGTCTGTTGGCATCAGAACTCATGCTCCGATACAATTTCCCTGACGGTAAGGAATTGAACAGCTTGTGGCTGGGGTGTGTGGGGTCCTTGATGATGCTGCGGGCCTTCCTCAGGCACTGTTTCGAGTAGATGTCCTGGATGGGTGGGAACATGGTTCCAGTGATGTACTGGGCCATCTTCACCAGCCACTGGAGGGCCTTGAGGTCGTGGACAGAGCAATTCCTGTACCAGGCCGTGAGGCAACCTACCAGGATGCTCTCGGTGGTGCAGCTGTAGTATTTGGAGGACCCGGGGTGGCATGGCCAATTTCTTCAACTGCCTTAGGAGTTAGAGATGCTGTTGCGCCCTCTTGACAAGAGTGGTGGTGTTGTTGGTCCATGTCAAGTTCTCGGTGATGTGCCGAGGAACTTATGAAAACTGCTGACTCTCTCTACTACAGTCCCATTGATGCGGAGCTGGGAATGTTCTATCCTCTGCGTCTTGAATTCAAGAATTAACTCCTTTGCTTAATTTGATGTTGAGGGAGAAGTTGTTGACCTAGCACCACATTGCCAGTTCACTTACTTCCTTCCTATTGGCTGACTCGTTGTTGTTGGTTATCTGGCCTTCAACCGTGGTGTCGTCAGCAAACTTGATGATGGAGTTGGTGTTGTGCAAAGCCATGCAGTCATGGGTGAACAGAGAGTACAGTAGAGGGCTGAGGACACCACTGGGGGTCCATGTGTTAAGAGTCAGTGTGGAGGAGGTGCTGTTGCCAATCCTCACAGCCTGTGGTCTGCCGTTCAGGAAGTCCAGGTTCCAGTTGCAGAGGGTGGTGTCCAGACCCAGGGCTGTGAGCTTGGTGTCGAGCTTGGAGGAAATGCTGAAAGGTGGTCAATGAACAGCATTCTCACATAGGTGTTAATTTTGTCCAGATGTGTTATGGCTGTGTAAATAGTGTTGGAAATGTCATGTTCCATGGATCTGTTGGAGCGGTAGGCAAATTGGAGTGGGTCCAGTGTGTGGACTATGACCAGCCTCTCAAAGCACTTCATGTTGACCGGGGTGAGTGTGACAGGGGGATAGTCATTTGGGCATGTCATCTTTTCTTGGGCTCTGGGATGGTGTTCTCCTTGAAGGCCGGTTGGGGATTTCAGCCTGGGACAGGTTGAAGATGTCAGAGAAGATGCCCGCCAGCTGGTCAGCACACACTGGACGCGGCCAGTATTCACTCTTTTGAGAGTTTTCCTCACATCAGCCTCAGAGCGAAAGCACTTGATAGCTCGGAGCAGAGACAGTCTTCCAACATGCCTCTGTATTGTCTGCCTCGAAATGAGCATAGATGTGTTAAGCTCATTTGGGAGGGAGGCTTCGGTGGGCACCACAAAACTGGATTTACCTTTGTAGTCTGTGATAGTCTGTGGTCCTTGCCACATGCATCGCGAGTCTGAGTTGTCGAACATCAATTCAAGTTTGAGTCTGTATTGTCTTTTTGTGTCCCTAATGGATTTACCTGCTTGCCTTGTACACGTTGCGCACCACAGAGTCATCGGGGTTCATTCTGCTGACATTGAATGCTGCAGTACGGGCTCTCAGCATGGAATGGATATCGCCGTTTGTCCAGGGTTTTTGGTTGGGGTATGTCTGGACTGTTATTGTGGGTACAACATCATCAACACATTTCCTAATGAAGCCTGTGACTGAAAATGTATAGTCCTGAATGTTGATGGATGAGTCCTGGGTGGAGGAATCTTTGAACATATTCCAAACAGTATTCTCAAAACAGTCCTGCAACATTGAGTCTGCATCCTTTGTCCAGCGCCATACTATTCTCTGTGTTGGTGGCTCCCTCTTGAGTTGCTGCTTGTAGGAGGAGAGTAGGGACAGAGAGACGTGATCTGATTGGCCGAAGTTGGGGCGGGGGATGGCTTTGTACGTGTCACAGATGTTTGCATATACAGTACGTGGTCCAGCACGTTTTTTTTTCTTGTGGGGCAGAATAAGTGTTGATATATTGGAGAATTCTTTTTTTAACGGTGCTTGGTTAAAGTCACCCACGACAATAAAGACTGCTTCCAGGTGAGAGGATTCTTGCTGACTAATGATCTTGTACAATTTGCCAAGTGCTGTGTTTGCTTGTGGCAGTATGTACACAGCTGTGATAATAGCACATGTGAATTCCTTTGGCATATGGTGGGGTCTGCATTTTAGCATCAGAAACTCCAGGTCGGGTGAACAGGAGCTTGAGATGTTTTCAACTTCAGCACACCAGGAATTGTTGATGACGAAACATACACCTCCCCCTAGTTTATTATATATTTTAAATTGTCTAGTAATTTTTAACATTTCTATTATTGTTTTGCCTTTACTTAACTAGTCAGTTAAGAACAAATTCTTATTTACAATGACGGCCTACACCGGCCAAACCCGGACGACACTGGGCCAATTGTGCGCCGCCCTATGGGACTCCCAATCACGGCCGGTTGTGATACAGCCTGGATTCGAACCAGGGTGTCTGTAGGGACGCCTCTAGCACTGAGATGCAGTGCCTTAGGCCGCTGCGCCACTCGGGAGCCCTTACCTGAAGCTGCCGTTTGATCCATATGGAAAATGGAAACGGCGTCTGGTTGATTAGCAGAGTCAAGTGTATCGTCTATAACCCATGTCTCTGTAAAAACAAGCATTCCCTGATGTCCCTCTGCGATTGAAGCCTTGCTCTGAGTTCACAACTTTTATTTTCCAGTGATTGGACATTGGCCATCAGGATACTAGGAAGAGGAGACCGTGTAGCACGTCTTTTACACTGGCCCCTGAGTGTATAGCCTTGTTAGTGTGCAAAGAGTCACTACAGATAGTCCGGGTAGCCATTAAATTAATAATTTTGGCATATAGCTTGGGGGTAGAAGCTGTTGCTTCTATGCTCTGCTACTGTTTTCCGGACAGGAGCAGAGTGAACAGTCTATGGCTTGGGTGGCAGGAGTTGGGCCTTCCTCAGACACCGCCTGACATAGAGGTCTTGGATGGCAGGGAGCTCGGCCCCAGGGATGTACAGGGCTCTCCGCACCACCCTCTGTACAGTTTTGCAGTTAACTGAGGTGCATTTGCCATACCAAGCGGTGATGCAGCCACTCAAGATGCTCTCGATGGTGCAGCTGTAGACATTTTTGAGGATCCGAGGGCCCATGCCAAATCTTTTCAGCCTCCTGAGGGGGAAGAGCCGCTGCCGTGCCCTCTTCCTGACTGTGTGGACCATGTTAATTTAAGTCCTTAGTGATGTGGACGTCAAGGAACTTGTAGTTCTCTACCCACTCCACTGCAGGCCCATCAATGTGGATGGGGGCATGATCTCACACACCCGCAGCAGGCCACCTGCAGTAGGCCAGACCTATTATTCGACTAACGGCAAAAGGAATGGACAGCAGGGGAAAAGGAAGACATTTACACTCCTTTCACCTGCTGGTTTCAATCAGCAATAACTACAAATTCATTTCAAGATGATCAGAAACCATCATCACCCATCTGTGAATAGGTCACAACGGCCTCAACCACTGTCTCCATAAGACAGGAAAAAACAAAACAGGTTCATGTCTCAACTGTCCTGCAGCAGAAACTACAGACCACGTCCTCTTTCGCTGTCAAACCTACCAACATCAGAGGCAAACAATCAGAAGAACGATCACATCCCTGGGCATAAGTTTCACCCTCCCCAACTTACTAAAAACATGTCCAGAATAAGGCTGTTACGGTGACCGTATTACCGCCAAACTGGCGGTCACAAGTCATGAAGGCAGTCAAATTCCATGTAACCATTTAGTCATACTAATTAGGCTTCTTCAAGCTATGATGCTGCTGATGGTTAGTAGCCTACCAAACTAACTGCCTGGTACTCAGCACTTTATTGTCCCTCTAATCACCCTGACATCAATGCAAATGTGATCGAAAATATAATCAAACACTTCATGAGATCCCATGAGCTCATGTTGTGCAACATTTCTATAGGCTATGCAATTGCGGGAGAAAACAGAGTGATGGCCTCTATTAAAAAGAGGAAGATCCCATGAGCTTTCTATAGGCTCGGCCTACTATATTTATTTCTCAACATTCCTAATATTAAGTACTTTGCTTATTTTTACAACAGGAATACAGCCTACCTGGCTGTCATGAAAATGAATCACGGGAAAAGCATCCTCCTTTCGCTATTTAAGTGCATAGATGTCATGTATTTTTTTCCGCTGCCCCTGTTTTGAGACAGGTCCATGATAATGGTGCATTCTAAATCAAAACAAATTTCACACATATATTATTTAGTATATGTAAAGACAAGATTAAATCGAGAATAGTTTGATGGGCGACAATATTAGCTTGTGAATTATATATCATCACTTGTGAATTATGCCCAGCATAAGGCAAGAAACAATGCCTTTCTTTGTTGACTTTTTCTAATCATAATCGCACACCTCAAGTAGTCTAGCCCATAGGCCTATATGTTCTGATGAGATTTGTATCACAACTAAAGTGGCCAAATAACTTCTTAAAATTAAGCACATTAATCCGCTTTACAAGGAGTGTAGAGCCTAACTGGCATATATAAGCAGTGCACGAGTTTCAAGTTTGGGGAAGATCTTTTTCACATAAAAAATGCACCTTTATAATAAAAGCATAATGGTGTTGATAATGGTGTTTTCCCACTAATGGAACATTAATATAGCATACTGCCGTGTGTGCATTGCTGCGTTTATAATGTGAAGAAATAGCCTAATACTTTATCAACATTTTAGGCTAAACATTCTGATCTGTTGTGTCAGCCTCATTGCATACATTTTTATTTGTTATTCTAGTGGTTGTATTAATTTGGGATCTATCATATCCCACAACTGTCCCAGACTATGTTTGGAATATTTACTTCATGCACAGAATAGGTCAACTTTTGTACTATGGGGGATAGTAGATTGACATAGGCTAGAGCTTTTTGTTCATTAGGTCTACTCATCTTGTTGGCTGACAAAAAGTAAATGTGGACAGTTCTTCCAATATCTTCAATATGCACCTCGGAATTGGATAAGTACTCGTGCAGTTGTGTCCCCGATGTGTCTGTCTTCCCTTGTAGCCTGTGAGAAAGACCCGATCATGTGAGGGAGAGCCATGTGAGTGAGAGGTGATTCAGAGCAAGCAGCACTCAGGGAGAAGGGCACAATGGCTACTGGCAGCAAAAGGCATGGATTTTTTTAGGGGGCCACACAAAGGGGATGCCTCCGGGAAAATTGAGGCCTTATCAAGTGCTTGTCAAATTGTAAATGAGAGACTGATGAAGTGTGTACAGCCTGCGCAAAAAACAAAGCTGAGCTCATGCATATCATGCAACTTTTTTCAAATCATCATTAGTGTCGCATCATGCAGCCTTACAACGTATTAAAAATCGAAACATATAGCCCAACGTTTGTAGAACAACTGAAGTTACATTAATAACTCTTAATTAAGAATATAGGAGTACCTATTTCTTTGTTAACCGCTCAACACAGAAGAGCCGCATGTGCACACTCCCTTAAATTGTTTGGACAAAATATCCTTTGTATTTTATTCAGCTTTGTTCAATTGTATTCTTCATACTATAAAATAATGCCATGGAATTCTAAGCAAATATTGTCTGCTAAATGAACTAGTGTAGCCCATAGCCATATGGCATAGCCAGATGAGGACTTAACATCAGGACAACTCAGAGTATGCTATTCTGTCCTTCTGAAATAGACTACTTTTTCCTCATATCATGCTTTTTTAGACCTGTCTAAAAAGAATTAATGGATTTATTGTGAAGGTGTAGGCTATATTACATGGATTTATTATACTTTTTAAAATGTAGATGTTCCAAAGGTCTGCATCAGTGGCTTGTAGGCTATGTGTGAAAGCCAGGAGATGCTAAGTGTGTTTATGTTAATTAACGGTCAATTACCTTGAGACCAGCAGTTATTTGCTTGACAGTCACCAGCTGCTGAAATTTTGTGACCGCCATAGCCCTAGTCCAGAACAAACTGTAATTCACTCAGCAATCATTTCCTTCCTCCATTCCCATAGGGCGGCACACATTTGGCCCAGCGTCGTCCGGGTTAGGGGAGGGTTTGGCCAGGGTAGGCCGTCATTGTAAAATAAGAATTTGTTCTTAATTAACTGACTTGCCTAGTTAAATAAAGGTTAAATCAAGCATTTTTAGATTACAGTGCAAAGTGTAGAACACCTACATAGTCTCCATCATACGCCAGCCCAGTAGGTGGCGGTACTGCACCTAATATTGGTACACACCACCATAAAATCCCAACGAAGAAGAAAGGTAGGTTGGACTACTTTAAACATCATTGCTGCCAGTTTGAAAACTTTTAAAAAAGCTAACATAAGTGCATGTGACAGAAGGGAGCAATAATAAATATTATATGTTGCAATCTTTGGTTGGCTCCTCTTTCCAAGATTAAATGGATTAGAAAATTCTTATTGTGATATAATGCTTACTTCATTGAGCATGTACAATATGTGCAGTTGAAATTTGACATAGAACCAATGACCAAAAAATATGTATTTTCAATGTGTGTAAATTATGTTTTTTCAACTTTCATTCAGAACTGAAAATTTCAACGTCCGGAAAATAAGTATTTTCAACATCCAGAAAATGTGTCTTTTTTTTACCTTTTATTCTGAACCTAAAATGAACATAACTTCAACGTCTGGAAAATACGCCTTTTAGACATCTTTTTTTTGCTAACTGGGCACCAACAGGTGGCAGTAACTCTCCAAAGCACTGTGAGCTGCTGGGTTTGTGTCTCCCCTCCTCCCCTCGTACCTTTATCCACCAGCTGTCTCCATCTCTTGGACCAGTCGGTCAGCTGCTGGCTGTAGGCCTTCTCAATTTTGGCACGCTCTTGTATACAGTTCATCAGGTCATTGCAGAGCCTGTGTCCGTCATCAATCCGCTTCACAGCACGCTTGTAGTTCCCCACCTTTCATAGGCACCAGAATGAGAGGCATTTCAATTACATTCAACACATTCCACCTTAAAAGCCGATTTATGGTAATTCCGGTATCTACATTGGCTGTGCAGTATTTACTGTGATGCGGCCTCTGCAGAAGTTAGGGCATTCATACTTGCACTTCGCGGAACAGAGCTGTTTTGATGGAAGCCTCCGGATGTTCTGAAATTGCGGCACACCCTCCGTACTGAGCGCATTGCCGAATCAAGCATAAATCGTCTTTAAGAATGTGGCGTGCCACCTTAAAGCTAGAATCCTTATTCCAGTGGGCATACAATATGTTAAATATGTATTTTTCTGGTTGGAATCTGGTCGGGACGTCTTATAACCAGATCACAAACAGATTAAGATGTCTTTTACATGATGCCTTTTTTTTGTATCTGTTTTTTGGTTTAAATCCGATTGAACTACTGACCAGTTATCTAAATACTACTAAATATAATCGACTCCAATCTATATAAACATGTGCTTAGTGTTTGTGGGCCATGCACCCATTGGATATAAGATACTAGAACCATTACAATGATTAAAATTGGAGTAATGTTCTTTTTCTGTAGGGTTTGCGTTATTCAGCTTAGCACAGTTAGCAAACAACAGCTGTCAGAGCGCACCAAAGTGGGTTAAGGTCTCGCGGCAACATGCTGGGCTCGGGCCTATTCCATTTGAGACTCGGGGTACTTGGCATGGACTCGGACTCGGAGGGCTTCATGCGGGCAGAGCTCTTCCCGAGTCCGGCAGAATCATATTACTCTGGGCTCTGGCTAATGGTACTCGGGCCGAGTGCACTTCAGCTCATCCGGCCCGATTAACTTTTTCAGGGTTAGGGCCATTTCAGTTTTTTATTCAGCAGGTGATGAAATACAAATAAAAAAAACTAAGAAATGTGATATATTTAACCTCTATCGAATTTGCTAGGTCATTAAAAGCTAAACTGTGTGACAGTCTCAGCGATCCTAAAGCTATCAGAGATGGTCCCTAATTTAGAGAATCTCTGATGGTATGAATGCTTTTGCTTTTATTACAGGCCATTGTAGGGTTTTTCGTAGTTGCTGTCCACCTAATTGAAAAGTGCACATTCAATTCCATAACGTTTGTTCTAGGCTACCAGCATGTAAGATAAAAATGAACAATAATACAGGATACCCTTACAAAAATGCACTGCCATTAAAATGCAGTAAAACTGTGGTACAATGAAATAATGGTTGTTTTATTAATGGCATCTGGTAGCTTACTGTGTTGTGTTGGCTTCTAATGGTAAGATTTTGTCTGTGTTAGCCAATTACACTGTTTATTGTGCTGCACATTTTCTTCTGTTCAACTGAATGCAATTTTGATGTTCAATTATGACTAACTACATTTCTTTTCAGAATTTAACAAAATAACACATAGGCATATGTATTTTATTTCAATATCCTACTACAATTTACAAGGGTTTACAAAACCCTTTTTTTTATCAATAATTAGTCAAATATTATTGCACCTGAATTTGATCTTGAAAATATGACTATTATATTTTCCCTTAAAGCTTTTAAGCAATTAACATAATGTGTGCAGTAACTGTATTTTCATTTTAGTAGCTAAATAAGAAGGTAGGCATATTTCAGTAGCTAAATAAGGAGGTAGGCATAAAACTTGGATTGGAATCTGTGCCTTGCGTGCAGCAATAGATCTCTAATCTGCTAAATGGTAGTCCCTGTTCTCCTGCATTCTTGTTTTACTTTTGTAAGTAAAGCAGTGGTTTGTTGGGGAGAAGAACATCAAGGAAACTGCTGACAGATTGAATAGCTAGCAAACGTTAACTAACTAAGCTGGCCAATTTTAGCTAGCTAACATTAGCTTCTCTGGCTAATCCTGATGTCTACCTGTTTTGGCCATTGGTTGTACCTAGCTAGCTTTTTGATATCTGTTTAGTTAGTGACAGTAATTGTATGTGTGTGTGTGAATATTGTCATGTTAACATCTTGTCATGCTAGCTGTGTGTGTGTGGGAGAGAGATGGTTAATGAATACACATAAAGGAAACATTGATTGTGTGTGTGAGACATTGTAAGCTGACCTAATTCTTGAAACGTATACCCCCAATGTGGATGTGAAGCTTTTCTTGATTCATCAGGTATTTTTGTGAATTTTGCATTTGTATTTGACAATACATTTTGCCTATCCCTGATCCCCCTCAACACTAATTCTAACAATACACCTCTCAACTGCCTACTTCAATTCCTGATACAATCTTTTAAACAGGAATCTTCTAGCTTGGAAGGAAGGATGGAGGAGGGAACAAAGGAAGGAGTACATTAGTTATCCAGCCTGCTGACTGAGAAATGTAAACAGTCTATGTTTTCCTGTCTATCTCTCTACGTCTGTCTGTCTGACTGCAAGATTGCTGAGGGGCAACATAGTCAATGTACTTGCTATTCTAAGTCTAACTTAGTGAAGACCTTGGGTAATGGTTAATTATGATTAGTCTCAGTCTTTATAGCTCCTGAAACATGTCAATGACCTGATGCGAGGGGAGAATCTCAATTGCATACACCTCGCGCCTCTGTCCTCTCTCCTCGCCTCATTCTCAAAACCCTTTGGAGGAAAATGTCTGAGGGGAGGAACCTCTGGCTTTCTCATCCAATGGGTTTTGAGAAGGAAGTGAGGAGAGAGGACACAAAGAGTATGAAATTGAGATTCTCCCATGGCCTCTACAGCAGTGCTTGGCCACCCACTCAGTTAGTAGTGACCTATTCTGCCACATCCCATGGAAAGGAGTGAGCAGAACCACCCCTCCTTACATCCATTTTTTCTTTGCATCAGGTCTCACTGAGACTGGATTCCCCAAGAGACATGCTATTCAGCTGATGAAGCGCAAGAAGAATGTTATGGCGGGTGTAGCGAAATGCTTGTGTTCCTAGCTCCAACAGTACAGTAATATCTAACAATACACACATCTAAAAGTAAAATAATGGAATTAAGAAATATATAAATATTAGGATGAGCGATGTCGGAGTGGCATTGACTAAAACACTGTAGAATAGAATACAGTATATACATATGAAATTAATAAAGCAATTCGCAAACAAGTGTGCAGAATGCAGATAAGAGGAATAGCTTTGCCAATTACACCCATTTCTAACAATGTTTGTGGCAGGAATGATATGAAAAACACAGCTTTTGAAATATATAGTATTGGATTGTCTCTTTATTGTCTCTTTACAAATACTTCAATTTTTTGCATTTACCTTTCTTTTTTTAAGACTGCCAAGCTGTTCTCAAATGGGGGAACCTCTGTCTGGGACAATGTCCACAGGATTATGGGACGGTGTGTTTATAAAAAGTTATTTTATCAAGCATAACTTTACCATTTTGAGATGAGTAAAATACTGTCATAATCCAACTACTGTCTAATTTTGATATTCTCTTTTATAAAATGTTTCAGATTGATGACCAATGAATTAATGTCCCACTTCAATATGAAGGGACAGAGGAGCAAACATGCCTTTGTTACCACTCATGTGTGTTCCATTGTAGTTGGTAAGTAAATGTGAGCTGTTAAAACATTTGACACAGACAATTACATTTTTTTGTAGATTCTTTTAAAGATATTTTACTGTGCGTTCCTGTTCTGTTGTGTCGTGTACTGCATGCCCACATTATGCCAATCGTTAATTTATTTTTTCTCTTTTTATGCTTAGAGAAAGTGTCATGAAAAGCCAGAAAACTCAGGAGCTTGATGTGTTGCAGGCCCTCTGGAAAGTCCTAAAATATGCCCCTGATCGCCATGTTGGAGGAAGATGCAAAGTATGTGTATGAGCAAATTGCTCTTTTTTGAAGCCATCTCTAACCTATAACTGCCACAAACTTTTTCAACTAGTACCATGGAAATATACTGCCCAAAACAATAAAGGGAACACTTAAACAACACATCCTAGATCTGAATGAAAGAAATAATGTTATTAAATACTTTTTTCTTTACATAGTTGAATGTGCTGACAACAAAATCACACAAAAATAATCAATGGAAATCCAATTTATCAACCCATGGAGGTCTGGATTTGGAGTCACACTCAAAATTAAAGTGGAAAACCACACTACAGGCTGATCCAACTTTGATGTAATGTCCTTAAAACAAGTCAAAATGAGGCTCAGTAGTGTGTGTGGCCTCCACGTGTCTGTATGACCTCCCTACAATGCCTGGGCATGCTCCTGATGAGGTGGCGGATTGTCTCCTGAGGGATCTCCTCCCAGACCTGGACGAAAGCACCCGCCAACTCCTGGACAGTCTGTGGTGCAACGTGGCGTTGGTGGATGGAGCGAGACATGATGTCCCAGATGTGCTCAATTGGATTCAGGTCTGGGGAACGGGCGGGCCAGTCCATAGCATCAATGCTTTCCTCTTGCAAGAACTGCTGACACACTCCAGCCACATGAGGTCTAGCATTGTCTTGCATTAGGAGGAACCCAGGGCCAACCGCACCAGCATATGGTCTCACAAGGGGTCTGAGGATCTCATCTCGGTACCTAATGGCAGTCAGGCTACCTCTGGCGAGCACATGGAGGGCTGTGCGACCCCCCCAAAGAAATGCCACCCCACACCATGACTGACCCACCGCCAAACCGGTCATGCTGGAGGATGTTGCAGGCAGCAGAACGTTGTCCACGGCGTCTCCAGACTCTGTCACGTCTGTCACGTGCTCAGTGTGAACCTGCTTTCATCTGTGAAGAGCACAGGGCGCCAGTGGCGAATTTGCCAATCTTGGTGTTCTCTGGCAAATGCCAAACGTCCTGCACGGTGTTGGGCTGTAAGCACAACCCCCACCTTTGGACGTCGGGCCCTCATACCACCCTCATGGAGTCTGTTTCTGACCGTTTGAGCAGACACATGCACATTTGTGGCCTGCTGGAGGTCATTTTGCAGGGCTCTGGCAGTGCTTCTCCTGCTCCTCCTTGCACAAAGGCGGAGGTAGCGGTCCTGCTGCTGGGTTGTTGCCCTCCTACGGCCTCCTCCACGTCTCCTGATGTACTGGCCTGGACACTACGCTGACAGACACAGCAAACCTTCTTGCCACAGCTCGCATTGATGTGCCATCCTGGATGAACTGCACTACCTGAGCCACTTGTGTGGGTTGTAGACTCCGTCTCATGCTACCACTAGAGTGAAAGCACCGCCAGCATTCAAAAGTGACCAAAACATCAGCCAGGAAGCATAGGAACTGGTGGTCTGTGGTCCCCACCTGCAGAACCACTCCTTTATTGGGGGTGTCTTGCTAATTGCCTATAATTTCCACCTGTTGTCTATTCTATTTGCACAACAGCATGTGAAATTTATTGTCAATCAGTGTTGCTTCCTAAGTGGACAGTTTGATTTCACAGAAGTGTGATTGACTTGGAGTTACATTGTGTTGTTTAAGTGTTCCCTTTATTTTTTTGAGCAGTGTACTTTAAGCCAGCTGAGTCCACAAAGTTTCTTCAAGTTTCTTCAAAATTCTTCAAATTTCAAATTGATAAAGTTTTAATGCACCGATTCTCTTTACCATGACCCATCACACCACTCTTCAAGAGGGCCACTACGCTCCAGATCACCTTCTATGCTCAGAGGTCTTTGATGAGGATCTACCCCATCACACTGCTTTTATTAATCATTAATACAATAAAAAAATGTGTCTTCATATAGTCTTTCTATGCATGTGCTTTCTTTGGGTGAAATTTGAAACAATTTGGGACAGATCAAAATGTATTGGGGGGAGGGTTGATCCAAAATAGGGGAGGGTTGTGTGGTTTAGGGGTAGGGTTCTGTGATTTTTTTCTTTTTTGGGGGGGGGTCGTTTTTTTCCCCTGGTTGACATCTTCTCTTCTGTTCATATTTTCCCTATAAACAATGGCTTGACTTACTTTTGACATCAACTTTTGTGAAGGTTTGGTATGGTGTCGCTATAATTAAGCTTTAGCTACTGCCGGCGTATGATATGAAGGCAGTGCACCCCAGTGCTCCAGCTGACTCCAACAGTTGAACTTGAGGTGAGGAATAATGTTTCAAGCCTATCAGAGTTACTCCTATAATCTAACATTGTAGTGCTTATCTTTATACAAATTATTTGGATCGAAAATTAACAAATGACCCTCCTTCTGTACGTCTATATCTGTATAGCAGACGCAGTAGCCATCTGGCAAAAATAAATGAATGTCGGTGTCATAGCATGCCACCGGTATATCTCTCTCTATGGGGTTATGCCTAAACTTCTCTTCCTTTATATAGGTTATATGTATTTATTAAAATATGAATATCATACAGTGGCCTTTGCATGCAATGCCCTGATACATGACAGGGAAGATTTTAATTGACCGGACATTTGAGAAATGCGTGATTTGCCTCCCTGTGGCTCAGTTGGTAGAGCATGGTGTTTGCAATGGTGTTTGCAACGCCAGGGTTGTGGGTTCGATTCCCACGGGGGGCCAGTACGGGGAGAAAAGAAAATGTATGAATTGAAATGTATGTAATGTATGCATTCACTACTGTAAGTCGCTCTGGATAAGATCGTCTGCTAAATGACTAAAATGTAATGTAAACATTTAGTGCTCAAATCTTTGACAGCTGAACTCTGAGGTGGACAATTATTGTTTTAGGAAAGTACCCTAAAACTCCCCCCAAAAAATGTGGTTATTAAGTTTTGCGTATGCTACACATCGAAACACAAGGAATAGTGTTTTTGTAATTTGTTATAAGGTGTTTTTAAGGACACGTATATGTGATTCATTTGGCCAACATCCCTCGTTTATTGATGGCGCTGGCAGGTTGGATCAAATCAAATCAAATCACGCATTTCTCAAATGTCCGGTCAATTAAAATCTTCCCTGTCATGTTGTCCAGCGCAAAATTTTCCTGAAGGAAACTGAAATGGCATATTGTTTTTCTGAAGATTTTAGAATCTTCACATGAAAATCTGTCGCCAATTGGATGGAAACCTAGCTATAGACACCCTAAAGACTCTAGTATGTTGTCACGTCCTGACCAGCAGAGGGAGCAATTGTAGTAGTTTTGGTCAGGACGTGGCAGAGATTTTTATGTTACGTGTGAGTTGGGTGTTGGACTCCCAATTGAAGGCAGGTGTGTTGAGTTGCCTTTGATTGGGAGTCCTATATAGTAGTGTGTGTTTTTCCTTGTGGTTGTGGGTAATTGTTTCTGTTCAGTGTGTTATGCTGTCAGTACTGTTGAGCTGTCGGTGTTTTCTTGTTTTGTAGTGTTCCAGTGTTCTTTTTTTGAATTAAATCATGAACACTAACTCCGCTGCATTTTGGTCTTCTCTCAATGACGACAGCCCTTACAGAATTACCCACCACAACAGGACCAAGCAGCGGAGGAATTCTGGCGAGGACTGGGGAACACAGCGGGTAAGGGAACCCGAGAGACAGCCCCAAGAACATTTTGGGGGGGGGCACAAGGGCTGTTTGACGGGGCGAGGATGGAGCCCCAGGCCAGCTCCCCGTACCCTGTTTAGGCTGAAACAGACTGAACAGGTCCCGTGCTTTGGGGTTGGGGCTGTGGTGAGGCCTGGGATTTTCAGGCCGGTAGGCACAGTACCAGTGCCCCGCATGTGCCAGGGCGAAGTGAGCATCGAGCCTGAAGGGGTGATGCCAACCCTGCGCTCAAGACCGCCAGTGCGCCTCTACGGTCCGGTGTTTCCTGCTATACGCACTAGCATGGAGGTGCGTGTCTCCAGGCTGGCACGTCCAGTACCAGCCCCACGCATCAGGCATCTAATGCGTCAGCCCAGCCTCGCCAGTCAGGAGCTGCCAGAGCTGCCCGCCAGTCAAGAGTCGCCAGAGCTGCCCACCAGTCAAGAGTCGCCAGAGCTGCCCACCAGTCAAGAGTCGCCAAAGCTGCCCGCCAGTCAAGAGTCGCCAGAGCTGCCCGCCAGTCAAGAGTCGCCAGAGCTGCCCGCCAGTCAAGAGTCGCCAGAGCTGCCCGCCAGTCAAGAGTAGCCAGAGCTGCCCGCCAGTCAAGAGTCGCCAGAGCTGCCCGCCAGTCAGGAGTCGCCAGAGCTGTCCGCCAGTCAGGAGTCGCCAGAGCTGTCCGCCAGTCAGGAGTCGCCAGAGCTGCCCGCCAGTCAGGAGTCGCCAGAGCTGCCCGCCAGTCAGGAGTCGCCAGAGCTGCCCGCCAGTCAGGAGTCGCCAGAGCTGCCCGCCAGTCAGGAGTCGCCAGAGCTGCCCGCCAGTCAGGAGTCGCCAGAGCTGCCCGCCAGTCAGGAGTCGCCAGAGCCGCCCGCCAGTCAGGAGTCGCCAGAGCCGCCCGCCAGTCAGGAGTCGCCAGAGCCGCCCGCCAGTCAGGAGTCGCCAGAGCCGCCCGCCAGTCAGGAGTCGCCAGAGCCGCCCGCCAGTCAGGAGCTGCCAGAGCCGCCCGCCAGTCAGGAGCTGCCAGAGCCGCCCGCTAGTCAGGAGCTGCCAGAGCGGCCCGACTGCCCGGAGCTGCCAGAGCGGCCCGACTGCCCGGAGCTGCCAGGGTGCCCCGACTGCCCGGAGCTGCCAGAGTGGCCCGACTGCCCGGAGCTGCCAGATTGTCCCGCCTGCCCGGATCTGCCAGGGTGCCCCGACTGCCCGGAGCTGCCAGAGTGGCCCGACTGCCCGGAGCTGCCAGAGTGGCCCGACTGCCCGGAGCTGCCAGAGTGGCCCGACTGCCCGGAGCTGCCAGAGTGGCCGACTGCCCGGAGCTGCCAGAGTGGCCCGACTGTCCTCCGGCCCAGCCCGAGTGGCCCTCCTCTCCTCCGGCCCAGCCCGAGTGGCCCGCCTGTCCTCCGGCCCAGCCCGAGTGGCCCGCCTGTCCTCCGGCCCAGCCCGAGTGGCCCGCCTGTCCTCCGGCCCAGCCCGAGTGGTCCGTCTGCCAGGGTCAGCCCGAGTGGCCCGTCTGCCGGCGCAGCTATCGGCGCCACCGAAGTGGACGACGCCGAAGGTGGAGCGAGGTTCACGTCCCGCACCTGAGCCACCTCCAGGATAGGTGGGTTGGGGAGGGAGGGTGTAGCACAGTGCCGTTGTTGACGGCAGCCACCCTCCCTTCCATCCCTTATTGTTTAGGGGGTATTGTTTATTGGTTTTCTTGGGGTATTGGGGATTTTTTTGTGTTTTCTTTTTTAAAGGTGCATTCCGGGGTCTGCACCTTGAGGGGGGGGGGGTACTGTCACGTCCTGACCAGCAGAGGGAGCAATTGTAGTAGTTTTGGTCAGGACGTGGCAGAGATTTTTATGTTACGTGTGAGTTGGGTGTTGGACTCCCAATTGAAGGCAGGTGTGTTGAGTTGCCTTTGATTGGGAGTCCTATATAGTAGTGTGTGTTTTTCCTTGTGGTTGTGGGTAATTGTTTCTGTTCAGTGTGTTATGCTGTCAGTACTGTTGAGCTGTCGGTGTTTTCTTGTTTTGTAGTGTTCCAGTGTTCTTTTTTTGAATTAAATCATGAACACTAACTCCGCTGCATTTTGGTCTTCTCTCCATGACGACAGCCCTTACATACGTACGCTAGTTTAGTGTCGCTTTGATTATGCCTGCACATCATGGTTCACCAGCAGCCCTAAACATCTAAAGAATAAGCTACCAGCCAAACAAGTTTATAAGAATTGTACTTAAACTCCACCCTCAGATGAGTATCTGGAGGTGGAACATTTTTTCATCTCTATCTATGTAATGTGTCTGTATCTATGTAATTGGGACCACAACGGAAATAAGTCCCAGACTTTATTGTGCAATCCCGGTGACTTAAAAAAATCTTTATGTATATATGTATTTATTAACTGACAAATAAAATCAATCAATCAATCAATTCAAATTGCGCAGCGGCCAATTGATGAATGGAAAGAGACATCTGTAGAAAACATTTAATGACATTCGGAAAATATGGCATCAAAATGTTGACAATCCAATTTCCCCCTAGCTGATCATTGTCTGCAGCCGGCTCTGATCATAGTGTAACGAAACAGGCAGGAAGAGTGAGCTTGTCTGTGGTGGTCGGCGAACCCTCAACCTTCTGGCCTGTAGCCCTGCGTAGCATCGACTGTGCCACAAAAGCATGCTGAAGTGACAAAGTTGATATCCACGTTTATAAACACAGGGTCACTACAGTTATTGTTATTTGTGGTCGTAAACATTATTTTGAATGAATTCTATGAAGGGGAGGGTGTTACAATCATGTGAAAATATTTGTAACTTTGAGGAGGGGGGTGCATTTTTTTTAATGACACCTTGAGTTGGACCAGCCCCTCCCCAACAGTAGATTCTGATCTGTCCCTTAAAAAAATTGTTGTAGATTTGTTTTTGCCATTGTTTGAACGATTTTAAAAGTAAGAATATGTTGTAGATTTAAACTTTATTGGTGCCTATGGAAACAAATATAAATGTAATGAACAATGTTTTCAATATCCACATTTATGATTTATGACCAGCTAGTCAGATAGAGATTACAATTATGACCAACTGGTTGCATGGCGGTCAAAAAAATATGTAATTCTGGTCAGTAAAAATACTTCCTTTTTCAACTAGTTTGCTACCAGAATAAGACGTCATATAAAGACGTCATACAGACGTTCCTGTCACCTGTCAAACGTGTAATCTACAGCAGCAGTAGCCCCTAGAGTGGGATACTGTATCATATATACACACACACACACACACACACACACACACACACACACACACACACACACACACACACACACACACACACACAAAGACACACAATCCCTCTACAACCGCAGCCCTAGTCAGCGGCCTGTCACGCTGCCAGCTCTGCCGCAAAGCCATAGGAGGGTGATGCAGTGATTGCAGAGTGTGGACACCTTGGTTACTGGTTCAAATCCCAGTTCCACTTAAAGGGATGCCTGTTTGACTTTAAATGAATGTATCTCTGTAGGCAAACAGTTGTGGTCTGTTCTCACCTCCCAGAAGCTGTCTGTGCCATCCTCCTGGCTGGCCGACTCATCGTAGACGCCCGACATGATCCTAGAGGGCTTGAGGAGGTTGCGGGAGTCTGCAGCAGAGTCACGGTCGTCATGCACTGAGGGGAGGAGAGAGAGGATCGTCAATAATAGCAATACAATGTGATCAGTTGCTTTTATCCAAACTACAAAAAATATGCAAAGAGGCCATTTCAGAGACTGCGTGTGGGAATTGAAAACCAACTATTTAAGTGGTCCATGTGAATATAATGTTCCCTTTGTTTCATAATATCATGAAATGTTATTCAGATGTAGAAGATGTGAAAGAACTAATGACAGAAGAGCAACAGAAAACTTGTAAGTTTTATTCAGTTACTGTCCTCCCTCAGTCCCTTCAAATTCAGATATACAGTAGGCAAGCTACCAGTTTCAAATACAGGAGGTAGTATTAAGTAAGTGATCAAGTTGCTCATCCTGAGAATGGACACAGACACTGTGCCAAGACAAGGTTGAGTTATCTATTAATAAAGCACTGTTTCTCTGTTAACTAAAGGAATCACTGATGTAGCGCTTTGCATTATGGAGGAGTCGACTCTACGCAGCTAGCACATTTAGTTCCTTGGAAGTTGTGGGAACATATGTTTTTGGTTTCCCATTGGTTCAGGAAACGAAGCCATACGTTTCCTGACAGGTGAAACTGAATTTTTTTTAAATGTTCTGAAAACGGAAGTGAAAATGTTGCCTGTTCTGGGAACTAAAATGTTTAGGTTGCAGGGAGGTTCTGAGAACATTTTACTATGGTTCCTTGAAAGTTTTCCTGTGAGGTGTTATTAACGTTCTGAAAAAGAAAATGATAGGTTATCTGAAGGTATTAAATAAGGTTCTGAGAACATTTCCTAAGTGTTATGATTGTTTTAAGCAGAATTTAAAGGTCATTTGGAGGTTTTTGAATAACTTCCTTGAAACTTGGCGCCGGAGAGGAAGGCAGACGTTTTACGTGCCCCCAACCGATAGTGTTTTTTTATTCGTTTATTTGCATTGTTTGTAAGTCATTTTTGTACTTATTTTGTACATAATGTTGCCGCTTCCGTCTCTTATGACTGAAAATAACTTCTGGACATAAGGACTGCGATTACTCACCAGGACCTGGCAGAATCCTTTTCCTGAACGAGTCAGAAGAGCCCGACGCGAACGATATACTGCTTCCTCGGGAACATGCCCAGATTCCCGGAATTTGCATGAAGAAGAGTCAGAGAAAATGGGGCCGGAGGGCGGGCTTCCTTCTGAGAATTTGTAGGCGATCGAATAAAACCCACTCCTTTCCATTCTGCTAGCTAACTTGCAATGTTTGGAGAATAAAATAGATGACCTACGCGGAAGATTAAACTACCAACAGGACATTCAAAACTGTAATATCTTATGCTTCACAGAGTCGTGGATGAACGACGACACTGTCAACATACAGTTAGCTGGTTATAGGTCTCACACTATTGCTCGCCTGAGGTAGAGTATCTCATGATAAGCTAAAGACCACACTATCTACCTAAAGAATTTTCATCTGTATTTTTAGTAGCTGTTTACATACAACCACAGTAAGAGGCTGGCACTGAGACAGCTTTGAATGAGCTGTATTCCGCCATAAGCAAACAAGAAAATGCTCACCCAGAGGCAGTGGTCCTAGTAGCTGAGGACTTTAATGCAGGGAAACTTAAATCCATTTTACCAAATTTCTATCAGCATGTTAAATGTGCAACCAGAGGAAAAATAACTCTGGACCACCTATACTCCACACACAGAGATGCATACAAATCTGACCATAATTATATCCTCCTGATTCCTGCATACAAGCAAAAATTCAAGCAGGAAGCACCAGTGACTCGATTAATAAAAAAGTGGTCAGATGAAACAGATGCTAAGCT
This sequence comes from Salmo trutta, assembly GCF_901001165.1. NCBI lineage: Eukaryota > Metazoa > Chordata > Actinopteri > Salmoniformes > Salmonidae > Salmo > Salmo trutta. Next base: position 53,750,934 of record NC_042972.1, on the reverse strand, counting down.
AAAGGACTGTTTTGCTAGCACAGACTGGAATATATTCCGGGATTCCTCCGAAGGCATTGAGGAGTACATCCCATCAGTCATTGGCTTCATCAATAAGTGCATTGATGACGTTGACGTCGTCCCCACTGTGACCGTACGTACATACCCCAACCAGAAGCCATGGATTACAGGCAATATCTGCACTGAGCTAAAGGCTAGAGCTGCTGCTTTCAAGGAGCGGGACTCTAACCCGGAAGCTTATAAGAAATCCCACTATGCCCTTCGACGAACAATCAAACAGGCAAGCGTCAATACAGGACTAAGATCGAATTGTACTACACTGGCTCTGAAGCTCGTCGGATGTTGCAGGGCTTGCAAACCATTACAGACTACAAAGGGAAGCACAGCCGAGAGCTGACGGTGACACGAGCCTACAAGACGAGCTAAACTACTTCTATGCTCACTTCAAGGCAAATAACACTGAAACATGCATGAGAGCATAAACTATTCCAGAAGAATGTGTGATCAAGCTCTCTGCAGCGAATGTGAGTAAGACCTTTAAACAGGTCAACATTCACAAGGCCGCTGGGCCAGATGGATTACCAGGACGTGTACTGCGACCATGCGCTGACCAACTGGCATGTGTCTTCACTGACATTTTCAACCTCTCCCTGCCCGAGTCTGTAATACCAACCTGTTTTAAGCAGACCACCATAATGCCTGTGCCCAACAACACTAAGATAACCTGCCTAAATGACTATCGACCCATAGAACTCACGTCTGTAGCCATGAAGTGCTTTGAAAGGCTGGTCATGGCTCACATCAACACCATCATCCCAGAAACCCTAGACCCACTCCAATTTGTATACCACCCCAACAGATTCACAGATGATGAAATCTCTATTGCACTCCACACTGCCCTTTCCCACCTGGACAAAAGGAACACCTATGTGAGAATGCTATTCATTGACTACAGCTCAGCGTTCAACACCATAGTGACCTCAAAGCTCATCAATAAGCTAAGGACCATGGGACTAAACACCTCCCTCCGCAACTGGATCCTGGACTTCCTGACGGGCCGCCCCCAGGTGGTAAGGGTAGGTAACAACACATTCGCCACGCTGATCCTCAACACAGAGGCCCCTCAGGGGTGCGTGCTCAGTCCCCTCCTGTACTCCCTGTTCACTCATGACTCACGGCCAAGCACGACTCCAGCACCATCATTAAGTTTGCCGATGACACATCAGTGGTAGGCCTGATCACCGAAAATGACGGGACAGCCTATAGGGAGGAGGTCAGAGACCTGGCCGTGTGGTGCCAGGACAACAACCTCTCCCACAACGTGATCAAAACGAAGGAGAGGATTCTGGACTACAGAAAAAAGAGGACCGAGCACGCCCCCATTCTCATCGACGGGGCTGCAGTGGAGCAGGTTGAGAGCTTCAAGTTCCTTGGTGTCCACATCACCAACAAACTAACATGGTCCAAGCACACCAAGACAGTCGTGAAAAGAGCACAACAAAACCTATTCCCCCTCAGGAGACTGAAAAGATTTGGCATGGGTCCTCAGATCCTCAAAAGTTTCTACATCTACAATATTGAGAGCATCACCGCCTGGTATGGCAACTGCTCGGCCACCGACTGCAAGGCACTACAGAGGGTAGTGTGTACGGCCCAGTACATCACTGGGGCCAAGCTTCCTGCCATCCAGGACCTCTATACCAGGCGGTGACAGAGGAAGGCCCTAAAAATTGTCAAGGACTCCAGCCACCCTACTCATAGACTGTTCTCTCTGCTACCGCACGGCAAGCGGTACCGGAGCGCCAAGTCTAGGTCCAAGAGACTTCTAAACAGCTTCTTCCCCCAAGCCATAAGACTCCTAGACACCTATCCAAATGGCTACCCAGATTATTTGCATTGCTTCCCCCCCCCCACACACACTCTTTTACATCGCTGCTACTCTCTGTTGTTATCAGCTATGCATTGACACTTTAATAACTCTACCTACATGTGCATTTTACCTCAACTAACCGGTACCCCCGCACATTGACTCTGTAATGGTACCCCCCTGTATATAGTCTCGCTATTGTTATTTTACTGCTGCTCTTTAATTACTTCTTACTTTTATTTCTTATTCTAATCTGTATTTTTTTAAACTGCATTGTTGGTTAGGGGAGCGTAAGTAAGTATTTCACTGTAAGGTCTACACCTGTTGTATTTGGCGCATGTGACTAATACAATTTGATTTGATTTTAATGTTTCAATAACACTTTTAATAATACTGCCAGCTTAGTTTGGGTTAACTGTTTAAATGAATTTAAATAGAACCATGGGGAAACTTTACGCTGAAGTATTGAAATTCCCACAGAAGAACATCTAACATCTTAAAATTCTCGTTAATATTAGAGAACATTTCCAATGTCAAATCAGTTAGAGAACATTCCTGCAACATGATCAACATTTTAATTAAATGTAACCATGTTTGAACTTTTAGGAAACGTTCTTTTAAAGTAATGAAATACCATGAAAATAACATTGTCAAGTTCCTTAAATGTGCTAAGATTGTTCCAAATCTAAGCAACTATCCTGCACCATTCCCAGACAGTTGTGGGAAGGTGTAACGGTCGTCGTAGTGGATGGACCAAGGCGCAGCGGGTTGAGTGCTCATATTAACTTTATTAGAACACCTATAAACAAAACAAGAAAAACAAACAGACAACAACCAGTCTTGCATGCAACACACATCTATGCTAAGAACAACCTCCCACAAATCCCATGACAAACACATTCCTATTTATAGGACCTTCAATCAGAGGCAATGAAAGACAGCTGCTTCCAATTGAAGGCCCCAACTACCTACACATAGAAATAGAAATGACTAGACAGAACATAGAAATACACTAACATAGAACAATGACAAAAACCCCGGAATACATAAACCAAACACCCCTCTACATACACACACACCCCGAACCATATAAAACAAATACCCCCTGCCACATCCTGACCAAACTATAATAAAAAATAACCCCTTTACTGGTCAGGACGTGACAGAAGGTTGTATGTAAAATAACCATAGGACAACCACGCTCCCACCAAGCTATAAGAAACCTATCGTTCTCAGAACATTATGTGCTAACTCGGTAATTAATAACATAATTGCATGCTGTCCGCTCAATTTTTATCAGATAAAGGAGTCTGTTACTTAGAAACTGTATGTCTGTCTGTATCCCTCTCTGTCTGTCTGCCTGCCTGCCTGTCTGTGTCCGTCCGTCTGTCTCCCTGCCTATCTGTCCACCAGCCGCGTCGTCAGAGTTTTATGGGTCGCTGTCTGTCTGTCTGCATGTCTGATTTTAAACACTCTCATTCTGTCTGCCAGGCAGATAGCCTAGTGGTTAAGAGTGTTGGGCCAGTAACCAAAAGGTTGCTGGTTCAAAGCCAGCTAGATATGGTTCCTGTTTCTCAAAACCTTAATAAAACACCTCAGAACAAAATAGTTATTATTGAACAGCTGTGTCTCTACTATTAACTTAGTGGAAAGGCTAACGTGCTAGTAGGGAAAATGTTTTCCACTATTGAGAGACATTGCTGTTGAGGTCTAGAGGCCACAGGGTTGCTGGTTGGTTCAAGTCCTTAATCAAGGCAAAGCTCATGTTCTGTAATGTCTATGGCAGCAGAGCCTACAATTTACAGATTGTACTCCAAGAGCAACTGGATGTTTCTTTCACAACCGATACTGCAACCCCCCATCAGCCCTGCAATCTCACCGGGGAAGGCCTTGTGTGCGCACACACGCACACACACACCCCTAGTCTCGTTCCCAGTCGTGTGTCTTCACTACTATCGCAGTGTAACCCTTGCAGGCGAGGTTAATACACAACAGAATCTGTTCAGTCCCACCGGAGAGCGCTGAGACTTGGTTGAGTTAGACAGACAGTGCGCGACAAGCGCCTACTTCTGTTCTGTGGAAAACAGAGCTGCCTGCCATACGGCATCACATTAGATGGGAAACAAGCCCACGCTCAAGGGAGAAGGGAGCACACTGAGAGTGAGTTGAGAGTCAGAGGGTCTATGAAGTGGGGTTGGAGACAAGACGGTGAGTCACTGTGGATTGGAACAAAGATCTGTAGCTCCGTATGGCTTCCAACACTTAATAGTTTCATGCTGTCACACCCTGATCTGTTTCACCTGTCTTGTGATTGTCTCCAACCCCCACCAGGTGTCTCCCATTACCTCATGTGTATTTCTACCTGCGTTTTCTGTTTGTCTGTTGCCAGTTTGTCTTGTCCCGTCAAGTCCTACCAGCGTGTTTCCGTGTTACCTGTGCTCGAGTTTGTGCTTTTCCTAGTCTTTCCATTTCTGGCCTTTCTGCCTGTCCTGATCCTGCCTGCCGTCCTGTACCTGCCTGACTCTGATTTGGATTTGGACTCTTTGCCTGCCTTGACCTACCTTTTGCCTGCCCCTTGTACTGTAATAAACTCTGAGACTCGTACTATCTGCCTCCTCTGTCTGCATCTGGTCTTAGCCTGAGCTGTGATACATACCTCCATCAGACTTCACAAGCCTTCCTTTCTGTCAATGGATCTTTGTTGATTTCTGATACATTGGATTAGACCGTTATCTTTCTCAGGCAGGTCCCTCCTATCCAAGAGCCTCACAGCGCTAACACCAATCCTAGCTAGGAGAGTGTCCATGAGAGACAGTCAGGCGTACAGTAAAGCAGCCACAGCATTGTCTCTCTATTGTCTGGCAGTGGGCAATAACACATCTTCAGCCCTGTATATATAGAAACTATTCCATTCCTGAGGACTGAGGCCCAGCAACGCTGAGAGAGACATGTTGAAAACAATAGAGGGCTCCACTTTTGTGTGGGGGTCAGGGGAAGGAGGAGGAGAGGGCACTGCATGTGTATTTGGGTCACTCAGCAGTCCTAAACCAATGGGTAGAAGAATACTTTTGGTAATGGGACAAGGAAAGAAGGAAAATGAGTGAGAGAAAGAGAGCGATAAATACTCCAAAAATCTGTTTCTCCCCAGACAAAACATGAGCAGAATGGCTTTGTTTGAAAAAGGGGCTTTGACTGCATGGGAAAGTGTGAGAGCTGGATGTGCACTACAGTTGGTTAATCCATCAAACCACAAGAGGAGGATTTTGTTCTAATGTAGGAACAAGGCTAGATGGTAGGATATATACACACACACCTAGCTTTTTAACAGACATATTTCTAAATTCTGTCTGTCATAAACCATTGTAATATGTACAGAAATCAATATTTGAAATCGACTAATATTTGTAACGTTCGTCGTGAGGAATGGACCAAGGCGCAGCGGGTTGAGTGCTCATAATTAACTTTTAATGTGAACACTTATTAACAAACAAAAACAACAAAACGATGACCGACGAAAAAACTGTCTTGAAGGCAACATACAGCAAAACAAGAACAACCTCCCACAAACTACAACCACAAACACATACCTATTTATAGGACTCTCAATCAGAGGCAACTAGAAAACACCTGCCTCCAATTGAGAGTCCACACACCAATTACCTACACATAGAAATAGACTAAACTAGATAGAACATAGAAATACATAAACATAGAACAGTGACCAAAAACCCCGGAACACATAAATCAACTACCCCTCTACATAGACACACACCAAATACCCCCTGCCACGTCCTGACCAAACTACAATAACAAATAACCCCTATACTGGTCAGGACGTGACAATATTGAAATACATTAGGGCCTACTAGTCTTTGGCACAAAATAACACGTAGTCCACCTATTCTGTTACGCACAAAAAGAAAAGCAGTAAAAACCCATTCATTCTGATTCATCAAATTCACCATCGAAAGGAACATGAAGTGCTCTCCTTCTCCTCTACATCCCCCTGCAACACTATGAAGAAGATCACAACACATATTTCATTAATACTCGTAAACTAAGCACACCATGCACCTCCATCTCTCCATCTCCACACACACACAACCAAATATACACACACGGACATCTCAACCTCAAACACACGAGCACATCAACCGACTGCATTAACCAGTGAGAAACCAATCTAGGCTGTAGCCAAGACAAATTAATGCACCCAAAAAGATGGAGAATGCAGGCAGCCTCCCTCCCTCCACTTCGTCATAGCAACAAAAGCCTTACCCCCATTCCTCCATTAGCAAGGTGAGATGCGACGGCTAGCTACAGATACAGCTCTGAGGCACGTGGGCTCCACTCCTCTCTCTCCTCTCTCCTCCCGCCCCTTTGTTTTTGTTCAGCTCAGAGCCCCATTTTTTCAGAGAGCTGAGCAAGCATCATCACATCACAAACAGGCAACCGATGTAGACACTGTCTTATCCAAGAGCACAGACACTTCTGGCCAGGCAATGTGTTGAGTGGAAGTGTGTGAGTGTTTCAGGGTATGGTTGTATGAATGTGTGTGAGTGATAATCAGCAGCCAGGAATAGCTATCAGGACATTCCAGAAAGAAAGAAAGGGTTCCATGACGATGCTGTTATAACAGCTGATAGGCCTGTGTAATATGTCATTCCTGTGAATGTGACCAGTTGTGCTTTCCTGTGTAGACCCAGTGGCCAGAGAGTAGAAGAGGAGAGGGGATCATGAGACTCACCCTGGCATGATGCTTGATCATCACTGGGTAGAGCGCCAGACAGAGTGATGCTGAGCAGGGCGGGGCAGGATAGGGGAAGGAGTGTGAAGAAAGGGGGACGGAGGAAGAGGGTAAGGACATCGGAGGATAGAGGAGAGAGGGGGAAGAAGAGGGGGAGGATGGGGGAGAACGAGGGCAGTGTGGGAATATCAGGGGTCCACAGCAACAGCTCCCAGCCAGCCACAGTAAAATCCCACTGCAGGACAGGTCCTTTGCACCTCAGAACCCACAGCAGAGCAGCAGCTATTCCTCATAAACACTTAATGTGCTGCCTAAACATCTCTCTGACTGCAGCGCTGAGACACCAGAGGACAGGTAGAGGAAATATTCAGGAAACAACACTTCCCAATACTGATAACTGCAAATTGATATCAATAAAGGTATCTTGGGGGTTTTGAAAGTCAAAATGTTATCCTATTCTGTTCAAAAAGCTATTTTCCAAACAACAAGCAGGATCAACACTACTCAGATTCTTCAGGCCAGTGGTTAGTGCGTTGTATCTCACCTCCTGAAGAGCTTCTCTGAATGGCTGTAAGCTGTCATCTGTAGAAAAGGCTTTAGTCCATTCCTGACACATTGGACTAGTTCATATAGCGACTGCATTAACCAGTTCATATAGCGTTATAACAACTTATGACATAACATTAACAGCTATACATTCCAAGGTAATGGAAAAACAAAAAGGCATCATAATATAAAACGTTTCTCCTCAGGGTAAGAAATGAGAGAGACACATGCCCTCATTCATTTATGTCACTCTGTCAACAAAATCGAAAGACAAAACCCCCTAAAAAAAATCCACTGTGCTAGCTTTGTCAGTACCTGATGACTTCGTCCAAATCTGTAACAGGACACAGTACTCAAAGACCAAAGCATATGTGTGAAAGGTTGCTGCCAGCTTCTAAAACAGTGTTCAGCGAAGCGGCACTACAAGGGAAGTCTGACACATAGAATATTATTACACTGACAACCACAATAGGTTTTCAGTCTGACAGAGGAGGCAAGGAAGCTATTGCAAATAGGCCTACCTAATGCACCCAATGGGAGAGCAAGTGTAGGTCTAGTGGGCTCAATTACCCTCAGCCAAAGAAAAGGCATGCACACACACACTTTCCTCACTTTTTGTGTGTTCCTCAAGTCCCCAACTATTGCTGCCCATGTTGCATTGCAAATCCCACTACACTAGGATCTTGGCAATGTTGGTCATATGCAGGAAATAAAAAGTTTACGTTTTAAAGCAGATTTTTTGCAGTTCTACACATTTTGCAATGGGACGGAGAGAAAATGTTGCAATTTTATAACAAATGTCATGCAATTCTACTAATTTTGCCATTGGGCAAAAGTCTTTTTTCTCCAGTTTTACAGCAAATGTCGTGCAATTCTATACATTTTGTCAAGGGGTTGAGAGACAATTTTTTTCAATTTTGAAGCTAACTTTCTGAAATTGTACATATTTTTCCATGACTTAGGCCATGTTAATGATATCTGAATGAGAGTGACTAACAAAATCAATGGGGGCCCCCTGGAGGTCAGGGCCCCTTGGCACGTGCCCTTTGTGACCGGTTAGTATTTGGCCATGATGACTCCTAGTTTAGATAACTGGCTAGACTAATTTATCAAACAAAACATTGTGAGCTGACATGGCTAATTGAGTGACTGTTAGTGACTGTCATAACAAGAGAAAAATTGCTGATGCCCAACCAGATGTCTAACTTGCACCTTGTATATTCTACTATTCTAACTCTCCATAATAAGTTGAGACTGAGTTCCTGGGGCCCTAAGCGACCACTTATGTCGCTTATACCTGGAGCCGGCCCTGCAGGAGACGCTGCGTCCTGCTGCTCTCATCAGATTCCTGCTAATTATATAGAGACAGAAGATATCATCAATTATTCAGCCATACTGTGTAAACAGATAGGAGCGATGACCAACCCTACGTACCTGGAGGCCTCAGCCAGGGCCTTTCAATTCCAACTCATCCCATATAATTTACCATACAGTACACACACACTGACAGACTGAATAATTACCCATAGGCTACACACACTGAATCATTACCCATAGGCTGCACACACTGCCAGACTGAATCATTACCCATAGGCTACACACACTGAATCATTACCTATAGGCTCCACACACTGCCAGACTCAATCATTACCCATAGGCTGCACACACTGCCAGACTGAATCATTACCTATAGGCTCCACACACTGCCACACTGAATCATTACCCATAGGCTACACACACTGCCAGACTCAATCATTACCCATAGGCTACACACACTGCCAGACTGAATCATTACCCATAGGCTGCACACACTGCCACACTGAATCATTACCCATAGGCTACACACACTGCCACACTGAATCATTACCCATAGGCTACACATACTGCCAGACTCAATCATTACCCATAGGCTACACACACTGCCAGACTGAATCATTACCTATAGGCTACACACACTGCCAGACTGAATCATTACCTATAGGCTACACACACTGCCAGACTGAATCATTACCCATAGGCTACACACACTGCCAGACTGAATCATTACCCATAGGCTACACACACTGCCAGACTCAATCATTACCCATAGGCTACACACACTGCCAGACTCAATCAGGAGGGATGCTATCTATTCAAATCATTTCTAGGGTTCTGAGGATATTCTAAACCGACATATTTGCTCGCAGATGGCCCTACCCATGATACTAGACTATAAACACAGATAGAATGGTAAAGTCTATCACTATGAGCCAGCTGAGTATATGGGCTAGTCTTTATCAGCTTGAGTTCCATTGTTCCACTCACTTTTCTATGCAACGTCTTCCACTCTGAAGACTGTAGCAGAGAGACATCCAAGGAGACAACAAAACTTCTGATGCAGTGTGTGAAGACAATACCCAGCATATTTCACTACCTCTAAAAACCTAAACACTTAATCTACACTGAGTATACCAAACATTAGGAACACCTTCCTAACACCGAGTTGCCTACTCACCCTCTGAATCTATGTCTCAATTGTCTCAAGGCTTAAAAATCATTATTTAGCCTGTCTCCTCCCCTAAAACTACACTGAATGAAGTGGATTTAACAAGTTATATCAATAAGGGATCATAGGTTTCACTTAGATTCACCTGGTCTGTCTATGTCATGGAAAGGCACAGGTGTTCTTAATGTTTTGTATACCCAATGTATAATCATCATCTTACCTCTGACTCCTCCTTGTGGCATACACCGCCTCCCTCTCTCTCTGTATCTTAATATCAAGTCCAGCCTGCCCTCAGAAACCGATCAGACACTAACTAACCGGACCACACCTTCTTACAACAAAACACGGCCATTAAAATGTCTCTACCAACAATGACAGGATACCCTAACCCGTCCCTCCCTGGGAGACTATGGTGATGCTCTGCACACCCCACTTCACTCCCCAGCTGAACAGAGCTGAAGGGAGCTGTAATGGCCTAGCTCTCTCTGGCCACACAATCAATGTCCAATAGAGGTGCATGAAGATGGCGGCCCCCATGCACTTAACACAAATTCTTTGTTGTGCTAATTTCGCCTTCCGTTACTCTTTTTTTCTATGGTCATTAGCAGGGTATACATTATCCGGTGACTCCGGGATGCTGGCCTTCTTGGCAGAGTTGCAAAGAAAAAGCCATATCTCAGACTGGCCAATAAAAATTAAAGATTAAGATGGGCAAAAGAACACAGACACTGGACAGAGGAACTCCGCCTAGAAGGCCAGCATCCCAGAGTCTGGTGTTTTGCAGGTTGAGACTGGTGTTTGTGGGTACTATTTAATGAAGCTGCCAGTTGAGGACTTGTGAGGCGTCTGTGTCTCAAACTAGACACTCTAATGTACTTGTCCTCTTGCTCAGTTGTGCACCGGGGCCTCCCACTCCTCTTTCGTTTCTGGTGAGAGACAGTTTGCGCTGTTCTGTGAAGGGAGTAGTACACAGCGTTGTACGAGATCTTCAGTTTCTTGGCAATTTCTCGCATGGAAAAGCTTTAATTTCTCAGAACAAGAATGAACTAATGAGTTTCAGAAGAAATGTCTTTGTTTCTGGCCATTTTGAGCCTGTAATCGAACCCACAAATGCTGATGCTCCAGATACTCAACTAGTCTAAAGAAGGCCAGTTTTATTGCTTCTTTAATCAGCACGACAGTTTTCAAGTGTGCTAACATAATTGCAAAAGGGTTTACTAATGATCAATTAGCCTTTTAAAATGATAAACTTGGATTAGCTAACACAACGTGCCATTGGAACACAGGAGTGATGGTTGCTGATAATGGGCCTCTGTACGCCTATGTAGATATTCCATTAAAAATCTGCCATTTCCAGCTGCAATAGTCATTTACAACATTAACAATGTCTACACTATTTCTGATCAATTTTATGTTATTTTAATGGACAAAAAAATCGCTTTTCTTTCAAAAACAAGGACATTTCTCAGTGACCCCAAACTTTTGAACGGTAGTGTACGTGGTAGTTAGACTATTAACATAATGCAAGAGAACAATGTAGATTGTAGAAAGAGAAGAGAGCACCAAAAAAGCACAAAATGTCAGATAGGTCCTAATGTGTTTTTTTTCCCTCCAATGTCGGTTGATCATGGGCCTTTTGCAGCGGACACTCCGTTGTCTGTCTTATTGTTTTAAAATCTTAATTTCCTTTTTTTCTCCCCAATCCCCATTCCATTTGAATGTGACTTCTTGGCCTAGCTATAGCCTACTCTTTCATGATCATCCATCGAATGAATCTATAGGCCTAACGGATTTCTATCTCAGAAAGTTGTTTGAATCTAAATCTATATTTCAGTAAACTTCTGCAATAAAGCAGATCACATTCTTAATTTCACCTGTCACATTATTTTACATTAGGAAGCTTACCTTAGTTTCACAGAAAAGTTGAGCCAGTCAAGTGTTTGTTTGTAAATAGCTCAATGGAAGAAAGTAGGTAGGTCAATGGAAGAGAGGTGAGTCCAGCTGTGTATTGACAAGGGTCGCATTTTTCATTGAAAGTCAACCGTGTTTTTTTGCTTCAATAGAGTGATCAAGGGTGTGCAACTATAGTTTTCCTTCACAGAAAAAAATATTAGTGCAACACATTCGGCAGAAAATTGCTTAATTTTCATCAGATGACAAAAGAAAAGCAATGCTATTTGGCTGGCAGCCACACAAGTAAATGAAAAAGCAAGTCTTTTTTGCAAAAAAGATGCATGGCCATTCTATTTATAATGTTTATTATAGAAAGAATATAGACAGCTACATTTCCTAATGTTTTGCTTAACATGAATCTTGCATTTTACCGGAGGAAAGTAGGCTGGCTACACCAAGAAAAGGATTGGAGAAAAGTAGCTACACATCAGTCAGAGCGCTGTCTGTTGATAGAATGCCCGTTCGTGAATTTTCATCTGATTGGAATGCAATTGAAGCAAAAAATGTGTCTGATGCCGAGCAGAAATTACAATAAGATGCATTTTAGATCTGAGTTTACAAAATGCAACAAGATATTTCTTATGCGTTTTATCTTTTTTTCCTGCGTGAAAAATGCAGAATTCTGTGTTTACGCGACCCCTAAGTTTAACTGGCTAGTTAACTAAGTAAGAGGTTGAATTACAATGGTGACAGCTCATCATATTGTGTGAGCTTTCTGCCATGTTTGAGAAGTCAAAGCCCATTGGATGAGTTATCTGTACAGCTTCCACTGATATCTTGATTTCCTTGCGTTTTTTCCTCTTCTCTTCTCTGTTCTCGTTGTCTGCTCCTCCCCCCTCTTCTCCGAGCAGAGCAGGCAGGCACGTTGCCTTGGCCACTCCAGACTCCACACAGACACATCATGTATACATGCTGCTTCAGAGCCAGTTCTGTTCTTTCTTCAGACAAGCATGCATCAAAATTTTGTTCATTTGCACAATGTCTCTCATTCTCATTCCCTTGTAAATGTCCAAACTCACCAAAAATGACATTCGGTAGCTCCTACCAACATATGTATAACTTTATGAGCATGATTTCCTTCCTTTGTAATTCTTTAAAAAAAATGGTTTTGCGCTCGTTAGCATATTTAGCTAGCAGCCACCATGATGGATTTGTAAATGTTGACGGACATTTGTAGTCTGTCTGTCCTTTGCCCTGATATTTACAAATATATTTTCTGCAAGTGTACTTCAAGATAACGTTTTCTACAGGTTTCCTTATGGTTCTAGTTAAAGTAATGTTCTCAGAACATTTAGAGAATGTTAAGAAACAATGTTCTTCTATGGGAATTGCAGTACTTCAGCATAACGTTTTCTGCAGGTTTCCTCATGGTTCTATTCAAAATCATGTTCTCAGAATATAAGATGGAGCCGATAGACATGGTCACCCTGTTCATGGCTCCTAAGAAACTTTGCAGTATTTAATTTCTTTGTGTGTTATTTCTCACATTATTAGCTCAGAACGTCTTTTGCATTATTACATAGAGCCAGTAAGAACTTTTGGATGTTAGAGCGGCGGTAAATCCCCAGCATTTCAACCAGAAATACAACTTTCCTGAATTGAATCCTTCGTTCGTACCCCCCAAGGCAATTCTACTTATTCCAGAGACTGCTCCAAGACACCGCCAGTGGAGAAGAGGGATTCGGAGTGGACTTTTAATCTGACTCAGGAGGCGTGCATACCATCTACCACTTCTGAGTATATTACTTGCTAATGTTCAGTATCTGGACAATAAAGTAGAAGAGCTCAGTGTGAGGATCTCCTTCCAGAGAGACATCAGGGACTGTGATATACTCTCTTTCATGGAATCATGACTTGTCCATACAGCCAGCTGGGTTCTCTGGGAAAAAGAAAGGCTCAGGTGAATGTTTCATGATTAACTACTCATGGTGTGATTGTGGTAATGTACAGGAACTCAAATCCTTTTGTTCAACTGACCTAGAATATCTCACAATCAGATGCTGACGGCATTATCTCCTAAGAGAATTATCTTCGGTCATCGTGACAGCGTCTCAGGGATCTACACTGTACTTTGTGCTAACTGGAAATCGCACATCCTGAGGCCGCATTTATTTTAGCTGGGGACTTTAATTAGTCAAATCTGAGGAAAACACTACCAAAGTTTTATTAACACATTTCCTGCGCCACGTGCGCATCAAAAACTATCAACCATTGCAACTCTCCCTTCCGGGACGGCTACAAGGCCCTCCCTCTCCCTCCCTCCCTTTGGCAAATCAGATCATACCTTCATCCTGTTCGCGCTTTCCTGTACTCCATGTTCACCCATGACTGCGTGGCCATGCACATCTCCAACTCAATCATCAAGTTTGCAGATGACACAACAGTGGTAGGCCTGATTACCAACGATGATGAGACAGCCTACAGGAAGGAGGTGAGGGCTCTGGTGTAGTGGTGCAATGGAAATAACCTCTCCTTCAATGTCAACAAAACAAAGGAGCTGATCGTGGACTTCACGAGACAGCAGAGGGAGCACACCCCCATTCACATCAACGGGGCCGCAGCGGAAAAGGTGAAGAGCTTCAAGTTCCTTGGCATACACATCACTGACAAACTGAAACAGTCCACCCACCCAGACAGTAAGGTGAAGAAGGTGCAACAGTGCCTCCTCAACCTCAGGAGGCTGAAGAAATGTATCTTGGCCCCTAAGACCATCACAAACTTTTACAGATGCACCATTGAGAGCATCCTGTCGGGTTGTATCACCACCTGGTATGGCAACATCACTGTCTGTAACCGCATGCCTATCCAGAGAGTGGTGCGGTCTGCCCAAAGCATCACCTGGGGGAAAAACACTGCCTGCCCTCCAGGACATCTACAGCCCCCGGTGTCACAGAAAGGCCAAGAAGATCATCAAGGACCTCAGCCACAGCCTGTTCACCCCACTACCATCTAGAAGATGAGGTCAAGGTGTATGTAAACTTCTGACAACAATATTTATGCTCTGAACTTCGACATTGCTCGTCCTAATATTTCTATATTTCTTAATTACATTATTTAACTTTTTAGATTTGTATGTATTGTTGTATATTGTTAGATATTACTGCACTGTTGGAGCTTGGAACACAAGCATTTCGCTACACCCACAATAACATCTGCCAAAAATGTGTATGTAACCAATCAAATTGTATTTGATTTGAGAACATTAAGAAAACTTTCCAGAAAAACCACAAGAAAACATTAGTAACGTATAAAGAATGCCCGTGCGTGTCACGTCCTGACCAGTAGAGGGAGTATTTGTATTGTAGTTCGGTCAGGACGTGGCAGAAGGGTATTTGTTTCATATGGTTCGGGTTGTGTGTGTAGTATTAAAGGGGTGTTTGGTTTATGTATTCCGGGGTTTTAGTGTATGTTCTGGTTTTGGTTTTCTAGGGTTTTCTGGTTTGTCTATTTCTTTGTTGTTTGTGTGGCTCTCGAACAGGAACAGCTGTACGTCGTTGTTCCTGATTGGGAGTCATATATTAGGAGCTTGTTTTCACCTGGGGTTTTTGTGGGTAGTTGTCTTTTGCACTGCTGTTAATTTAGCCTGCGAAACTGTCATCTGTCGTTCTTTGTTTTGTTATTTTTTCCGCGTTCTCTTTAATTATTAAATACAAGATGAGCATCCATATTCCCGCTGCGTTTTGGTCATCAATACACAACGACACCCGTGACAGTGCTCAATCGTATACCATATACAATCGTATATCAGCGATGGGACGATGAGTCATTCCAGACATCGCCCAATCCTCGTGGATAGTGCTAAAACAACGACGTCATATCAGAATTTTGCCATCTTTATGCACGTTCACCATTGACCAGTCACACTCCAGGTGACTTCACAGGTGACTAACAGGGAAGGAAACCACAAACAGAGCTGCTCCTAACAGTTCCTCCTCGGGATGGGTATGCTTTAGCCTCGTACCAACCATCCTGATCTCGCAGGCTTACATTCTGTTTTGCTACATAGATACAGTCTGGCCACGACCAGATTCGATCACTGAGGTGTAATATTAACTGGAGACTGCGTCCGATATGTCCGACCGTTGTTTTCAAGGTTATCTACTCACATTTGCATACGCCGATTAATGGACCGTCTATATCCGGGTTGCATCCGGTTTAAATGGATCAACATCACATGCGCACTAGCCCTCAGTGCACACAGGGAGCAGCGTGAGCAGCGACGACGTCATGACATCATCCAAAAACATGGCAGACTTTGGATGAATATAAAATGTTAATATTTTCTGCTGTGATTGATGGAAAAACAATCAGCCTCAGCGACAATTATTTGAATAATTCAATGGATGTTTTGTGCACAAAGGTGATGACTAAAGTGTCTATTAGGATTTTTTTTATCTGACTTCTCTATGTGGCCGTCTACGGAAATTGTCGTTCTGGGCCGGGTGTCAGTTAAACTGCAGTACCGAAGCAAAACAATGGGAGCCGTGCTTCTAGACTGGATCCCTGGTCCCTTGGATTCAAACCATTTGAGCCACTCCCTTTGAAACAGAATGTAAGCAAAACAGATTGTGAGATCAGGATGTTTAGTACGAGGCTAGTGCTTGGCCAACACCCAAAAACTAAAGATGGGCACTGTAAGTAATACTGGAAATAATGAAAGAGAGAGAGAGAGAGAGAGAGAGAGAGAGAGGAGACAGCTGGTGTCATGAAAGGGCAGAGGGGCTCAATGATTCAATAAGGCCATGAGAGAAAAGGATGAGAGCATAACAAAGTGCAGTAAATCCATAAAACAACCATACACACTTCGCTATTGTGGTGACATCATAGGTACATAAATTACGACATCTATTTGCTTAGCAACAGGTGTATATCCAAGGTATCAGAGAACAACACCCTCTACCACCCATACATTCATGAGGATTTCAAGAGCGCGAGCAGTTCAAGTTAAACAAGTGTACCCTTTTTAGAGAAAATAAAACATTTTTGATAGAAGGATTGATAAATCAACATGTTATCCAAAGGCCCAACGTCCTGTTTGAATGTCTGCAGTGATCTTAATACATAATTCAGTGGAGGAGTAGATGCAAGCTAGCTAATCAGGTTCGAGAAAAACTAAACAACATTGTTCACATTATCAACAAATCATAACACAGGAGGTTGGTGGCACCTTAATTGGGGTGGACAGGCTTGTGGTAACGGCTAGAGTGGAATCAGTGGAAAGGTATGAAATACATCAAACGCATGGTTCCAGTCATTATTATGAGCCGTTCTCCCCTCAGCAGCCCCCACTGAATCATAAGTACAGGAGTTCTCTAAAGAACCCAGATTTTTCTAACATTCTACATGATGTGTATGTAGACTAGGTTATTAAAACTGTAAATATTTCAGAAAGTATATATTGATTTGCATTGTGTATTTTAAAGTAACATAACAACAGTACTGTACCTGGTCGCTCTTGTCTGTGTGTGCTGGCTAAGTCCTTGTGAGCAACACTCGGAACGATCTGTGTCCAAACTTGCGAGATGTGTCACTCGAGACGGACAGTGTTAGAGGCTCGAGGCAACTAGCGCGGCTACGCACCTGAAGGAGACGACACACCCTGTTGTCTAAGCACCCCCGCCACACACACACACACACACACACACACACACACACACACACACACACACACACACACACACACTGAACTTTGACACATCCTCATGAAGACCGGCAAGGCCATCAATAATTAGCCAGATGCCAGTGAGGGCACTCCCTCCCTGTCTGTCTGACACATTCCTAGGGAGTCTCAAGGAGAACCGTTGTCATGGAGAGGAAAAAGACAGGAGAGAAAATGGACAGGAGAAAAAGAGGCAGGAGGGAGAAAGGGGCAGCAGAGAAAAAGGGAGGCAGGAATGTAAGGAAGGTCATAGAGAGAGAGGATGGCAGGAGAGAGGGGCCAGGAGAGAGAGGGGGGCAAGGGAGAGAGGTAGGCTGGAGAGATTGAGGGCATGAGAGAAAGAGGTAAACAGAAAAGAGAGGAAGGAAATAAGGGGCTGAAGGAAGGAAATAGGCAATAAACCTTTTTTAAGACAAAATCCGGATGTGCGTGTAGGTACAGAAGAGTCCTATTAGGTGTGTTGTCTGGCAGGAAACAGCAGCGGATCAGATCAAAGCTGACGTGGCGTTCTAAGGACACATTGCAACTGGCAGGAGGGTTGTGTGTGTTTATCGAATGGGGGGTGCGGAATCACTCCAACCCTGTGGTCTTCCCTGTGGCTCAGTTGGTAGAGCATGGTGTTTGCAATGCCAGGGTTGTGGGTTTGATTCCCACGGGGGGCCAGTACAAAAAAATAAAAATGCTTGAAATGAAATGTATGCATTCACTACTGTAAGTTGCTCTGGATAAGAGCGTCTGCTAAATGACTAAAATGTAAATCAAAAGCTTGCCGCAGAGCATATATAAGCAGCAGCCTTTATTTCATAGACTCAGTCTGCTTTCAACACACACCTCCCTCCCTTTCTGGCAGCACCTTAGGGAATGATAGAGAGAATGTGTAGATGGACTGACTCAGATTGAGGAGGGGATCAAACTAATTCTCCTACACTTCAAACACAAAGGCTTCTCTTGCCTGCTGGCTACTACACAAGGCTGACCCCAATCTTTTCTTTCTGTTGGGTGTGGAAATGATATGCACATCCCAAATTCCCACACTGGGTGCTGGGCCAAGAGTAAATACTGATGAATAAAGAAATGAATAAAGAAAGAAAGCTTGCACACGGTAAATGCTGCTCATATGAAGAAAGACTTAAAAAATGAAGGCTATTCGAGCAGAAACATCGTCAGTGTATTGTGGTGCAGTTGAATCAAAGCACCTGGGAGCAGCATATAATATACCATACCACCTGCAGGCTTTTTATTTATTTATTTTTGTTTTTAATTCTCGATACATGACCTCCCCATCAGCTCGCATGTATCCAGACTGTTGGTGCTACTCCCTCAGGAATTACAGACACGAGGGCAGGTCTGGTGAGGTGTCTGCCGCAAAATAATTCTGTGTTAATTGCTTCTGTTTCCCTCTGATGCTCTAATCAAATCTTATTTTGTCACATGCTTTGTAAAAAAAACAGGTGTAGACTAACAGGGAAATGCTTACTTGCCGGCCCTTCTCAACAATGCAGAGAGAAATAAAATAGAGAAATAATCAAATGTAGTATAATAATAAAATAAAAGGTCATAATAAATACACAATTGCGTAACGCTAACTTGGCTATATACACGGGGTACCAGTACCGAGTTGATGTGCAGGGGTACGAGGTAATTGAGGTAGATATGTACATATACGTATATATCTAGTATATATTAAATGCAGCTCGGACATCCTATTATCTCAACTGATCAGCAGTGGTAACTCCCGGGTGCTGTTCTTTACTGTGAGCAATCTCCTCCAACCTTTGAACAATTCTGCTACCTCAGCTTCCCCAGAACGGTGCAATCAATACCTGTGCTTCTTCCAAAGCAAAATTTAAAACATCAATAGCATCATCCTATCTTCTCTAGGCCTGGTAGTTGAGATAGCCAGTCCTATGCTCCCTGAGTCCAGGTTCTCCACCTTCACCACAGTAACTGCAGCTGATGTAACCAAGCTGGTTAAAACAATGAAGCCCACCACTTGCACACTTGACACTATCCCCACCTGCTTACCTGCTCTGGAGCCTTTCTTCACAGAAATTATCAACAAGTCAATTCATCACTGGATGTGTTCCTCTTCAACTCAAACTGGCCGCTGTCACACCAGTACTTAAAAAGCCTGGATCTGACCCTGACAACCTCTAGAACTAAACTCAGCAAAAAAATAAATGTCCCTTTTTCAGGACCCTGTGTCTTTCAAAGATTATTCGTAAAAATCCAAATAACTTCACAGATCTTCATTGTAAAGGGTTTAAACACTGTTTCCAATGCTTGTTCAAGGAATCATAAATAATTAATGAACATGCACCTGTGGAACGGTCGTTAAGACACTAACAGCTTACAGACGGTAGGCAATTAAGGTCACAGTTATGAAAACTTAGGACACTAAAGAGGCCTTTCTATTGACTCTGAAAAACAACAAAAGAAAGATGCCCAGGGTCCCTGCTCATCTGCGTGAACGTGCCTTTGGCATGCTGCAAGGAGGCATGAGGACTGCTGATGTGCAAAGGCAATAAATTGCAATGTCCGTACTGTGAGACGCCTAAGACAGCATTACAGGGAGACAGGACGGACAGCTGATCGTCCTCGCAGTGGCAGACCACGTGTAACAACACCTGCACAGGATCGGTACATCTGAACATCACACCTGCGGGACAAGTACAGGATGGCAACAACAACTGCCCGAGTTACACGAGGAACGCACAATCCCTCCATCAGCGCTCAGACTGTCCTCAATAGTGTGAGAGAGGCTGGACTGAGGGCTTGTAGGCCTGTTGTAAGGCAGGTCCTCACCAGACATCACCGGCAACATGTCGCCTATGGGCACAAACCCACCGTTGCTGGACCAGACAGGACTGGCGAAAGTGCTCTTCACTGACGAGTCTCGGTTTTGTCTCACCAGGGGTGAAGGTCAGATTCGCGTTTATCGTCGAGGGAATGAGCATTACACCGAGGCCTGTACTCTGGATTTGGAGGTGGAGGGACCGTCATGGTCTGGGGCGATGTGTCACAGCGGTGTGTCACAGCATCATCGGACTGTCACATGTCTGTGGAACTTGTTCAGTTTATGTCTCCGTCGTTGAATCTTGTTATGTTCATATAAATATTTACACATGTTAAGTTTGCTGAAAATAAATACAGTTGACAGTGAGAGGATGTTTCTTTTTTTGCTGAGTTCCTCGAATGTGCTGTTTCTAACCAGCTCCAAAACCATTTGGTCACTCACAACCTACTTGAACCCTTCCAGTCGGGTTTCGGAGCTAGACACAGCACCGAGACTGCCCAGGTAAGGGCCACCAATGACCTCCTGATGAATGCTGACTCTGGGGCTGCAAGCACCCTCATACTGCTGGACCTCAATGCAGCATTCGACACGATCAGCCATACCATCCTGCTAGACCGCATGGAGAAGCTCCTGGGCCTGTCAGATACTGGACTGGTTCAGGTCCCATCTCACAGATTGCTACCAGTTTATAGCTATTGGTCCTAGTAAGTCAGACACGGTTGTGGTCCGACATGGAGTTGCCTCAAGGCTCGGTCCCGGGGCCACTACTGTTTTGTATCTACATGCTGCCACTTGGAACTATCTTGAGAAAACAGGGACTGGGCTTTCACTTTCATGCTGATGACACTCAGCTGTATGTCTCCACAAATACTGCCACTGCACTTTTGGTCAGCTGCCTGCAGGACATAAAAGCGTGGATGTAGTTGAGTTTCCTGCAGTTAACCTGCAAAAAGACGGAGGTCGTCCTGATTAGCACTCGCACCATCATAAACAACATCAGCAGGTGCAGCCTCAATATTGATAGTGTCAAGGTCCTCCCTTCCAGTGAGGTTTACAACCTGGGTTGATATTTGACAGTCAGCTCTCATTTAAGGCCCACATCAAGAGTATGACCAAAGTCACATTTTTCCATTTACAGAACGTTGCCAGGTTACGACTTATGCTATCACAACCTGCAGCTGAGCAACTCATCCACACCTTTATTTAATCCTGTCTGGACTATTATAATGCCCATTTTGTTGGCGCATCTGCCAAGTGCCTAAACAGGCTACAGGATTTCCAGAAGTCTTCTGCAAGTATCCTGATCACTCCAGTACTGTTCAACCGTCACTGCTCACGCATCGACAACAAAATCCTGTTTAACACCTACCAAGTTATCCACAGCTCTGAACCCAAGTACCTGTCAGACCTCATTCTACCCTCCTGCCCCACACGCACCCTTCACTCCTCCAGGTCAGTGTCCCTTCAGCAGACTATAAACTATGGGTGACAGGGCTTTCAGTTGCGCAGCTCTGCAGCTGTGGAACACACTTCCAGACACTATTAGGGCTGTCTTCCTTTAAGGCACAGCTCAAGACCGTGGTGTTCAGAAAAGCTTTCCAGGACCTCTGCTAATTCTATTCTCATGTCCTCTGGATCTGATGACACCTGTATATAGCTTTGATTGTTGTCTGTGTTCTATGTTGTAACGCCCTGGCCATAGAGAGGGTTTTTTTGTTCTCTATTTTGGTTAGGCTAGGGTGTTACATGGGTGGGCGTTCTATGTTTATTTTTCTATGTTGGTTTGTTTCTTTGGTTTGGCCGTGTGTGGCTCTCAATCAGGAACAGCTGTAGATCGTTGTTGCTGATTGAGAGTCATACATAGGCAGCCTGTTTTTCCTTTGGGGTTTGTGGGTGATTATTTTCTGTCTAGGTTTGTGTTAATCCTGACAGGACTGTTTGGCTGTTGTTTCTTTTCGTGTTTTGTTTGTAGTGTTCATTCATTTATCAAAATTCCTAATGATGAACACATCCTCCGCTGCACCTTGGTCTCATTGCGACGACGGCCGTTACATATGTTCTGTGTTTTGGGTTGTTTTGTTATTTATTATTATTATTATAACTAGGAATAATGTGACAGTTAATAAACAGTAGCAGTAATGTGATGAGTCAAAAAGGGGCAACGCAGATAGTCCAGGTAGCTATTTGGTTAACTATTTAATTAACTACTTAGCAGTCTTATCGCTTGGGGGTCTGGTGAAATCCTGCACGGAGCCTTCACCGTGCCTTGCCACTTTAAGAGCACAGCAGCAGTCAGGAAGGAGGAAACAAAGATGGCTCTTCTGGCTCTGTGTAAGGGCTCTCGGTTAGCGCGGCAGTTTTGACGGCGTGTGGAACTCTGCAGAAGTCTTGTGTAGTTTCAACTTGCTTAGTTTCGAAAAGGTTAAAGTTTGATCGCCTCGTTATCGCGCTACTGCTGATGCATTAGAACCGTTCCATCCTCTGATCACATGGATTACTAGCAACACTGTTGCAAGCTTTTGTCAAACATACAACCAAGGATTGTGTCGGACGGACGAGTGCACGTTCAAGCCTGGATGCAACAGCTGAGCCCATCTCTCTTTCTATCTCCTTCAGTGCTTTACACTGAAATAATGTCTCTCTTTGTGCTGTGCTCCCTTTTATGTTCAGTGCCTTCGGTGCCTTTGGTGAACTAATAATGCACTGTAGGATTGTTTGACATTTTAGTTAAAAAGCCCTATTTGGGCCGCGCTCTTTTGGCAGTTACTCTTCTGTTGACGCCTTCTTGTGTGATCAGCTGATTTGAGGATAGCTTTGGAGAGTTTGTTTATTATTGTTTGAACTGTATTCATTTTCTGTGGGATTATTGACATTTGGCCAAGAAGATTTTTGGCCTTCTTTGTTTTATCTATGAACACGCCCACACACACACACCCATTCATACCCCCTTCTTTCCTCCACCGGGGAGGTAATACAGAATATTGCAAATTCTCTAAGGTTTATGACTGGGATCTTTCTTGTCAATTGTTTCTAAGAAGTTTACCTTTGCAGCTCTGCCATTATTCTTGTATGAGGTATTATTCGTTTGGTTACTGGCTCACCTATAACTTTTCACCATTACCATCCCCTCAACCTCTTCCTGTTACCCTGCCCAGACAGACTGGGAGAGGTGTCCCTGTCTTCTCACTGGACAAATGGAACAATAATGGTCACACACCAACCATAGTTTGACAATGCAGATGAATCCCATGAATCCCACTCAGTGAAAGTGTGGAGGCTCATCAGAAAGATGTGCAGCTGAGGTTGGCTCACGTTCCCTGTCAAATGGAGGAAAACCAACAACAAACTGTTCAGAGACAGAAATATTTGCAAGATTCTCTGAAGCAGGTTGTTCCAGGGAAAATGCTAAGTTTCAAAACACTCATAGAAACTAACCATTATCTAGTCATATCCTTTCTTGAGGAGGAACACAAACAGAGAGCAGAGGAGTCCGCCTCGTTTGTGAAGCAATTGTGTTCTCATCTGAAAGATGTTATGGAGGACAGGGGACATACGAGTTTGGATTGAACAGTCTCAAAAGGAGACCTCTATTGAGATGGAAAAAGCATAGAAGGCCACAGACCTTCAACTGGAGGAGCTGCACAAGGAGGTAATGCAGTGCTTTTCCGTTCAGGACAAATCCTCTGCACCTCCCTCAGGGTTTACCTCTGCCACTGCCTCTGCCATTAACCTCTACGGGCTAGGGGGCAGCATTGAGAATTTTGGAAAAAATATGTGCCCATTTTTAACTGCCTCCTACACCAACTCAGAAGCTAGAATATGCATATTACTGTTCACGTTTGGATAGAAAACACCCTAAAGTTTCTAAAACTGTTTGAATGGTGTCTGTGAGTATAACAGAACTCATATGGCAGGCAAAAACCTGAGAAGGTTTCATGCAGGAAGTACCCTGTCTGACAAGGTGTTGTTGTTCTTGCTTCTGTTTATTGAAGAGTCAGGATCTTAGCTGTAACGTGACAATTCCTAGGGCTCCAATAGGCTCTCAGAACCCGGGAAAAACCTGAACGATGACGAGGCAGCCTCAGGCTGAAACACATTATCTCCTTTTCCAAGTGTCCCATCAGTGGACAATAGAATTAGGCGCGTGCGCGATTCGCCCCCGTGGAGTATTTTCATTCGGCTGTTTAGCTAATTGCAGATTCCTGTTCGGAATATTATCGCTTTTCTACGAGATAAATTGCATAAAAATTGATTTTAAACAGCGGTTGACATGCTTCGAAGTACAGTAATGGAATATTTAGAATTTTTTTGTCACGTTCTGCGCCATGCGCACGACCGTGATTTACCATTCTGATAGTGTCTAGAACGCACGAACAAAACGCCGCTGTTTGGATATAACGATGGATTATTTGGGACCAAACCTACATTTGTTATTGAAGTAGAAGTCCTGGGAGTGCATTCTGACGAAGAACAGGAAAGGTAAGACAATTTTTCTTATAGGAAATATGATTTTGATGAAGGCTAAACTGGTTGGGTGTCTAAATAGCTAGCCCGTGATGGCTGGGCTATGTACTTAGAATATTGCAAAATGTGCTTCATCCGAAAAGCTATTTTAAAATCGGACATATCGAGTGCATAGAGGAGTAATGTATCTATAATTCTTAAAATAATTGTTATGCTTTTTGTGAACGTTTATCGTGAGTAATTTAGCAAATTGTTAGTAAATTCCCCGGAAGTTTGCGGGGGGTATGCTTTTTCTGAACGTCACATGCTAATGTAAAAAGCTGGTTTTTGATATAAATATGAACTTGATTGAACAGACATGCATGTATTGTATAACATAATGTCCTAGGTGTGTCATCTGATGAAGATCATAAAAGGTTAGTGCTGCATTTAGCTGTGGTTTAGGTTTTTGGGACATTATATGCTAGCTTGAAAAATGGGTGTCTGATTATTTCTGGCTGGGTACTCTGCTGACATAATCTAATGTTTTGCTTTCGTTGTAAAGCCTTTTTGAAATCGGACAGTGTGGTTAGATTAACGAGAGTCTTGTCTTTAAATAGCTGTAAAATAGTCATATGTTTGAGAAATTGAAGTAATAGCATTTCAAACGTTTTAAAAATCGCGCCACAGGATTACACTAGCTGTTACGTAGGTGGGACGAATTCGTCCCGCCGGTCCCATAGAGGTTAAAGGAATAGGATCAGGTAGCACTAGAAAAATCCCTCTGACGATACTGTTAAACAACAGAACTCCTGTTTCACCAAGACACCTTGCCACCGTCATGCCTCCTCTAGTAGCTCCCTCCCTATCAAGCTACTTTTGGCAGCCCAGAAGATGTTGATCCATTGCTTTTCCTATCTAAGTGTAATGATTTCCTTTCTATCCGGCCTCTTACTGACTTGGAGGTTTTTGCCACCCTCTGCAGTGTTCTCCATGGTACAGAAAGAGACTGGTGGGAGACAGCCCGTGAACATGTGTCAACCTGGGAGGAGTTTCAGAAACTATTCCTCTCAGCCTTCCTCTCAGAGTACTAGGAGGCTGAACTGATGGAACGGGTTCGTAACAGAGTCCAGGGTAAAGCAGAGCCAATACGGGAATTTGCCTTCTCCTATCGAGTTCTTTGTAGGAGATGGAAGGCTGACACTACATAACTGAGCAGGAGATGGTCAAACTCATTCTTAAGAACATTGTTCCCCACCTTGCCAGTGAACTTCGTGAACGTGTGCAGAATGTGGATGATCTGGTGCGTCTTGGGACTCAGTTGTATAAGGACTGGAAGCACCACCTCTAAACTCAAAACCCTGTTCCCTCATCCCGGTATCCCAAACAGTCTCAGCCCAACAACCAAGACAAAAGTCCAGTTATGTGCTGGAGGCGTAAGATCCAATATCCTCCAGGTTCATGCCCTCTCTATGGCCAGTGTCAGGATTCATAAAAAGGTCAGAAGACCGACAGTCTAGACGGGCGTGGTGGCTTGCATACAATTGTGTCAGCATCAAGAACATTTTTGGACATTTTAAGGCCTTCTTTGTTTTGTCTATAAACACACCCATTCATACCCCGTCTTTCCTCCACTGGGAGGTAATAAAGAATATTGCAAATTCTCTACGGTTTATGACTGGGTTCTTTCTTGTCAATTGTTTCAATGAAGTTGCTTTTGAATTGCTCTGCCATTATTCTTGTATGAGGTATTATTGGTTGGGTTACCCCTATGGGGTAACGTGTGTTTTAGATAACCCTAGGAAGCTCTTTGCCACCTTCTCCTCACTCCTGAATCCTCCTCCCCCTCCCCCCTCCTCCCTCTCTGCGGATGACTTCGTCAACCATTTTGAAAGGAAGGTTGACGACATCCGATCCTCGTTTGTTAAGTCAAACGACACCGCTGGTCCTGCTCACATTGCCCTACCCTATGCTTTGACCTCTTTCTCCCCTCTCTCTCCAGATGAAATCGTGCAACTTGTGACGGCCGGCTGCCCAACAACCTGCCCGCTTGACCCTATCCCCTCCTCTCTTCTCCAGACCATTTCCGGAGACCTTCTCCCTTACCTCACCTCACTCATCAACTCATCCTTGACCACTGGCTACGTCCCTTCCGTCTTCAAGAGAGCGAGAGTTGCACCCCTTCTCAAACAACCTACACTCGATCCCTCCGATGTCAACAACTACAGACCAGTATCCCTTCTTTCTTTTCTCTCCAAAACTCTCGAGCGTGCCGTCCTTGGCCAGCTCTCTTGCTATCTCTCTCAGAATGACCTTCTTGATCCAAATCAGTCAGGTTTCAAGACTGGTCATTCAACTGAGACTGCTCTTCTCTGTGTCACGGAGGCTCTCCGCACTGCTAAAGCTAACTCTCTCTCCTCTGCTCTCATCCTTCTAGACCTATCTGCTGCCTTTGATACTGTGAACCATCAGATGCTCCTCTCCACACTCTCCGAGTTGGGCATCTCCGGCGCGGCTCACTCTTGGATTGCGTCCTACCTGACAGGTCGCTCCTACCAGGTAGCGTGGCGAGAAACCGTCTCCGCACCACATGCTCTCACCACTGGTGTCCCCCAGGGCTCAGTTCTAGGCCCTCTCCTATTCTCGCTATACACCAAGTACTTTGGCTCTGTCATATCCTCACATGTTCTCTCCTATCATTGCTACGCAGACGACACACAATTCATCTTCTCCTTTCCCCCTTCTGATAACCAGGTGGCAAATCGCATCTCTGCATGTCTGGCAGACATATCAGTGTGGATGACGGATCACCACCACCTCGGCAAGACGGAGCTGCTCTTCCTCCCGGGGAAGGACTGCCTGTTCCATGATCTCGCCATCACGGTTGACAACTCCATTGTGTCCTCCTCCCAGAGTGCTAAGAGCCTTGGCGTGACCCTGGACAACACCCTGTCATTCTCCACTAACATCAAGACGGTGACCCGATCCTGTAGGTTCATGCTCTACAACATTCGCAGAGTACGACCCTGCCTTACACAGAAAGCGCCGCAGGTCCTAATCCAGGCACTTGTCATCTCCCGTCTGGATTACTGCAACTCCCTGTTGGCGGGGCTCCCTGCCTGTGCCATTAAACCCCTACAACTCATCCAGAACGCCGCAGCCCGTCTGGTGTTCAACCTTCCCAAGTTCTCTCACGTCACCCCGCTCCTCCGCACACTCCACTGGCTTCCAGTTGAAGCTCGCATCTGCTACAAGACTATGGTGCTTGCCTACGGAGCTGTGAGGGGAACGGCACCTCCGTACCTTCAGGCTCTGATCAGTCCCTACACCCAAAGAAGGGCACTACGTTCATCCACCTCTGGCCTGCTCGCCTCCCTACCTCTGCGGAAGCACAGTTCCCGCTCAGCCCAGTCAAAACTGTTCACTGCTCTGGCACCCCAATGGTGGAACAAGCTCCCTCACAACGCCAGGACAGCGGAGTCAATCACCACCTTCCGGAGACACCTGAAACCCCACCTCTTTAAGGAATACCTGGGATAGGATAAAGTAATCCTTCTAACCCTCCCCCCTACCCTCCCCCCCCAAAAAAAGATATAGATGTACTATTGTAAAGTGGTTGTTCCACTGGATATCATAAGGTGAATGCACCAATTTGTAAGTCGCTCTGGATAAGAGCGTCTGCTAAATTACGTAAATGTAATGTAAATGTAGATGGAGTCTTATATTTTCTCTACACTGGCTATCTGGCAAACAGGTTACACTCTAGGCAGTCTCTTCTGCTGATGTGTGTGTGTCTGGTAGCAGTACCCTATCTATCCTACAATTTATCTTTCAGCAGGGTTAATACCTGCCTGGCGTCCAAACAAAAATCGTTATCTTTACCCCTCTCTACCAATACCGCTATAGGAGTAGAAGCTGTTCAGGGTCCTGTTGGTTCCAGACTTGGTGCATCGGTACTGCTTGCCATGCAGTAGTAGAGAGAACAGTCTTTAAGTTGGGTGGCTGGAGTCTTTTTTAGGGCCATCCTCTGACACCGCCTGGTGTAGAGGTCCTGGATGGCAGGGCGTTCGGCCCCAGGGATGTACTGGACCATACCAAGCGGTGATGCAGCCAGTCAAGATGCTCTCAATGGTGCAGTTGTATAACTTTTTGAGGATCTGAGGGCCCATGACAAATCTTTTCAGCCTCCTGAGGGGGAAGAGGCGTTGTCATGCCCTCTTTAAAACTGTGTTGGTGTGTGTGGACCATGACAGATCCTTAGTGATGTGGACACCGAAGAACTTGCTGCTCTCGACATGCTCCACTACAGCCCTGTCGATGTGAATTGTGGCGTGCTCGGCCCTCTGTTTCTTGTAGTCCACAATCAGATCCTTTGTCTTGCTGACATTTAGGGTGAGGTTGTTGTCCTGGCACGAGCCTTCGCTTCATCGGACCACTTCCGTATTTAAGCGTCACTGGTACTACCTGTTAGAGGTTTTGCTTGTAAGCAGGAATCAGGAGGATAGAGTTATGATCAGATTTGCCAAATGGAGGGCAAAGAATAGCTTTGTATGCGTTTTTTGTTTGTGGAGTAAAGGTGATCTAGAGGTTTTTTTTCGCCT
Organism: Salmo trutta; assembly: GCF_901001165.1. Taxonomy (NCBI): domain Eukaryota; kingdom Metazoa; phylum Chordata; class Actinopteri; order Salmoniformes; family Salmonidae; genus Salmo; species Salmo trutta. The sequence continues at coordinate 53,721,836 of NC_042972.1, read as the reverse complement.
CTAGTTAAACAGGTGACATGCTGGTAGAAATTAGGTAAGACGGATTTCAGTTTCCCTGTATTCAAATCAATGGCCACTAGGAGTGCCACCTCTCCATTAGCATGTTGTTGTTTGCTTATGGCCCCATACAGGTCGTTTAGTGCGGTCTTAGTGCCAGCATTGGTTTGAGGTGATAAATAGACAGCTAAAAAATATATATATGAAAACCTTCTAGGTAAATAGTATGGTCTACAGCAGGAACTGGAGCCACTGGTAGCCATTCATCTGCTGCCATCACCTCATGTTTTAGCATGATATAATAACACCATGGTGGATAAAATAACGCTATGGCGGATATAATAATGCCATGTTGGATATTTGTAGTTCTACACAGTCCTAACTGCCTTAATTGACCAGATGAACACTTAATTGATTCATATAACATTTTACATAGGCTACTGATAAAATATGACTCCCCCTACCATACCTCCTTGCCCTTCCAAATTAAATATTAAAATATTGATAATTTCTTTGACCAAGACGCGTGCTGACAGAAAGATGCATCAATCTGAATTAAAGCATCTGAGCGAGTGAAACATGGCCTCTGTTTCAGTATGTGTAGCCCATGTATCTGATGTTGTCTGCCAAAAATAGTATGGCATGTCATACTTTTTGTCCAGACAGCATCAGACACATGGGCTACATAGTAAGACAAAGGGCCCTGTTTCATATACAAACCCAATATGTAAAGTGCTGCTCCCATGTTTCATGAGCTGAAATAAAAGATCCCAGAAATGTTCCATATGCACAAAAAGCTTATTTCTCTCAAATGTGGTGCACAAATCTGTCCGCCAATTGAAGCTCAACAGAAGTTGGGTGATGCAACAGGACAACAACCAAAAACACAGAAGTAAATCAACAACAGAATGTCTTCAACAGATTTCCCAAAAAATATGCCTTCTGGAGTGGCCCAGTCAGAGTCCTGACCTCAACCCAATTGTGATGCTGTGGCATGGCATCAAGAGAGCAGTTCACACCAGACATCCTAAGAATATTGCTGAACTGAAATAGTTTTGTAAAGAGGAATGGTCCAAAATTCCTCCTGACCGTTGTGCAGGTCTGATCCTCAACTACAGAAAACGTTTGGTTGAGGTTATTGCTGCCAAAGGAGGATCAACCAGTTATTGAATGCAAGGGTTCACATACTTTTTCCACCCTGCACTGTGAATGTTTACACGGTGTGTTCAATAAAGTCATGAAAACGTATAATTGTTTATGTGTTATTAGTTTAAGCAGACTATGTTAGTCTGTAGTTGTGACCTAGATGAAGATCAGATCAAATTTTATGACCAATTTATGCAGAAATCCAGGTATTTCCAAAGAGTTCACATACTTTTTCTTGCCACTGTACAGTGGGGCAAAAAAGTATTTAGTCAGCCACCAATTGTGCAAGTTCTCCCACTTAAAAAGATGAAAGAGGCCTGTAATTTTAATCATAGGTACACTTCAACTATGACAGACAAAATGAGAAAAAAATCCAGAAAATCACATTGTAGGATTTTTTATGAATTTATTTGCAAATTATGGTGGAAAATAAGTATTTGGTCAATAACAAAAGTTTATCTCAATACTTTGTTATATACCCTTTGTTGGCAATGACAAAGGTCAAACGTTTTTGGTAAGTCTTCACAAGGTTTTCACACACTGTTGCTGGTATTTTGGCCTATTCCTCCATGCAGATGTCCTCTAGAGCAGTGATTTTTTTGGGCCTGTCGCTGGGCAACACGGACTTTCAACTCCCTCCAAAGATTTTCTATGGGGTTGAGATCTGGAGACTGGCTAGGCCACTCCAGGACCTTGAAATGCTTCTTACGAAGCCACTCCTTCATTGCCCGGGCGGTGTGTTTGGGATCATTGTCATGCTGAAAGACCCAGCCACGTTTCATCTTCAATGCCCTTGCTGATGGAAGGAGGTTTTCACTCAAAATCTCACGATACATGGCCCCATTCATTCTTTCCTTTACACGGATCAGTCGTCCTGGTCCCTTTGCAGAAAAACAGCCCCAAAGCATGATGTTTCCACCCCCATGCTTCACAGTAGGTATGGTGTTCTTTGGATGCAACTCAGCATTCTTTGTCCTCCAAACACGACGAGTTGAGTTTTTACCAAAAAGTTATATTTTGGTTTCATCTGACCATATGACATTCTCCCAATCCTCTTCTGGATCATCCAAATGCTCTCTAGCAAACTTCAGATGGGCCTGGACATGTACTGGCTTAAGCAGGGGGACACGTCTGGCACTGCAGAATTTGAGTCCTTGGCGGCGTAGTGTGTTACTGATGGTAGGCTTTGTTACTTTGGTCCCAGCTCTCTGCAGGTCATTCACTAGGTCCCCCCGTGTGGTTCTGGGATTTTTGCTCACCGTTCTTGTGATCATTTTGACCCCACGGGGTGAGATCTTGCGTGGAGCCCCAGATCGAGGGAGATTATCAGTGGTCTTGTATGTCTTCCATTCTTTTGGAGCGAGGCGTTGTCAAGCGGAGGCACCGCTTCCGGTCGAAACGTACTGTAACACATTGCGGCAGTGCTTCACCCTGGCCTACAGCAACCATTGGAGCAACCATACTCAGGAATGCTACAGAGCTCTGCAGAGAGGCAGCCAATCGTTTCAGAGATTACAGTGCCAACTTGGTGAAATTAGTCACTCAAATACACACTGCAGCTGCTCACAGTGACTATCCACATAGAGAGAGATTATCTGATGGTGTTTTCATGAATGAACTCTCTTGGCTGCACAGTGAGAGGGAAAACCATTCAAGGATGCAGGTAATCAAATACCATCTACATTATCAGAGATGCTGGAGTCAAAGCACAATTAAGGCACAGATTTTAGCACATTAACACTGAGACTGGCCCTTGTAAAAGTGACAAACCCTCACAATGAGACTATAGGGTCTGTCTGCCAGCTCGACATGCTAACATGGGTTCAGAGGATTAAACGGGGCCTTGGAGCAGTCTACAATCAAACAAGTTCTCTCTGCTACAGGCTATTTCATTCTTTGTCTCTCTCTCTCTCTCCCTCTCTCTCACACGATCAAATGCATGCACACAAGCATATGCACGCGCACACACACACACACACCAAGGAAATACCTTAGCTCTGTCTACTGCACCAAACTTTAATAAATCCAGTTGCCGTGGCAACATAAAGCCATTCCCTCCCCCTCCGCCCCTCCCTGCCCTCTCCCTGGCTCTAGGTGACACTAAATCAATAGTATAGATGAACAGTTAAAACCTGCAGCCAACACCCACAGGGGTTCTTCTTTGTTTGAATCCCAAAATGGCTTCCTGTTCAGTGCACTACTTTTGACCAGGCCCATAAGGCTCTATCAGAGCCTTTATTAGGCCCTTTGCTCAATTACTGCCAAGCCTGGTTGGTTTGGGTGTCCAGGCCTGCCTGATCTGGGCCTTCCTGCTGCCCTCACCGCCACTCAGCCAGATACCAATAATACAGTGGCCGTGTTTGCATAGTCCAGAAATCCATTCTTCCTCCCTTTCTTGGACTAACTATAGATCTTGCTTTCTCCCTATCGAACTGTGCCTGACCAGTGATTTGTTTGAGAAAGGAGGGATGCGTTAAAGAAGCTCAAGGCCAGCATCTATAGAGGAAGTGTAACCAGTAGAATACAGAGGGCTTTATGCTCATAGTGTAGCACGTTTATGTGGAATGCACTGAGCGAATAATCTAGGGCTGACACAATTATTGTATAATCGTGTAACCGACAATTATGGAATAACCGTGAACTGAAAAAAATCATCATCATAATTTGCCTAAATACATTCATTTTAGGAGAAGGGTGGATTCAACTTTATATTCAAATAAATATAGTTAACCCATTAGCAGTTTTACATTTTTACATGAAATGGGTAAAGTTCATTATAATAGCAGAACAGCACGGTTGGGAGGAGAAGCTTAATTTCCAATACTTCCAAGCGGTCAAAACCATACATTTCTTAGACAGGGGTGTCACCAAAGCTGTGTTGCGTTTATTAGGTATGTCTTCAGGTATATTTTCAAAGATGGATTATGATGCATTACAAGCTAAAAAAAAAAAGATCTACAAAAATGACAATAACTGTGGCTATTTGCATGACAATTAATCATTAACCCAAATTCTATCATTGTCACAACCCTAGCTTAATCAGAAATCAGTGAAAACCTTTACCTTCTCAATTGGCTCAATCAGGTTTCCATATAACCTGCCAAACAATGCTGCCAAGCATACCCTCGTAAAACTGACCATCCTACCGATCCTCGACTTCGGCGATGTCATTTACAAAATAGCCATCCAATACCCTATTCAATAAATTGGATGCAGTCTATCACAGTGCCATCCGTTTTGTCACCAAAGCCCCATATACTACCCACCACTGCGACCTGTACGCTCTCGTTGGCTGGCCCTCGCTTCATACTCGTCGCCAAACCCACCGGCCTCCAGATCATCTACAAGACCCTGCTAGGTAAAGTTCCCCCTTATCTCAGCTCGCTGGTCACCATAGCAGCACCCACCTGTAGCACGCGCTCCAGCAGGTATATCTCTCTGGTCACCCCCAAAGCCAATTCCTCCTTCAGCCGCCTCTCCTTCCAGTTCTCTGGTGCCAATGACTGGAACGAACTACAAAAATCTCTAAAACTGGAAACACTTATCTCCCTTATTAGCTTTAAGCACCAGCTGTCAGAGCAGCTCACAGATTACAGCACCTGTACATAGCCCATCTATAATTTAGCCCAAACAACTACCTCTTCCCCTACTGTATTTATTTATTTAGCTTTTTTGCACCACATTATTTCTATTTCTACTTTGCCCTTTCTTCCACTGCAAATCTACCATTCCAGTGTTTTACTTGCTATATTGTATTTACTTCGGCACCATGGCCTTTTTTGCCTTTACCTCCCCTATCTCACCTCATTTGCTCACTTTGTATATAGACTTATAGTAGAAAAATATTATTGACTGTATGTTTGTTTTACTCCATGTGTAACTCTGTGTTGTTGTATGTGTCAAACTGCTTGCTTTATCTTGGCCAGGTCGCAATTGTAAATGAGAACCTGGTGTAACGCCCTGGCCATAGAGAGGGGTTTTTGTTCTTTATTTTGGTTAGGCCAGGGTGTTAAAATTCTAATGATGAACACATCCTCTGCTGCACCTTGGTCTAATTCTGACGACGGCCGTTACAGAATTACCCACCAAAAACGGACCAAGCAGCGGAGGAAGGAGAGGCACCAGGAGAAGGACTCATGGACTTTGGAGAAAATGAAGAGGAACGTTCAGGATTCCTGGAGATGGGAGGAATTACTGGACGAAGATGGACCATGGGCTCAAGCTGGGGATTATCGCCGCCCGCAGTGGGAGATCGAGGCGTCGAGAGCTAAGAGGCGCTGGTATGAGGAGAGGGAGCGCAACAGGCACGAGAGGCAGCCCCCCCCAAACAATTGGGGGGGGCACACGGGGAGTGTGGCAGAACCAGGAAGGAATCTGGGCCAACTCCCCGTGCTTACGGCAGGCAGCGCAGTACTGGTCAGACACCGTGTTACGCGGTAAAGCACACGGTGTCCCCAGTACGCGTTCATAGCCCGGTGCGCTATAGGCCAGCCCCCCGCAAGTGCCATGTGAGTGCAGGCATCGAGCCAGGACGGGTTGTGCCAGCTCAGTGCGTCTGGTCTCCAGTGAGCCTTTTCGGGCCAGGGTATCCTGCACCGGCTCTGCGCACTGTGTCTCCAGGGCGCTGGGAGGGTCCAGTTCTCCCAATGCCTGCTCTCCGCCCGTGCGGGGCCAAAGTGGGCACTCAGCCTGGAGTGTGGGTAAAGAGCGTCCGTACCAGAACTCCAGTGCTCCCCCACAGCCCGGTTTATCCTGTGCCTCCTCCTCGGACCAGGCCTCCAGTGGGTCTCCCCATCCTGGTTAAGCCTGTGCCTCCTCCACGGACCAGGCCTCCAGTGGGTCTCCCCATCCTGGTCTCTCCTGTGCCGCTTCCACGGACCAGGCCTCCAGTGGGTCTCCCCATCCTGGTCTCTCCTGTGCCGCCTCCTTGGACTAGGCCTCCAGTGGGTCTTGCCAGTCCAGAGCCTCCAGAGCCGCCCGCCAGTCCGGAGCCGCCAGAGCCGCCCACCAGTCCGGAGACGCCAGAGCCGCCCGCCTGTCCGGAGCCTCCAGAGCCGCCCGCCAGTCCGGAGCCGCCAGAGCCGCCCGCCTGTCCGGAGCCGCCAGAGCCGCCCGCCTGTCCGGAGCCGCCAGAGCCGCCCGCCTGTCCGGAGCCGCCAGAGCCGCCCGCTTGTCCGGAGCAGCCCGCCAGCCCGGTGAGTCCTGTGCCTGCGCCTAGGGCCAGGTCTCTTACATGTCTCCTCAGCCTGGTGAATCCTGGGTCAGTGCCGCCGGAGCCGCCAGGGACGCCCGCCAGCAGAGCGCAACCAGGGACGCCCGCCAGCCGGGCGCAGCCATCGCCGCCCGCCAGCCGGGCGCAACCAGGGTCGCCCGCCAGCCGGGCGCAACCATCACCGCCCGCCAGCCGGGCGCAACTAGGGTCGCCCGCCAGCCAGGCGCAGTCAGGGTCGCCCACCAGACCTTCGGCGCGGCCAGGTGCGCCACCTAAGAGGGTGACGCCGAGGGTGGAGCAGAGGCCACGTCCCGCACCTGAGCCGCCGCCGTAAGAAGGCCCACCCGGACCCTCCCCTTCAGAGTCAGGTTTTGCGGTCGGAGTCCGCACCTTGGGGGGGTACTGTAACGCCCTGGCCATAGAGAGGGGTTTTTGTTCTTTATTTTGGTTAGGCCAGGGTGTTACAGCGTTCTATGTTCCTTTTTCTATTTTTTTGTATTTCTTTGTTTTGGGCCGTGTGTGGCTCCCAATCAGGCACAGCTGAAGTTCGTTGTTGCTGATTGGGAGTCACGCATAAGGAGCATGTTTTTCCTTTGGGTTTTGTGGGTAATTGTTTCTGTTCAGTGTGTTTCCTGACAGGACTGTTTCTGGTCGTTTTTGTTTCGTTTTTGTAAAGTGTTCTCTTTTTTAATTAAAATTCTAATGATGAACACATCCTCTGCTGCACCTTGGTCTAATTCTGACGACGGCCGTTACACCTGGTTAAATAAAGGTGAAATAAATAAATAAATAACCCCAGGTTAGGACTGAGCCCTATAGAATCCCTTCCCCTGAAGGAGCACACCTAAGGAGACAAGAGAGAGAGGATGACGAATTTCATAATAAAACAAAATGACAGACAGACAAACAAACAGATAGAACTGACGTCTCCGTCTCAGAGATTCATCTATCTCCTCTAATCTCTTCCTCTTCCTCAATATCAACCCGGATCTTTACAAAGATTAATCTGATCTCCTCTCTTCTAATGTCGCTCTCCATCGTTGTCTGTCTGTCCCTCAGACAGGAGATAACAGCAGAAAAGATAGTCAGAAGGATCAATGCAGATTCTCAGTCTGCCAACAGCTTGTCTGCCCTCTCCTCATCCACGAGAAAGAGGCACGGTTTTGGCTGTGATGTCAGATGAGACTGACCTATGTTTACTGGACATTTTGCAAAGGTCGTTCTGTTGTATATAGGAGAAATGAACAAAGAATGAGAAGCACTCAACCAAATTCATGAAAGCACATGATGTGCTTTACTTGGAACAACCTATATAACATTTCCTAAGTACTTATTTTAGGGGCCTCCACAAAACATTATACCTGAAGTAAGCGAGTCCCCAGTCACATTCTGTGATCCAAAACAACAATAATAATAATAAACTAACACTCTTGCCTTTCTTGCACTAACACTTGCACTTGTCTTTTCTAACTAGCACTGACTTTGCTAATAGCTGCTTAATTGAGAGAAGAAATTGCTTACTATGACTAGTCACTTTACCCCTACCTACATGTACATATTACCTCGATTATCTCGACTAACCTGTACCCCCGCACATTGACACGGTGCCAGTACCCCCTGTATAGCCTCGTTATTGTCATTTTGTTGTTACTTTTATTTTTTTACTTTAGTTTATTTAGTAAATATTTTCTTACTCTTATTTTTCATAACTGCATTGTGGTAAGATCTACACCTGTTGTATTTGGTGCAGGTGACAAATACAATTTGATTTGATAGGCTTTGTGGTTGTCTCACCTAACTACCTTCAGATTAATCCACTGTAACTCCCTCTGAATAAGAGAGTCTGCTAAATGTCTTAAATGTAAAATGTAAAGAAAAAATAACACAGTCGATGGGAAATATTGGGCCTGGGCCTTTAAGGACACCGGATGCAGCCTCTCTCTCTGTCCACTCCAGTTGTCCTGTGTGAGTATCCTATCACTATCTCCAATTACCAAACAGCTCAATCCTAAACTTTGCACTCAGCCTCCACCACCAGGCAGACCATAGAACTAGACTAGAATAACAAAGAATAAATTGCCATGGTCTGAGGGGCTTTGTCTGGTCTAGTAATTTGATTTCTATGGTTCAGATCAAGCACTGAGAGCCCTACAGGAGAACGTGTTAGGAGCAACCTTTAATTTAGTGGTGTAGTTTGTTGAGGGCGAAAATCCCCTTGAGCTTCAGTACTCAGAGAGGAGAGGATGTGGGAAGTTGGGGCATGGTAGTATAACGCAGTATGTTGCAAAAAGTTTAACCAAGTAAGACATGACAGCTACTAGTCAATTTCATCTAAGCCATTTTGATGCCAAAAAAGTCAATGGATATCACAGAAAATATTGTTGTTTATATTATTAAGATGGATGTGGTTAACTATATAGTAATAGGAAGCCATGTAAAAAGGCATCTTGTAGATGAATAACATGCATGTGAAATTCACACACATAATTCTGAAAGTAGCATATTCTGTTTTTGCCACCCAAATATGTTTAATATAGATCCAAATAATCTATTTCCATCTAGGCCTACTACAAAGCTGGAAACTCTGTATACAGCATTGCTGAACCTGCCACAATGAATAGTGCCAACTGTAAAGTTTGGTGGAGGAGGAATAATGGTCTGGGGCTGTTTTTCATGGATCCGGCCCCTTAGCTTCAGTGAAGGGAAATCTTCACGCTACAGCATACAATGACATTCTAGACGATCCTGTGCTTCCAACATTGTGATAACAGTTTGGGGTATTACAATGCCCCCGTGCACAAAACGAGGTCCATACAGAAATGGTTTGCCAAGATTGGTGTGGAAGAACTTGACTGGCCTGCACAGAGCCCTGACCTCAACCCCATCGAATACCTTTGGGATGAATTGGAACGCCGACTGTGAGCCAGGCCTAATCGCCTAACATTAGTGCCCGACTCCACTAACGCACTTGTGGCTGAATCGAAGCAAGTTCCAGCAGCAATGTTACAACATCTAGTGGAAAGCCTTCCCAGAAGAGTGGAGGCTGTTATAACAGCAAAGGGGGGACCAACTCCATATTAATGCACATGATTTTGGAATGAGATGTTTAACGAGCAGGTGTCCACATACTTTTGGTCTTGTAGTGCATATTGTAATAAAATGTAGGCTACTAAAGAATAAAGCAACAAAAAAAACTGTAGGGTTCAAAAGTCTCGTTGTCCCTGGTAGCAGAATATGATGGGTTGGTAGCCTACCAGTCAAAGATGCAATTCTAAGCCTATTCTTTCCGTTTCTACTAAAACAAACTGGAAATGGTGCATGCGTATATACTGTAAATGCATAACATACCAGAGAACACAATGCGATGTGTCCGACTCCCCTGTTGGCCTAAATATAAAAATAGTTCCCGTTATAGCAACTAGAAAAAAAGGTAGACCCTGCTCCGTCAATTGACAGCGTGAAGGCTTGCCTTCTGCTGCACAAAAAGCGGCAGGACAAGAGGCGACATATGGGGGATGGTCCCAGGGCCGGCTCTAGCTTTTTGGGGACACTAAGCAAGATTTGGTTGGGGACCCCCCCACCAAGCGGATCAAAAAAAGTGTGGCCCCCCTCTTGATGGCGGATAGAAAAATGTATGTTTGAAAGTTAATTTCCTGCAATTCTACACATTTTGCCATGTGGAGGAGAGAAAATGTTGCAATTTTTTAACACATTTCATGCAATTCTACTATTTTGTAATTGGGCAGAGATATATTTTTGCTGTTTCAAAGCATGTTTCTGCAGTTCTACTGATTTTTCCATGGTGTGGAGAGAAAGTTTTGCAGTTTTAAAGCAAATATCCTGAAATTTTACACATTTTGCCATGTTAATGATATCCGAGTAAGAGTGACGACAAAAATCAATGAGGACCACCTGGAGGTCAGGGCCCCTGGGCATGTGCACTGCGTGCCCAGTCAGTATTCGGCCATGATTGCTATAAATTTAGATTACTGGCTAGACTAATTTAACAATGTAAAAAATGTTAGCTGACATGGCTAATTGAGTGACTGTCAGTGTTAGATACTACTGCACTGTTGGAGCTAGGAACACAAGCATTTCGATAACATCTGCTAAATATGTGTATATCAATGGAGGCTGCTCATGGGAGGACGGCTCATAATAATGGCTGGAACGGCGCAAATGGAATGGCATCAAACACATGGTAACCATTACACCAATTCTGCTCCAGCCATTACCACAAGCCTGTCCTCCCCAATTAAGGTAGCACCAGCCTCCTGTGGTGTATGTGACCAATAAAATTTGATTTGAAAACAGGAGAAACTGCTGAAGCACAACCAAATGTTGAACTTACACCTTGTGTATTCTACTATTCTAACTCTATATTCTATTCTAAGTTGAGAACCAGACAGTTCTTAAAAACTTTTTTGGGGGGTGGGCCCCCTAGCAGCCTGGGGCCCTAAGCAACTACTTATGTCGCTTATGCCTGGAGCCGGCCCTGGATGGTCCAATGGAAGAATAATGTTATGGTCTTTAAATGAACACCCCAGTACAAATACCGCTGGCTGAATCCCCACACAAGACCGGAAAATGTATCTGAAGCTTCCTGTAACGTAAAAAAAAACAAAAAAACTCGTATTTCCAAAAAAGGACGAGTGGTGGTTCAGGTTGAAAAGCACTTTGATAAGTGGTGTAAGCTTAGACAGTGTATACCTATTGCAGATATGTGTCAATTCATTTATTTGATTAACAAAAGTGCATGGCTATTTTACCCATAGCCTAATTTGCAAAAATGACGATGCGGAATAATAATTCCCTGTCTATCGGCAATTCCATTTAGTCTACTGCACTTTTCCCGCCAGTTCAGTAGATGACGCTAAAGCTGATAGGTCCAACGTCTGGACATAAACGCTCTTGAACGCCTTCCGTCGTTCCTTCCGGTTCCGGTCCCCTAGCAAGTGGCAAGGTAGGCAAATGCCTAGCAAACATAATCTGAATAAATCTAAGACATCTTACATTGTATGAAGCTGTTAGTCGCAATTTTAGATAGATGTGTATGTCATTGTTGTAAACGTCCACACATTTCTCCAAAAAGCTTTATATTATTCGAGATGTAGGTTAAAATACACAGGGTAGTCTAGCTACCTACACGGACTTCCCTGCTATGTCCTCGTATCAATTAATTTTTTAATTTTCTTCCAAAGCCAGTGTGATAGGTAGTAACCACTGCCGGATGCAACTCATTCAAAATGTGGTTTTATCATTAGACTAGAAGCATGGCAAAGTGTTCGTTACTTACCTCATTTGGGAAATTAGCCCATAGTTGTCCGAAGAAGCTAGCTAGCTTAACGTACCTACCGGCTGGGGTAATGTTAGTTGACATCACAGTTAGGACACCCAATCTTGTGACGTTAGTGACCTTACAATCTTGTAGTAGGCTGTTTGCCAGCCAGTATGTGGGTAGGTGGACATCCCTGTTATATTGCATTTTACGCTAACGCTTGTCTCATTGTCGGTTGTGTGAATAGATGCTGATGCCTAAGAAGAACCGTATTGCCATCTATGAGCTCCTCTTCAAAGAGGGCGTCATGGTGGCAAAGAAAGATGTGCATCTGCCCAAGCACCCTGAATTGGCCGACAAGAACGTGCCCAACCTTCATGTGATGAAAGCAATGCTGGTGAGAGGCATTTGAACTTTAGGAGATATTGGTTCTACTGCACCCCTGCCCAGTCATGTGAAATCCATAGATTAGGGCCTAATGAATTGATTTCAATTTACTTATTTCCTTATATGAACTGTAACTCAGTGAAATCTTTGAAATTGTTGCATGTTGCATTCATTTTTGTTCAGTATATTAACCTCCTGCAAGTGTCCCACCCTAGTCAACAGCCAGTGGAATCGCGTGGCGCGAAATACAAATACCTCAAATGCTATAACTTCAATTTCTCAAACATATGACTATTTTACACCATTTTAAGACGAGACTCTCGTTAATCTAACCACATTGTACGATTTCAAAAAGGCTTTACAGCGAAAGCAAAACATTAGATTATGTCAGAGTACCCTGCCAAAAATAATCACACAGCCATTTTCAAAGCAAGCATATATGTCACAAAAACCAAAACCACAGCTAAATGCAGCACTAACCTTTGATGATCTTCATCAGATGACACTCCTAGGACATTATGTTATACAATACATGCATGTTTTGTTCAATCAAGTTCATATTTATATCAAAAACCAGCTTTTTACATTAGCATGTGATGTTCAGAACTAGCATACCCACCGCAAACTTCCGGCGAATTTACTAAATTACTCATGATAAACGTTCACAAAATACATAATTATTTTAAGAATTATAGATACAGAACTCCTTTATGCAATTGCGGTGTCAGATTTTAAAATAGCTTTTCGGCGAAAGCACATTTTGCAATATTCTGAGTACATAGCTCGGCCATCACGGCTAGCTATTTTGACACCCACCAAGTTTGGGACTCACTAAACTCAGAATTACTATTAGAAAAATTGTATTACCTTTGCTGTTCTTTGTCAGAATGCACTCCCAGGATTTCTACTTCAACAACAAATATTGTTTTGGTTCCAAATAATCCATAGTTATATTCAAATAGCTCCGTTTTGTTTGTTCGTTCAGGTCACTATCCGAAGGGTGACGCGCGAGTGCATTTCGTGACAAAAATTCACAATATTCCATTACCGTACTTAGAAGCATGTCAAACGCTGTTTAAAATCTATTTTTATGCTACTTTTCTCGTAATATAGCGATAATATTCCAACCGGGCAACGTTGTATTCATTCAAAGGCTGAAAGAAAAAAATGGAGAATTCTCGTGAACGCGCATCTCAGTCTCACTGTCCCCAAGCTGACCACTCACAAACTCTCCAGTTGTTCTTCGCACAGAGACGGTAGACACCCCATTCCACTTTCTGGCGGCTTTAGAGAGCCAATGGGAGCCTTAGAAAGTGTCACGTTACAGCACAGATGCTGTATTTTCGATAGATGCAACAGAAGGACAACAAATTGACAGGGCACTTCCTGTATGGAATCTTCTCAGGTGTTGGCCTGCCATATGAGTTCTGTTAGTGTTTTCTATCCAAATCTACTAATTATATGCATATTCTCGTTTCTGGGCGAGAGTAGTAACCAGTTTAAATCGGGTAAGTTTTTTTTTTTTTTTTTTTTTTTATCCGGCCGTGCAAATACTGCCCCCTAGCCCCAACAGGTTAAGTGAGTGGACAGAGATACAGCTTCATCCTATCCAATCAGAGCACCAGGATCAACGTACAGCCTGCCCTTCTCTTTACAGACAGGCAAGCTTGCCAGTTGAGTTTAGACCACGCACATGACTGACTCAAAGACGGTACAGTAGGGTTTAGACACTCCGTGACTGAGAGATGAGAAACATACTTGCATGCACCTGAAAAATTAAATAAAAAAAAGTTTTGTATCACGGGTAATTACAAAAGAATACTCTATGATTGCATCCAGAAAATTGCCCATATCAGTTACGATACTAATTTTGTCAGATGACTCGCCACACCCCTAGTGTATTCATTAACAGAAACTGTTTACTTCAATCTGAAAACACTTTTCAATTACGAGAGTTTCTATTGGACACATTTTATCTAGGTACCTCCCCGTTTGTTTCCTTTAGTGAACAGTTTGTTGCTAAACGTTTTTCAACAGATTCCGACTAATGAATACACCACTGATGTGGATTTTCAGACTTGCACACAGTTGGGTTACGGGAAGTGTTTCCCTAGCATGTCATGTCTGTTGGATTTTGGGGCTTTGTCTTTATATAAAAAAAACTAATATTTTTTTCATGTTCGCTTTTTCAGTCCTTGAAGTCACTTGGGTATGTCAAGGAGCAATTTGCCTGGCGCCATTTTTACTGGTACCTCACCAATGAAGGTATCCAGTACCTGAGAGACTTCCTGCACCTTCCACCTGAGATTGTTCCCGCCACCCTGCGCCGCCAGATGCGTCCTGAGACCGCGAGGCCCCGGCCCAAGGGTACGTCCACTTATAGGCTAACCATTTTCACACTAATGAGCTGCACTGTCCTGGACTGGTTACACATTAGGTTTGGGAATTGCCAGGGACCTCACGATACTTAGTTGCCGATACAATATGTATTGCGGTTCTCACTTCCTATATGTAATACATTTCGATACTGTTATTTGATGTTTCAAACATATTGCTGCCCATGTCTGCTTCAGAAAGACAAGGGCTTGATCGTTTTTGATCAGTCATGGCAATAAAAGTGATGGGGTGGGGGGGTGGGAATGGTTTACTATTTAAAAACAAGCTATAGGATGAAAAATACAGGCGTTTTGGCGCGTATACAGCTGACTAGCGTTAGCTAACGCTACCTGGCGCTGTGTTCCAACCCTGGTCCTGGAGTACCGCCACCAGTACACATGTTTATTGTAACCCTAGATAAGCACACCTGATTCAGCTAATCATCAAGCCCTCAATGAGTTGAATGAGGTGTGTTTGTCACGGGCTACAGCGATGAGATGATTAAAGTATCGATATGTAAAAATAAAACTGAATCTGACTAATCATACATATATATATTTTTTTATACCCCCATCACTATTAGATATCCACCTCGTTACTGGAAAGGACAATATGAAAATAAAGTAACCAGCATAGTATGTGAATGGGGTATTACTGCTCCTAATGAGCCCCTACTTCTACAACCGGTCTGGGTGACTCCAGTCCTGGGGGGCTGCAGTGTGCTGGCTTTAGTACCAGCCCTGTACTAACAACTGATTCAACTAATCGTGGTCTTTGATTTAGACCTTGATTGTTTGACTAAGGTGGGTTAGAGCAGGGCTGGAACAAGTCTGCATACACTGCATCCCTCGAGCTGGACAGTGAGGACTATTGGATTTTGTACTGTATAGTCATAGGTGCTGATTGGACCCAAACCTGATGTTCCTTCCTGTGTTTTTGAGTCTGACATCCCACCCAGCTGAGCGTTGTCTTTTCTTTTCCAGGTATGGAGGGAGAGAGGGGAGAGAGGCCTGCCCGCTTCAACCGTGATGGGGGTGATCGAGACAATTACAGAAGATCTGCTGCACCACGTATGTATAGTTTTACAGAATCCCTCTAATCCTAACCATCGCTTTCAACCAACTGGGAATTTCACGATCTGCTGACTAGTGTGCTTTGTAGCTCCAAATATCTGCCTTGAGATCCAGTAGTTGGTGAGCACATTTGTTATTGGTAATGACTTGTTTCCTCAGCCTTTGACTAGTATGAATGGTGATGAATGAAGGAAAATGGCGATAACTTTAAAACGTTTTGGAATAGGTTTTGATTACAAGCTGTTTTCTTTACAGCTGGTGGAGACAAGAAAGCAGAGGCAGGTGCTGGTTCAGCCACAGAGTTCCAATTTGTAAGTACTGTATTGCCTAATGGTAATGTAGCCTGAAGCAGGTGCTCAACTCTGTTCCTGGGGACCCACTCAGTATGCTGGTTACCATGACAAGTCTGAATAATAAATGGTTGTTTATTGTATAGCCTACCGTTGAAAGGTTGTATACTGTACATCTATGGTACTAGAATAGGCAATTCAAAGCCTTATTTGTTTGCATTTAAGTTGACTCAACAAGATGACATTGCCACGAGCAATTGATTATACGCTATTATGAAAAACAACATACATTGGGCAGCCAGACGCACTGAGTAAAGTTATTTGGGTTGACAAATTTTGGACAAGAATTGGAAACATAACCGTATGACACTTGTTTTGCTGACCAACTATCTTGTGACGTGGAAGCTTATCCTTTTCTTTGTTTTCAGAGGGGTGGATTTGGACGTGGCCGAGGACAGCAGCCTCCTCAGGAGTAAATGTCTATCAATTACTTTACAATAAACAGAAAACACAACTTTGCCCTTTTTATTTGTCAGTACTTTAAATATGTAGCATTCTTTCCAATGTTTGTGTGGACTGGGGAGTTATTATTTTGCACACTACAGTAATTATCCTAGCTAAAGCGTGGCAGAGGTTATTCAAAGTACAGTCCTTTAGTCAGGGGTTTATCAACAACCTATAGTAAATACAGGTATTAAAAGTGGAATACTAAGTAGCTAGACACTGTTACAATGGTCAAAAAAAGGCAAATGGAATCCAGATCTGAAATACTGGTGTTTATTTGTTGGCACATTTATATTACAATCTTCAGTCTTCTCACTGGTTTTTCACAGTCCCAAATGACAATGGTAAATATTCCAGTGACGTACACCTTGGAGAAAACAATTACTACAAATATGTAGGGAAGGTCAAGGGCTTGTGCTTAGGGAAAAGCACACTTATATTTTAGGTAGCCCAAATAGCTTTCTTCACTGAATCCCATCTGATTGTGATTTTGTATATAGCAGGGGAGTATCACCCCTACTACAGGGTGATCAATAGAAAAATAATCAAGCTGTCAGAGTAGTCACTATCCAAATGCAATGCCATGAAACAAATACTGCTGAGAATGCAAGAATCCTCAACTGGACATTCACTGACTGAGGCAAAACTGTTTCACATGCGTTGCAGAATACTGCCTGACCACTAGGTGGTGTGATATAGGCAAGTTTTACATCACTCCGGTGAAGGGCCAAGGAGGCCTATCTGAGCAGAGGCTGCGTTTGAGCCTTTTAAAATGCCTACATCCACTCCTTCCGGCTTTCACTGCGTGCTGTGTGAAATCATCCTAAGGAAGAGAGAAATGCATTTCTAAAGGACTCGAGCAGGGTATATTTATACAGTACTTATCCCTTTCTTAATAAGTATTGAATTCTTAAACCCCTCCACTTCCAACTTTCATTGTATTAACAAAAGGAGTTGTATGTATTAGATGGAAGGAAAGGAGAAAAATACTTATTGACTAAAGCATAAGGTTTATCTAGCTAGTATGTACAAGATCTGTCAGGAACACAAGAAAAATCGACAAAGTACAAACAGGTTAAAGAACAAGTGGTCATTCATTGGCTGTTACATATGGATATCCACATTCATTGCCCTTGCTTGTGCCCATTTTGAATAGAACCCCTTCACTTTAGAGATTTTCCAATTCCATCTAATTTGATTGATAGCTCATTATCATATAAAGAAAATGGTGGACTTTAGGGAGGCTGACCACAAAATTCAATAATAGGCCTAAATGTATTCTGCTCTGTGGGGCTAAGGTGGTATACAGTTCCAAGACTTAGCCCCCCACACCTTTCGATGCAGCTCATTTAATGAAGCAGTAAGGCCAGAGGGATGTGGTATATGGCCAATATACCACGGCTAAGGGCTGTTCTTAAGCACGACGCAACGCGGAGTGACTGGACACAGACCTTAGCCGTAGTATATTGGCCATATATCACAAACCGCAAATTACCTTATTGCTTTATAAACTGGTTACCAATGTAATTAGAGCAGTTAAAATGTTTTGTACCTGTGGAATACAATCTGGTATAACACAGCTGTCAGCTAATCCGCATGCAGGTCTTGAACCACCTAGTTTATAAAAAGCAATAAATGGTTCAAAGTAGAATTTCTATTGATATCAGTAATCCACTCACCAATTTAGTTCAACCCTTACATTATAGAATAGACCTTGAGTCTGGGATTGGGGATAACATACACTCGGTTGCCAGTTATTAGGTGCCTCCAGAACAACCTGAATTCTTCAGTGCATGGAAACGTTGCTCAATTGGTATCAAGGCACCTCACGTGTGCAAGGATAACATCCCCCACACCATTGCCCCATACTGCTTATGTCAAATCCTGACTGCCATCAGCATGACTCAACAGGAATCGTGATTTGTTTGACCAGGTGATGTTGGTGATTGCGTGCACACTGGAGACGCTTCTTGTTTTTAGCTGATAGGAGTGGAACCCGGTGTGGTCGTCTGCTGCATTAGCCCATCTGTGCCCATCCGGTAACTGGATGCCTCCTTTTTATAGCAAGCCACGGCCACGTGACACACTGGAGGAGCGAACTATTTTCGGGAATGGGGTGGTGTACCTAATAAACTGACCACTGAGTATATAATGCTCATTTTGGAGGGTGAATGATGAGCTACTGAAACAACGACAGGGCAGAAGAGATAATAGGGAGATGTTACATATGTTGGTTCTGTCAGAAGACTAGGATAATGACAAAGCTTATGGTAGTGGTCTGGAAACAGCATTCAATCCAGTGGAAACCCTCCATTTTGTATGTTAACAATTCAACTATGGACTTCACTTTATTTACACCTCAGCCTCAAGAGGTCTTTGTAGAACATCTGAGTCATCTCTGCTGCTTATATCATCCATGATAAATGGGGTCTTCTCTTCACCCCCCCAATACAAAGCTAGCAACATTTACTTGTTCTTTAGCCTTAACATATACTGTGTATCAAAGCAACTCGTCAACAAACCTTACAAAGCCAACCCTACAGCCATGGCTGAGCAAAATATAGCCCTCACAAATGCATCAGAGGAACTGTTTTGTCATTTGTACTCACCTTTGATCTATACAGAAATAAACAATTTACAATAAAACGTCTTACATGCTATCTACAGGGCCTCCAGTTTCACAGTATTGAGCCAGCTGCTCCATGCCACATCTAAAGGCAAGTATAGCAGGTTGGCTAAAGATTTGCCAGACGTTTATGAAAATAAAATAGTATTCAAAGCATTTTTACATGTTAAAAACAAGGTCTCAAACTGTACAAGGCTTGTTTGTTTGTTCTGCAAAGACAGCATTTTAGATTAAATTACTTTCAATATCAAGCAGGTGTTTGTTTTGGGGATGCAGATTCAATACTAAAAAGGGTAAAACATTTTTACTGAAAAGCCCCCCCAAAAAATAATCTACATTATTCAAATATACATGTCTAGTAGTGCTTGTTTAAGTGAAAAATAAATGTTATGAACGCAATGTAAACATCTGATATAAAACAGAGGTTAAAGTAAGGGGTGAGAATCTGAAAATTTGATAAAAAAGGTGGTGTGTGTGCTGGGTGAAGGCAATTGTCAGTCCATGGATGGCACAAAATAAATGGAGGAAGACTGCAGTTGTTCACACCATGGAATTCTAAATTATAAACTGATACATTTTGGTCGGTGGGGGGGGGGGGATCTGCTTACTGTTACGGTGTCTGTAGTGAACCACTACGAACAGACTACTAGACTGTTAAGTAGGTAAAGACACTGGAGAACAAAAGGGTCTCAGTCTATTGGGTAAAACACCAGGGTAAACTCTCAATGCTAACTCACCAAAATGGGGACTGTGCTACATATTTAGTTGAGTAGACATTCTTTCTATATTTTTTTTCTGCCTAAAAGTCAATATTGAAATGGCTAGCTAGCTTCCAGACTAAGGGAAAATGTATAGGTTACTTGACGATCGGGTCAAATGGGGAAAAGGGCCTCGTCTTTCTGATGAAACCTGCAAGATATTAATACCAAGAACCACAATGCGGAGCTAAATGAGAATTCAAAGAACTTAGTTACCAAAGACTATCTGCTGCACAATCTGTATCAGGTGACCCCAATGTGCAAAACATAGCCAGCGATCATGCAAAACAAGTCACTTCCTACAACTGTCTATTCAGATGCACAGAACATTTCCTATCCTTAAAAGAGGGAAAACACGCTCTTGGGCACAATCATACACAGACAATAACCAAAAGAGGAGACATTAAAAAGACCACTGACAGCATTGTGCTTAAGCACTAAGTATACACTTTTACATCACAACAGTAAAAAGTAGTTCTTGCATTCAGTAAACACCACACTAAGGGTGTGTTCAAGGTAGGAGAATGAGGGAGTGAGGGATGCTTCATGAAATTTTCAATAAAATGAAACGAACAAGGGGGTCAAAAATTACATTTCCAAATTGTTTCAGAATCTTCACTCAACACTTGTCAAGTCTGCACCACAATTCTGGCACAAATGAGTTGGCAAGGCAAACCATGTTATTTTGAGACAACAAAAAGTAAGTAAGAGGGAGAGTGGTGGCAAGAGCTCCTGGGGTTGTGTTTTAGTTATCTGATACCCGACACGGAGCTCTGGCTGATGTTGTAGGTGGGGGAGAGGTCTCCGCCTATCGTGGCCACCAGGGGCGTCCCGTTGCTGGTCAGGCAACCATCCTTGAGAGGCTCGAAGTATGTGGCCTGCACAGGCTTGTGACACTGCAACACTTGTATTGCATCGTCTATTTTAAACCAATCCCTTTTTCTCCCTGTTAAAAGGAACAAGAACAGACACCATTGTGGCACAAGTTTAGAAAGACAGACATGAGAGGCATCTATAACCAGAATTCAAACTGTAGTATAATCAGATTGAAATGAAAGCCACTTACCAATGTTCACTGAGTCCTCCCAATCCTCCAGGACCTCAGTTACGATAAGAATGTAGACGTAGGTTCTGTGTTTCCTCTCTCGGTTCTGTAAGATAGACAGTTTTGACATTTCTTTTTTTCAGAACAAAGTCCATATTTTCTCTCCACTCCCAAACAAGCTTTAGCATGCCTAAGCATGTCATAACATAAACTCACCTCAAATATTCCAACTAGGCGACCTAAAGTCCCCTTCACACCTGCCTGTGGAACAACAACAAAAACAAGGAAGCGAATCAAAACCCTATCTACGGATTAAAAACATAACTCTTTCAATCTTAAGAGTCCGTGTCACTGTGGCAATCGAGTCATTAGGTGTGTGTAGCCTGTGTGTTACAATATGTCCTGAAGATGCCATTAGAGAAAACATCCTTCACACAACTGTCCTGCTATAAAATGTAATAAAGTGTACACACCTGTGCCTCTACCCGTCATGGTTCACACCAAATGGTGTTTTATATACAGTACCGGTCAACCGTTGACACCTCATTCCAGGGTTTTTCTTTATTTGTACTGTGTTGTAGAATAATAGTGAAGACATCAAAACTATGAAATTGCACATATGGAATCATGTAGTGAACATAAGTGTTAAACACATATCTTATATTTGAGATTCTTCAAAGTAGCCACCCTTTGCCTTGACAGTTTTGCGCATTCTCTCAACCAGCTTCATGAGGTAGTCACCTGGAATACATTTCAATTAACAGCTGTGACAAATAAGTTAATTTGTGGACATTCTTTCTTAGTGAGTTGGGGCCAATCAATTGTGTTGTGACAAGGTAGGGGTAGTATACAGAAGATAGCCCTATTTGGTTAAAGCCTTTAAGACATGGTCAGTCAATCCAGAAAGTTTCAAGAACTTTAAAAGATATTCAAGTGAAGTCGCAATAACCATCAAGCGTTATGAAACTGGCTCTCATGAGAACCGCCACAGGAAAGGAAGACCAAAAGTTACCTCTGCTGCAGAGGATAAGTTAAGAGTTACCAGCCTCAGAAATTGCAGCTGAAATAAATGCTTCAGAGTTCAAGTAACAGACACATCTCAACAACTGTTCAGAATAGACTGCATGAATCATGCCTTCATGGTCGAATTGCTGCAAAGAAATCACTACTAAAGGACACCAATAAGAAGAAGAGACTTGCTTCGGCCAAGAAACACAAGCAATGGACATTAGACCGGTGGAAATCTGTCCTTTGGTCTGATGAGTACAAATTTGAGATTTTTGGTTCCAACTGCTGTATCTTTGTGAGAGGCAGAGTACGTTAACGGATGAATTTCGCATGTGTGGTTCCCACTGTGAAGCATGGAGGATGAAGTGGGATGGTGCTTTGCTGGTGACACTGATTTATTTAGAATTCAAGGCACACTTAACCAGCATGGCTACCACAGCATTCTGCAGCGATACGTCATCCCATCTGGTTTGCGCTTAGTGGGATTATTTGTTTTTCCAACAGGACAATGACCCAACACACCTCCAGGCTGTGTAAGGGCTATTTGACCAAGAAGGAGAGTGATGGAGTGCTGCATCAGATGACCTGGCCTCCACAATCACCCGACCTCAACCCAATTGAGATGGTTTGGGATGAGATGGACTGCAGAGTGAAGGAAAAGCAGCCAACAAGTGCTCAGCATATGTGGGAACTCCTTCAAGATTGTTGAAAAAGCATTCCAGGTGAAGCTGGTTGACAGAATGCCAAGATTGTGCAAAGCTGTCATCAAGGCAAAGAGTGGCTACTTTGAAGAATCTCAAATATATTTTGATTAACACTTTTTTGGTTACTACATGATTCAATGTGTTATTTCATAGTTTTGATGTCTTCACTAATATTCAGCAATGTAGAAAAATAGTAAAAATAAAGAAAAACCTTTGAATGAGTAGGTGTGTGCAAACTTTTGACTGACACTGTACAACAAAGTGTGAAAATGCCATATCTTGTTTGTGTCCCCCAGAGATGGTGAGGGGTAATGGGCCAGTTTGATACATTTTCCTTAGCCAGGATAGTCCACTAACAACTGCCACTGTTTTCTAGAAAGTCCTAGGTTCCATTTAATTAATAAAAACATACACATCACATAAAAGTTGACTAGATAAAAACAGCATACACAGAAGCACACACATTATACGCAGTAGCATAAATACAAAATGACGCTCACATATCCTACTAGATTTGTGTACAGCTCTTTTGAAGGCAGACATGCTAGCTAGCTGCCGTGTGGATAAGTCCAGCTTATTCCAGAGCAGTGGTCCAAAGAACTGCAGACTGCCTTGGAAGGCCATGTTTTCCCTGATGGTTGTGCCAGCAGGTGCGGGTCCCATTGGTCATAGGCTTTGGCTGCTGGTGCGTACTGCTGGCATCCTCTAGTTTCAGTCTATTAATAAACTTGGACTCCATAGTGAATAATACCAGTATATACCCCAGTATCAATCCCACGCCCTTCATGCCTTCAACCAGATCATATGGGGAAGACCAGCACTAGGGTGACTGGAGAATAGGCAGGGTTTGGATAGCATAGGCAAACCTCAACCACATCTACTCAAAATGGCCACCAGCTCCATATCAACCACCTCTACTCAAAATGGCCACCCTGTCCATATCATAATGAGAACATGAGTGAAGAACATGAGCCGTAGAGCTGCATTCGAGTCTAGTTAGCCTCCAACGGGTCAGGTCATTTAACTGGATGAGTGGCTGTGAACACTAATACAAAGGTACTATGCATAACCCTTAACCTGCTCCTATGTCTTTCAGCTCGGACCTCACAAACTTCTACAGATGCACCAGAGAGCATCCTGTCAGGCTGGATTACTGCATGGTACGGCAACTGCACCGCCTGAAACCGCAGGGCTCTCTCTCCAGAGGGTAGTGCATCGAGCTGTTGTGGTGACCGGCAGTTATGACCGCAGTCAAATTCCATGTGACCGTTGGGTCACAGTAATATCCTCCTATGCGCTCTGTACATGAATGGGGCTGATGTGTTGCTAGTACCCAACTCGCTAACTACCGTCAGGTCATGAATGGCCTGCTACTCAGCGCTCCATTGTCCTTCAATCACTCTGACATCAATGCAAATGTAATCGAAAATCACAAACACATCATGAAAACAGTATCATGCTTTAGGCTACAATGTTTGACCTCACTGCGATGATAAAGTTGAAACAAGAAGTTCAACAAAAGGTTGAAACTGTGGAAAACACAGTGGATCTTGTTAAAAACCATTTCAAATCAAATTGTGTCACATGCGCCAAATACAACAGGTAAAGTAGACTTTACCGTGAAATGCTTACTTACGAGCCTTTAACCAACAACGCAGATTTAAAATGAAAAAGTAAAACATTTGCTAAATAAACTAAAGGATTTTGTATTTTTTTTAAATAACAATAATGAGGCTACATACAATGTGTACCGGTACCTTGTCAATGTGGAGGGGTACGGCTGAAGTGACATTACATAGATAACAAACAGTGTAGCAGGAGAGTATGTAAAGAGTGTGAAGGAAGGTGAATGGCGTCAATATGCATGTGTGTTTTGTGTGTGTGTGTGTCCGTGTGTGTTGCAGTGTCAGTGTAGTATGTCAGCGTGTGGTTAGAGTCCAGTGAGTGTGCACAGAGCCTGTGCAAGAGAATCAGTGCAAAAAAGTATAAATAACAATACAAATAAGAGGGTCAACGCAAATAGTCTGGGTAGCCATTTGATTAACCGTTCAGCAGTCTTTTGGTCCCAGACTTGGAGCTCAGGTACTGGATGGCCTTCCTCTGACACCACCTGGTATGGTCCTGGATGACAGGAAGCTCGGCCCCAGAGATGTACTAGGCTGTATGCATTACCATCTGTAGTGCCTTGCGATCGGATGCCAAGCAGTTGCAATACCAAGTGGTGATGCAACAAGTCAGGATGCTCTCTGCAGCTGTATAAATTTGAGGATATGAGGTACCATGCCAAATCTTTTCACCCCCCCTCTGGAGGTTGGTATATAAACTTGGTATTGCAATTTTTTTTTTTTAAAGCCGTTACGCAGCAACTCACTGCCTTCCTGAAGACAAACAATGTATACGAAACGCTTCAGTCTGGTTTTAGACCCCATCATAGCACTCAGACTGCACTCGTGAAGGTGGTAAATTATCTTTTAGTGGCGTCAGACCAAGGCTCTGCATCTGTCCTTGTGCTCCTAGACCTTAGTGCTGCTTTTGACACCATCGCTTATGACATTCTTTTGGAGAGATTGGAAACCCAAATTGGTTTACACGGACAAGTTCTGGCCTGGTTTAGATATTATCTGTCAGAAAGATATCAGTTTGTCTCTGTGGATGGTTTGCTCTCTGAAAAATCAACTGTACATTTCAGTGTTCCTCAAGGTTCCATTTTAGGACCACCATTGTTTTCACTATATATATTTTACCTCTTGGTGATGTAATTCGGAAACAATGTTAACTTTCACTGCTATGCGGACAATACACAACTGTACATTTCGATGAAACATGGTGA
The DNA here is from genome assembly GCF_901001165.1 of Salmo trutta. Lineage (NCBI taxonomy): Eukaryota > Metazoa > Chordata > Actinopteri > Salmoniformes > Salmonidae > Salmo > Salmo trutta. Next base: position 53,696,602 of record NC_042972.1, on the reverse strand, counting down.
AGCCCCAAAACTTCCCTTACTGGAAGCATGTGTTTCAGACATAAGGAAGTGGATGGCGGCAAATGTTTTACTTTTCAACAAAAACAGAGATGCTAGTTCTATGTCCCAAGAAACAAAGAGATCTTCTGTTGGATCTGACAATTAATCTTGATGGTTGTACAGTCGTCTCAAATAAAACTGAAGGACATCGGCGTTACTCTGAAATCTGATCTCTTTTGACGAACATATCAAGACTATTTCAAGGACAGCTTTTTTCCATCTTCGTAACATTGCAAAAATCTGAAACTTTGTCCAAAAATGAGGCAGAAAAGTTAATCCATGCTTTTGCCACTTCTAGATTAGACTACCGCAATGCACTACTTTCCGTCTACCCGGATTAAGCACTAAATAAACTTCAGTTAGTGCTAAACACGGCTGCTAGAATCTTGACTAGAACCAAAACATTTAATCATATTACTCCAGTGCTAGCCTCTCTACACATGCTTCCTGTAAAGGCTAGGGTTGATTTCATGGTTTTACTGCTAACCTACAAAGCATTACATGAGCTTGCTCCTACCCATCTCTCCGATTTGGTCCTGCCGTACATACCAACACGTATGCTACGGTCACAAGATGTAGTCCTCCTTATCGTCCCTTGAATTTCTATGCAAACAGCTGGAGGCAGGGCTTTCTCCTATAGAGCTACATTTTTATGGAATGGTTTGCCCATCCATGTGAGAGATGCAGACTCGGTCTCGACCTGTAAGTTTTTATTGAAGACTCATCTCTTCAGTAGGTCCCATGATTGAGTGTAGTCTGGCCCAGGGTTGTGAAGGTGAACGGAAAGGCACTGGAGCAACGAACCGCCCTTGCTGTCTCTGCCTGGCCGGTTCCCCTCTCCACCGGGATTCTCTGCCTCTAACCCTATTACGGGGGCCGAGTCACTGGCTTACTGGTGCTCTTCCATCCCGTCCCTAGGAGGAGTGCGTCGAGTCACTAACGTGATCTTCCTGTCCGGGTTTGGCGCCCCTGCCGAGTTTGTGCCGTGTAGGAGATCTTTTTGGGCTATACTCAGACTTGTTTCAGGGTAGTAAATTGCTGGTTTTAAGATATCCCTCTAGTAGTGTGGGGGCTGTGCTTTGGCAAAGTGGGTGGGATTATATCCTGCCTGGTTGGCCCTGTCCGAGGGTAACGTCGGATGGGGCCACAGTGTCTCCCGACCCCTCCTGTCTCAGCCTCCAGTATTTATGCTGCAATAGTTTGTGTGTCGGGGGGCTAGGGTCAGTCTTACGTCTGGAGTATTTCTCCTGTCTTATTTGGTGTCCTGTGTTAATAATAATAATACAATTATTATTATTATTATTATTATTATTATTATTATTATTATTATTATTATTATTATTATTCTTATTATACCCTGCTGGTCATCTAAGAACGTTTGAACGTCTTGGCCATGTACTGTTATAATCTCCACCGGCACAGCCAGAAGAGGACTCCTACCCCTCAGAGCCTGGTTCCCCTCTAGGTTTCTTCCTAGGTTCCTGCCTTTCTAGGGAGTTTTTCCTAGCCACCATGCTTCTACATCTGCATTGCTTGCTGTCTGGGGTTTTAGGCTGGGTTTCTGTATAGCACTTTGTGACGTCGGCTGATGTAAAAAGGGCTTTATGAATAAATTTGATTGAAATTTGATTGATAACATGTTATGGCACTGGGTGTCAAATAAAGTGCTACCTTTTCCCTTTGTAATCCGTGATAGTTTACAAGCCCTGCTACATCAGACGAGCGTGATAGACGATGAAGTGGGATTCTTAGTCCTGCATTGACGCTTTGCCTGTTTAATGGTTTTTCAGAGGGCGTAGCGGGATTTCCTATTAACAACTGGATTAGTGTCCCACTCCTTGAAAGCGGCAGCCCTAGCCTATAGCTCAATGCGAATGTTGCCTGTAATCCAAGGCTTCCGGTTGGTATATGTATACTGAACAAAAATATAAAGCAAAAATGCAACAATTTCAACGATTTTACTGAGTTACATATAAGAAATCAGTGAATTTTAATAAATTCATTAGGCCCTAATCTATGGATTTCACATGACTGGGCAGGGGTGCAACCATGGGTGGGCCTGGGAGGGCATAGGCCCATCCACTGGGGAGCCAGGAACAGCCAATCAGAATGAGTTTTCCCCACAAAAGAGCATTATTACAGACATAAATATTCCTCAGTTTCATCAGCTGTCCGGATGGCTGGTCTCAGATGATGTTGCAGGTGAAGAAGCCAGATGTGAATATCCTGGGCTGGCGTTGTTACACATGGTCTGCGGTTGTGAGGCCGGTTGGACGTACTGCCAAATTCTCTAAAATGACATTGATGGTGGCTTATGGTAGAGAAATGAACATTCAATTATCTGGCAACCGCTCTGGTGGACATTCCTGCAGTCAGACATCTGTGGCATTGTGTTGTGTGACAAAACTGCACATTTTAGTGGCCTTTTGTCCCCAGCACAAGGTGCACCTGCATAATGATCATGCTGTTTACTTAGCTTCTTGATATGCCACACCTGTCAAGTGGTTGGTTTATCTTGGGAATGGAGAAATGCTCACCAACAGTTTAATGGCGCCGGAAGAGATGGCTGCTGTGCTATTGTGTGTACATAATGTTTCTGCCACCGTCTCTTATGACCGAAAAGAGCTTCTGGATATTAGGACAGCGATTACTCACCTCGTGCTGCACAAAGATTTTTTCCTTTAAAAAGTCGGACACAAAGGATTTACTTCAGACACCTGACAATGCCCAAATCCCCATTTGCATGAAGAAGAGAGAGATATCGGGGACATAGGTCGGGGTGCCTTGTAAGGATCCGACGGCGAGTGAGTAAATCCCCTCTACCATCAATCTTAAAACTGCCGGGGTTTTTGAAACCATTGGCAAGATAGAACAGCTGCCTCCAGTAAGACAAGCGGTGGCGATCTGTGTCTATATGTAAATAACAGCTGGTGCACAAAAACTAATATTAAGGAAGTCTCAAGGTATTGCTCGCTTGAGGAAGAGTATCTCATGATAAGCTGTAGACCACACTATTTACATAGAGAGCTTTCATCTATATTCTTCGTAGCCATCTATTTACCACCATAAACCGATGCTGGCACTAAGATGACACTCAACGAGCTGTTAAAGGCCATAGCAAAAAAGAAAATATTAATCCAGAGGCAGCGTTCCTAGTGGCCGGGGACTTTAATGCAGGGAAAATTAAATCCGTTTTACCTCATTTCTACCAGTATGTTAAATGTGCAACCTGAGGGTTAAAAAAAAACAAAAAAACTCTAGACTACCTTTACTCCACACACAGACATGTACAAAGCTCTCCCTCGCCCTCCATTTGGCAAATCTGACCATAACTCTATCCTTCTGATTCCTGCTTACAAGCAAAAACTGAAGCAGGAAGCACCAGTGTCTCGCTCACTCAGAAAGTGGTCAGATAACGCAAATGCTAAGCTACTGGACTGTTTTGCTAGCACAGACTGGAGTATGTTCCGGGCATTCAGGAGTATACCACATCAGTCACTGGCTTCATCAATAAGTGCATTGATGACGTCGTCCCCACAGTGACCATATGTACACATCCCAACCAGAACCCATGTATTACAGGCAACATCCGCACTGAGCTAAAGGGTAGAGCTGCTGCTTTCAAGGAGCAGGACTCTAACCCGGACGCTAATAAAAATCCCGCTATACCCGCCGAAGAACCATCAAACAGGCAAAGCGTCAATACAGGACTAAGACTGAATCGTACTACACCGGCTCCAAAACTCGTTGGATGTGGCAAGGCTTGCAAACTATTACGGACTACAAAGGGAAGCACAGCCACAAGCTGCCCAGTGACACGAGTCAACCAGATGAGCTACAAAACGTCTATGCTCGCATCGAGGCAAGCAACACTGAACCATGCATGATAGCATCAGCTGTTCCGGACAACTGTGTGATCACGCTCTCCATAGCCGATGTAAGACCTTTAAACAGGTCAACATTCAGAAGGCCACAGGGCCAGACCGATCTCCAGGACGCATACTGCGAGCATGTGCTGACCAACTGGCAAGTGCCTTCACTGACATTTTCAACCTCTCCCTGTCCGACTCTGTAATACCAACATGTTTTAAGCAGACCACCATAGTCCCTGTGCCCAAGAACACTAAGGTAACCTGCCTAAAAGACTACCGACCCGTAGCACTCATGTCTGTAGCCATGAGGTGCTTTGAAAGGCTGGTCATGGCTCACATCAACACCATCATCCCATAAAACCTAGACCCACTCCAATTTGCATACCGCCCCAACAGATCCACAGATGATGCAATCTCTATTGCACTCCACACTGCCCATTTCCACCTGGACAAAAGGAACACCTATGTGAGAATGCTATTCATTGACTACATCTCAGCGTTCAACACCATAGTGCCCTCAAAGCTCATCAATAAGCTAGACTTGGCGCTCCAGTATCGCTTGCCGTGCGGTAGTTGAGAGAACAGTCTATGACTGGAGTGGCTGGAGTCTTTGGCAATTTTTGGGGCCTTCCTCTGACTCCGCCTGGAAGAGAGGTCCTGGATGGCAGGAAGCTTGCCTCCAGTGAAGTACTGGGCCGTACGCACTACCCTCTGTAGTGCCTTGCGGTCAGAGGCCGAGCAGTTGCCATACCAGGTGGTGATGCAACCAGTCAGGATGCTCTCGATGGTGAAGCTGTAGAACTGAGGATCTGAGGACCCATGCCAAATCTTTTGTCTCATGGGGGGAAAGGCGTGCCCTCATTCACAACTGTCTTGGTGTGTGTGGACCATGATAGTTTGTTGGTGATGTGGACACCAAGAAACTTGAAGTCTGCATCGCCTGTTTGATGGTTCGTCAGAAGACATAGCAGGATTTCTTATAAGCTTCCGGGTTAGAGTCCCACTCCTTGAAAGCGGCAGCTCTAGCCTTTAGCTCAGTGAGGATGCTGCCTGTAATCCATGGCCTCTGGTTGGGATGGATTGTCACCTTGTTAATGCAGAAATACTGGTTAATGCCAAAAAGTGGCATTTACCATTTACCCTGAAAACTTGACGCACCCATCAAATCCATCCCCGCCAAGGGTGTGCTCACTTTACCCACTGAGGCATCGCAACCAGAACCACCATAAAGTTTATTTCTGAGTACAGCGAGTAATCTTTATTCTCTATCCAATGACCCACTAAAGGCGGTCTGTCAAGAGGTGTTCAAATCCAACGCCCTTTCCCGGTCTGGGTCTTGAACCATTTTCTGAGATGCTCTTCAATTCCCCAACCAGTCTTGATGTCCCTTATGTGGCTAGTAGATTGTGTGTCGAGAATGGTCTCATAGCAACGTAAAATGTCATAACAGAAAACTTGATGAACATCATGACAAAGCAACACTGACAAGGGATATCTCACTAAAGAATGAGTCTGCTTTCCCTAAAAGTACATATTTTACAGTATAAGAATACATTGAACATGATCTAAAACCTCAAATGTAATTATCTGAGGGCATACAAGCCTCAGTAGGGCTAAGAATTGCCATGGACCTTACGATATCAGGATACTTATGTGCTTATACGATATGTATGGCACTTCTCAATGTATTGCTATTCGATTCTGCGATTTTACGTTCCAAACATATTGCTCACTATATGTCTTCTGCAGAGAGACAAGACAGAGCATGAGAAATACTGTAGGTAGCTAGCCAAGATATTTAGTAGTGTTGGGGGGGTTAAAAAATAACGAAAAAAATAAAAACAAATGGATAGTTTCAAGTCGGGATACTATTTTTACAAATCGATACTTTGAGTCAAATATTGATATAATACTGTCCAAAAATAATATTGTGATACATAACTGTATTGATTTCACCCATCACTACTAAATAGCTGCAATAAAGGAGATTTAGGAAATGATTAAATCAACAATCTGGAGCTATTTTCCATTCAAAACAGCCTTCCCAGAAATGGACTACATAGCAGGGCCCCAGACTGCGACCATATAGTCACAGTTTACGTTCATTTGACTTGGCTGAGCAAGTAGAAATTGTAATTGGTCGTATCGGTGCGAGCCGCTCATTCTAAATAGTCACCTTACACTAAACTTCCTATTTTTTTGTAGGCTAAAACCATGATTTGGTCAAACAGTAATGTGCATTTATCCTTATGATTCCTGTAATGAAAGTCTCTGACCTACGCTGTGCCTGTTTTGCTGGGGCCTGCTACTCTGATAAGCTAGCCCCTGTTCTTCTCTCCTGCGCTCCAGGAGAAAGAAAAAGCCTTCTGATTGTAGACTATAACATTTAAAAATCCAATTGCGGGAAGAATACAGCTTTTGGAATCAACTGTCATCACTGTTGAAGATAGGAGGTCCTCTGCTTTCTGTGGGTATTATTCTTATTTCTGAACTCAACATTTAACTCTATAGCAATTATTTTAAAAACAAGATATTTGATATGGTTTTGAGATATGGAGTGCGCAAAATGCGCAACAGCCATTGTGAGTGCATAGGACTCATTGGGCAGTAGGCTAGGCTACAACTGTAAAGTTGTTTTGGGATATTGAATACATGTTAGATTAATACATGACTAGAAGCAGTGTGTTTTATTTTTAATTAAGGATCGGACCCTTTTTTTCAATTTTGCCTAAAATGACATACCCAAATCTAACTGCTTGCAGCAAGGATATGCATATTTTTGATACCATTTGAAAGGAAACACTGACATTTGTGGAAATATGAAATTAATGTAGGAGAGTTTAACACATTAGATCTGGTAAAAGATAATACAAAGAAAAAACACGTGTTTTCCTTTTTTTTTTTTTTCATCTTTGAAATGCAAGAGAAAGGCCATTATATGACTTGAGTCTAGGCTCAATTTAGATTTTGGCCTCTAGATGGCAGCAGTGTATGTGGAAAGTTTTAGGCTGATCCAATGAACCACTGTATTGCTGTTGAAAATGATGTATCAAGTCTGCCCAAATGTCCCCAATTGGTATACTGATACATTTAAGTACATAATTGTGCACACCCCTCAAACAATAGCATGGTATTCACTGTAAATCAGACAGTGCAGTTAGATTAACAAGAATTTAAGCTTTCTGCACATATAAGACATGTCTGTGTCCTGGGAAATTCTCGTTACTTACAACGTCATGCTAATCACATTAGCGCACGTTAGCTCACCCGTCCCGCGGGGTGGACACATACACCGATCCCGTAGAGGTTAAGGTTAGCGATTTAGAAAATGTCTTTTGAGTTTCCACTTACTCAGTGGTAAATGATCCAACAGAATTAGCCTAGGATACCTGTTAGTGCACATATGGATTTGCCTACATCTTTCTCTATTGACCAAAAGAAAATTCTGGAGCCGTATGTTAACAGTAAAATATAAGTGGTCGAGGAGTGTGTCAAATCGTTAGAAGGCAAATGGATGACTGTCCTGCCCTCCTTGATAGCCACCTTTCATCGAGGATACCCATGTTTATCTTACCGCAAAAGAGTTTAGAAATCTGCCACACCCCCTTCGAATCAGCTTTTGTTTTCTCAGAGAAAAACATGCACACATTTAAAATCAATATGCTACTTATTGTTTTATCTATAAAAATGTATTGCACAACTAGCTTAATTTGTTTTGAGCACTTTACAAATTTATTTTGGGATCCATCCCTGTAACGTCACTTGCCTAACAACACCCGAGTGGAGGACAGTCTCATTTCAAGCAAGAGCATTTCCACTCTCCTCGCCAACTCTGATTAACTTTGACCTTTTTCAAAAGGAGGCGAGAGAGGACGGAGGAGAGACAGGACACAGGTGGTGGCTAAATCTAACTGATAAAAAGGCCTCAAAGTTAAAATCCTTAGATACATTTTTGGACTTATAAATTAACTATTACATACCCATTGAGTCTTGGATATAAAAACTTACCAATGACTCATGATCTTAGTTCAACTGTCATACCCAATCAGAAGCCAAAATATAAACTTGTTTTACTCCAATGTAAACAAACACTGTATAGCCTTAAAACATAGTTTTAACTATCATTTTGATATCATGGATGGTTAGTACTTGCATCCATAGCTCTCTATGAATTTGAGAGTGGTTACATTTTTCAAGCCCCATCCCTCAGCTTTTTACCAAAACAGAGGTGGGGTGACATTGTTTCAAAGACAGAGTCTAGCTTTAATAAAGCACTGTGAATTACTTTAGAACATGATTACTTATTTTTTCTATTGCTTGACACTGCAACTTTTTGGGGGGTGCGACCAAATCCTAGGCTGGTGCCACCAACTGAAAAAGTTAGTGTCACCAGGGGAAAATATTAGTCTGGAGCCCTGCATATAGTTACAGGCTTTCAAAGTGTCCATGCAATCTTGTAAGTAGACGTAAATGTAAATGTAGGCTATGATTTCTGGAACGCTTATCTCAGAAAGCTAAGTTATCATATTATTTTCTGGAACCTAAGCCTTAGTTGAAGAGACACTACTTGGCAACAGAGAAACCCTCTTTACCCCGTAAATTAGTTAAATTAGTGATTAGTACAGAATAGGCTACATTATGTAAACAAACAAAAATGATCTCCATAGAAAAAGGAAACATGTTTCTTCCTTCTGAGCATGAGTTGGGCCTGTGGCTTGGTTGTCTGGCCTGCAGCCACAGCATTGTGTAAAGGGCAGTGTTTAATCTCAGTATAACGCCCTTTGGAACTTTTAACACTCCTGTGTAACATGAATCTGGGATACGAGTCTTGGCTGCGTGCTTACTGTGGATGTGCTTTCTCAGTACACATAAACAGAGTAAGATCAAGACCAACTGCTCTGCCCAGAAGGGCTCGAGATAAGTGCTAACAGTGAATGTGCTTTGACCAACATCAAAAGAATAATGTGTTGAGCAGGGCTGGGCAATATATCAATTTAATTCAAATGTATGTTTTTGTGTGATATTTCAAATGCCTGTATTGCAAGAATCAGGGTTTTGTTATTTTCTGTTTTTATGATGGCTTATGTCCGCTTAATCTCAGGTTGTCTTTTTGGGCTTGTCTCCTTCGCTCCTTCTGTGCTGTGTGCACCTTCCCATTTACACCAGAGATGTGTATATAATGACGAGATGCTCATGTCTCCACCCTATAACAAATGGGAGTCGTTGTCCCAAAGCCGGAAAGGCAGGCGACAAGCTTAGGTCCAAAATAAACCCATAGAAACGTAATGATTTTGGCGAGAGTGAAACCTCTCATGTCGCCTTTTCCTCTCCGTTTACATACACACACGCCCCTCCCCCTGCCACTCACTACAAAGATGAGCAATCACTTCTTCCTTTCTGACAAGCAGTTTCAATTCGCTATTTGCATTTGAGGTTTGGTCCAACATAGTTGGTCATATGGACACAAACACATTGAGACATTTTTACTGTGATGGGTTCTGAGTCAAACTTGAAATATTGTTAATTATCAAGTATTCTAAGGCAATGAGGATTGCCAGAGTCTGGTTTCTACACCAGAAGTGAATGGTTATCTGTAGGAGGAATGTATATGGTGGACTCAATTAAGCGTGGAATGTAATGAGTAAAGGAAAGGCCATCACATGGTTGCAGTCACTGATAAGGTTGGAGAGATGTGGTTTAGTGAGGAATGGGGGCCGAGGTCAGGTCAGATTAAGGGAGAAGGAAAGGGTTCATTGCCTGCATCACTTAATATCCTGCCTAGCAATAAAGATGTAATGTTTAGAGGGAAGGAGGATGCTCCACCCAAATTGGGATATACATTTATACTACCACTGGTGGAAACATGTCTTTGTCTGAATAAACTTGGTTTGAGCTTTTATAGTTGTCCGTCAGGTTCTAAATAACAGGGTAAAAACTAACATTTAGAACCTATTACAGGTTCTGTTATTTAGAACCTGTAGTAGAGACGTTAACCTTCCTAACGATACCCTTTTTACAGTACGTCTCAACTGCTCAAATCGCGCACAGAGCAGATAACAAACGGGAGTATCAATGAACATTGAGTCTCGAAAATGATTGCTCAGTTTGTCAAGCGCGGCATTGGCGTAAAACGTAAAGCCCTGAAATCGCTACATTATTGCTGACTGTTTGAAATGCAGTATATTTGACCTTTAACTCCACAACAAAAGGTTATTTAGAGATTCTTTGGCCATATCGCCCATCCCTATGTTGAGCTCAATAGCCATGTTTCCACAAGCTTTATCAAGGTAATCAGCATGGGACCAGTAATGGCAGGCCAAATGTGTTCTTTTTCAAAGTATGACATAGCCTAGTCACAAAGGCAAATCTCAGTTTAATATCTGGTTGCCATTCCGGCAAATACCATATTGTAATTGAGGGGTGTGATTGCAAGAAAAAACATTTGAGGTTGTCTACCCAAAAAGCCACACCTAAAACAAAGAGACCATCATCTCTAATATCCATAACCAATTATGAAAAACACCACAAGTTCCCTGAAATGCGGGGATAGAGAACCGTGTGGGAATGGAGTTTGAATAATTAAGCTAAGGTCAATGAAATGAGAGGGAAAGAAACAAACCTCTTCACAGACTTCTCGTGCTGCTGCTACATTGGGCTCCTCTTCTGGCTCCATCCCCCCACCAGGGACAATCCACTTGTCTGGATGACGACTACTACTCACCAACAGCACCTGCAGAAAAAGACGATACAGCATTGAGCACCCTCAATCAAATCCAGAGTTTCAGGTTGCTTGAGACAACTTCTCTACTCAGTTAAAGACAACATCTCAATCCTATTCAAATTACAGGTGACATATTCTCAATAACACATCAAATAAAATTGTATTCTTCACATGCTTCATAAACAATAGGTGTAGAGTAACAGTGAAATGCTTACTTACGGGCCCGTCCCAACAACGCAGAGAATAATAGAAAAGTAATAACACATACAAGTAATAATAAATACACAATAAGTAACGATAACTTGGCTATAGTGCCTTCGGAAAGTATTTAGACTAGGGATGCATGATATATAAAAAAAAAAATATTTATTTATATATATATATATATATATATATTAAAAAAATATACAAAAAAAAAAAAAAATAATTAAAAAAAAAATTAAAAAAAAAAGATGAACATCACGGAATCGGCCGATATTAGCTAAAAATGCCAACATCGTTATCAGCCGATGTCTAGTTTAACGCCGATGTGCAAAACTGATGTCAAAGCTGATGTTCCTACGTTATATAGGTATGCACATGACGCAATGACGCCACGTAAAATGTTGCGCTACACGTGCAACACAGCGTTCCTAACTTAGCCTACAATGACTGTGTGGATCGAGCAGTCAAGTCAAGCAGTCATTTGAAAGAGTAAGAACATTTCAGTGAGACAACTCAAAGGCGAAATCCATTAAAGCCAAGATAATGGAATTCATTCCCCTTGACAATCAACCGTTCTCTGTCGTGGGTGATGTTGGCTTTCGCGACTGGTCGAGCACCAGTACACACTACCAAGTGTGCTATTTTTTAGGTGTTGCCCTACCGCAGTTACACAGTAATAGCATCACTGCTATTAGCATCACTACATACATACACACACACACACACACACCTTAATTACAACGGCAGCCAAACATGGACGACGCTGGGCAAATTGTGAGCCGCCCTATGGGACTCTCAATCACGGCCGGATGTGATACTGCCTGGATTCGAACCAGTGACTGTAGTGACGCCTCTTGCACTGAGATGCAGTGCCTTAGACCGTTGTGTCCATGTTAACTATTTAACTGTACTAGAATGTTTAAAAGGCCGATTTTTTTTTTTAACATCGGTTATCTGTATATTTTTTTGGGGAAAGGAAAATATTGGATATCGGTATCAGCCAAAAATGTCATATCGGTGCATCACTAATTTAGACCCCTTGACTTTTCCACATTGTTAAATTCTACACACAATACCACATAATGACAAAGCAAAAAGAGGTTTTTAGAAATATTTGCAATTTTATTACAAATAAAAAAACAGAAATCACATTTACATAAGTATTCAGACCCGTTACTCACTACTTTGTTGAAGCACCGTTGGCAACGATTACAGCAGAGTCTTCTTGGATGACGCTACAAGCTTGGCACACCTGTATTTGGGGAGTTTCTCCCAATCTTCTCTGCAGATCATCTCAAGCTCTGTCAGGTTGGATGCGGAGCATTGCTGAAGAGCTATTTTCAGGTCTCTCCAGAGATGTTAGATCGGGTTCAAGTCCGGGCTCTGGCTGGGCCACTCAAGGACATTGAGACTTGTCCCGAAGCCACTCCATTGTCTTGGCTGTGTGCTCAGGGTCTTTGTCCTGTTGGAAAGTGAACCTTCGCCCCAGTCTGAGATCCTGAGCACTCTAGAGCAGGTTTTCATCAAGGATCTCTTTGTACTTTGCCTCGCTCCTGACTAGTCTCCCAGTCCCTGCCGATGAAAAACATCCCCACAGCATGATGCTGCCACCACGCTTCTCCAGACATGATGCTTGGCCTTTAGGCCAAAGAGTTCAATCTTGGTTTCATCAGACCAGATAATCTTGTTTCTCATGGTCTGAGAGTTTTTAGGTGCCTTTTGGCAAACTCCAAGCGGGCTGTCATGTGCCTTTTACTGAGGAGTGACTTTATGGTAGAGTGGCCAGACAAGGCCTGATTGCTTGAGTGATGCAGTGATGGGGGAACCTTCCAGAAGGACAACCATCAAACACAGAGGACCTCTGGAGCTCTGTCAGAGCCTTGGTCACCTCCCTGACCAAGGCCCTTCTCCCCCGATTACTCAGTTTGGCAAGGCGGCCAGCTCTAAGATGAGTCTTGGTGGTTCCAAACTTCTTCCATTTAAGAATGATGGAGGCCACTGTGTTCTTGGGGACCTTCAATACTGCAGAAATGTTTTGGTACCCTTCCCCAGATCTGTGCCTCGACACAAGTCCGTCTCAGAGCTCTACGCACAATTCATTCGACCTCATGGCTTGGATTTTGCTCTGACATGCACTGTCAACTGTGAGACCTTATATAGACAGATGTGTGCCTTTACAAATCATGTCCAATCAATTGAATTTACCACAGCTGGAACCCAATCAAGTTGTAGAAACATCAAGAATTATCCATGGAAACAGGATGCAACTCAGCACAATTTCAGTCTCAAAGCAAAGGGTCTGAATACTTATGTAAATAAGGTACTTCTGTTTAATAAGTTTACACATTTGCAAAAAACTGTTTTCGCTTTGTCATTATAGGGTGTTATTATTTTTTTTTAATCCATTTTAGAATAAGGCTGTAATGTAACAAAATGTGGAAAAAGTCAATGGGTCTGAATACTTTGAAGGCACTGTATATACACGGGGTACAAGGTAATGGAGCTTGATATGTACATACAGTGCCTTCATAAAGTATTCACACCCTTGACTTTTTCAACTTTGTTGTGTTTCAAAGTGGGATTAAAATAGATTTCATTTTTTTTGTAATCAATCTACACAAAATACTATGTCAAAGTCAAACATTTACATACATACATACATATATAGTAATGGAAAATAAAACATTTGATTAGATAAGTATTCAACCCCATAAGTAACATTTTATCACTTTTAGTTTCTGGGTCTCGAAAAGCTTTGCACACCTGGATTGTACAATATTTGCCCATTATTCTTTCAAAAATTCTTCAAGCTCAGTCAAGTTGGTTGTTGATCATTGCTAGAAAGCCATTTTCAAATCTTGCCATAGATTTTCAAACAAATTTAAGTCAAAACTGTAACTCTACCACTCAGGAATATTCAGTGTCGTCTTGGTAAGTAACTCCAGTGTATATTTTGCCTTGCGTTTTAGGTTATTGTCCTGCTGAAAGTTGTCTCCCAGTGTTTTGTAAAGACTGAACCAGGTTTTCCTCTAGGACTTTGCCTGTGCTAAGCGCTATTTCTTTTTATCCTAAAAGACATCTTAGTCCTTGCCAATGACAAGCATACCTATAACATGATGCAGCCACAACCATGCTTGAAAATATGAAGCGTGTGTCACGGTTGTTGTAAGAGACAGACCAAGGTGCAGCGTTTGTTGAGTTCCACATATTTATTTAAAGTGAAACTTCTTTAACCAAAACAATAAACAAGCAACACAACGTGACTACGTGGTGGCACAAGCACCAACACAGATAATATCCCACAAACACAGGTGGGAAAAATGGCTACCTAAATATGATCCCCAATTAGAGGCAATGATTACCAGCTGCCTCTAATTGGGAACCATACAGAACACCAACACAGAAATATTGAACTAGAACACCCCCTAGTCACGCCCTGACCTACTACACCATAGAGAACCAAGGGCTCTCTATGGTCAGGGTGTGACAGCGTGGTACTAGATGTGTTACATTTGCCCCAAAAATAATGCTTTGAATTCAGGACAAAAATTGTATTTCTTTGCCACATTTTTTACAGTACTATTTAGTGCCAAACAGGATGCATGTTTTGGAATATTTTTATTCTGTACAGTCTTCCTTCTTTTCACTCCTTGTCATTTAGGTTAGAATTGTGGAGTAACTACAATGTTGTTGATCCATCCTCAATTGTCTTCTCCTATACCTCTTATAAAAATCACCATTGCCTCATGGTGAAATCCCTGAGCGTTTTCCTTCCTCTCCGTCAACTGAGTTAGGAAGGACGTCTGTATCTTTGTATTGACTGGGTGTATTGAGACACCATCAAAAGTGTAATTATGCTCAAAGGGATATTAATTGTCCGATTTTTTCTCTCCCATCTACCAATAGGTGCCCTTCTTTGCGAGGCATTGGAAAACCTCCCTGGTCTTCGTCGTTGAATCTGTGTTTGAAATTCACTGCTGACTGAGGGACCTTCCATATAATTGTATATGTAGAGTACAGAAATGGGGTAGTAATTCAAAAATCATGTTAAACACCATTATTGCACACAGAGTGAGTCCATGCAACTTCAGCAAGTTTACACACCTAAAGTTATTTAGGCTTGCCATAAACATGGTGTAGAATACTTATTTACTCAAGACTTTAATAAATTAACATTTAAAAATTCTAAAAACATAATTCCACTTTTTTTAATTTTACCTTTAACCAGGTAGGCCAGTTGAGAACAAGTTCTCATTTACAACTGCGACCTGGACAAAATAAAGCAAAGCAGTGCGACACAAACAACAACACAGAGTTACACATGGAATAAACAAATGCACAGTCAATAACACATAAAAAAAATCTATATACAGTGTGTGCAAATGAGGTAAGATTAGGGAGGTAAGGCAATAAATAGGCCATAGTGATGAAGTAATTACAATTTAGCAATTAAACACTGGAGTGATAGATGTGTAGAAGATGAATGTGCAAGTAGAGATACTGGGGTGCAAAGAAGAAAGAAAAAAAAAATATGGGGATGAGGTAGTTGGATGGGCTATTTACAGATGGGCTATGTACCGGTGCAATGATCTGTGAGCTGCTCTGACAGCTGATGCTTAAAGTTAGTGAGGGAGATATGAGTTTCCAGCTTCAGTGATTTTTGCAATTCGTTCCAGTCATTGGCAGCAGAGAACTGGAAGGAAAGGCGGCCAAAAGGAGGAATTGGCTTTGGGGGTGACCAGTGAAATATACCTGCTGGAGCGTGTGCTATGGGTGGGTGTTGCTATAGTGACCAGTGAGCTGAGATAAGGCGGAGCTTTACCTAGCAAAGACTTATAGATGACCTGGAGCCAGTGGGTTTGGCGACGAATATGAAGCGAGGGCCAGCCAACGAGAGCATACAGGTCGCAGTGGAGGGTATTATATGGGGCTTTGGTGACAAAACAGATGGCACTGTGATGGACTGCATCCAATTTCCTGAGTAGAGTGTCGGAGGCCATTTTGTAAATAACGTCGCCGAAGTCAAGGATCGGTTGGATAGTCAGTTTTACGAGGGTATGTTTGGCAGCATGAGTGAAGGATGCTTTGTTGCGAAATAGGAAGCCGATTCTAGATTTAATTTTGGATTGGAGATGCTTAATGTGAGTCTGGTAGGAGAGTTTACAGTCTAACCAGACACCTAGGTATTTGTAGTTGTCCACATATTCTAAGTCAGAACCATCCAGAGTAGTGATGCTGGGCGGGCGGGCAGGTGCGGGCAGCGATCGGTTGAAGAGCATGCATTTAGTTTTCCTTGCATTTGGAGGCCACGGAAGGAGAGTTCGTTGGACACTGAACACAGTGTCCAAAGAAGGGCCAGAAGTATACAGAATGGTGTCGTTTGCGTAGAGGTGGATCAGAGAATCACCAGCAGCATAAGTGACATCATTGATGTATACAGAGAAAAGAGTCGGCCCAAGAATTGAACCCTGTGGCACCCCCATAGAGACTGCCAGAGGTCCGGACAACAGGCCCTCCGATTTGACACACTGAACTTTGTCTGAGAAGTAGTTGGTGTACCAGACGAGGCAGTCATTTGAGAAACCCAAGGCTGTTGAGTCCGCCGATAAGAATGTGGTGATTGACAGAGTCGAAAGCCTTGGCCAGGTCGATGAATACGGCTGCACAGTATTGTCTTTTATCGATTTACATTTTTTGTCTTGCCCATTAACCGTCTGAATCGCACACATACACAATCCATGTCTCAATTGTCTCAAGGCTTAAAAGTCCTTGTCTCCTCCATCTACTGATTGAAGTGGATTTAACAAGAGACATCAATAAGGGGTCATTGCTTTCATCTGGTCAGTCTGTCATGAAAAGAGCCGGTGTTCTTAATGCTTTGAATACTCAGTGTATATTATCAATGTCCCCCTTCAGCCATAAATCTGAGAAACAGGATATTCCAGTTCTTCCGGTCCGGTTGATAGTGTAAGAGAGACTATCCTGTCTTTTTTTTCCTTTTCTGAGTCTCGGGGATTAGGGCCTGGTCCGGGGTTAGCAGTAAGTCCTACGCAGCCAACTCGTTGAAGTAGAAATCTTCATCCAAATATAGGTTAGTTATCGCTGTTCTGAAGTCCAGAAACTATTTTCAGGCATAGGAAACGATGGCGGAAACATTATGCACAAAAAAGTTAAGATCAATGCAAAAGCAAAAGAAACACTAAATAGCAGACTTGGTCAGGAGCCCATAAAACGGCAGCTATCTAGTGCAGCACCATTCTTTTTCAAGAACGCATAGAGTTAGCTATTATGCATGCATAGACATAGCTACCGGGCATAACCAAGAGACACATATTGACTAACCTTACAGACCGTCCCGGTGATGATGGTTTTGGTGACACTGACTTGTCTCTAGCCCGGTTGGCGCACATAATATGGGCCATATGAGTGATGCTATGGGTTAGGTTATCTGGCCATACAGATTAGCTAGCTAGATCTTTAGATGTGATCCATATCAGACTAGAAGTCAACCGATTATGATTTTTCAATGCCGATACTGATTATTGGAGGACCAGAAAAAGCTGATACCGATTAATTGGCCGATTTTTGTTTATATATATTTGTAATAATGATAATTACAACAATACTGAATGAATAATGAACACTTATTTTAATGTAATACATGAATAAAATCTATTTAGTCTCAAATAAATTTCCAGGTCGCAATTGTAAATGAGAACTTGTTCTCAACTTGCCTACCTGGTTAAATAAAGGTGAAATAAATAAATAAAATAAAATAATGAAACGTTCAATTTGGTTTAAATAATGCAAAAACAGTGTTGGAGAAGTAAGTAAAAGCGCAATATGTACCATGTAAAAAAGCTAACGTTTAAGTTCCTTGCTCAGAACATATGAAAGCTGGTGGTTTCTTTTAAAACTTGTTAGGGCTAGGGTCCTTTTTTCTCAATTTCCACCTGACTGACGTACCTAAAGTAAACTGCCTGTTGCTCAGGCCCTGAAGCCAGGATATGCATATAATTGGTACCATTGGAATGAAGACACTTTGAAGTTTGTAGAAATGTTAAAAAATAATGTAGGAGACTATAACACAATAGATATGGTAGGAGAGCCCATGCTCTTCCAATGGAACGTACAGGGAAATAATTAAATATAGTTCCCAGTATGCAATTCCCATGGCTTCCACTGGGTGTCAGTAGTCTTTGTTCAAGGTTTCAGGCTGGTTTCTTCCAAAACAGGTAAGAAATATGAGTTTTACTACAGGGACACAGACTTGGAAATTCATGTATGCGGGCGTGATGAAGACAAGACGCACCTGCTAATATCGTTTTCCTATTGAACATAATTGTTTCCGTATGAAATGTTATAGTTTAATTACATTTTAGGGTATCTGAGGATTAAATAGAAACGGATTTTGACATGTTGAAAAAGTTTACGTGTAGATTTCGGGATTCCTATCTTGGCATGTTGAACGTGTGGATTACTCAAATCGATGGCAGACTTTTTGGGATATAAAGGATTTTATCTAACAAAACGACACTGTTATTGCTGGGACCCTTTGATGACAAATCAGAAAAAGATTTTCAAAGTGAATATTTAACCACTATTTGTGAATTTATGAAACCTATTTTGATGTGGGGCGCCGAAACAATCGAATGGCATGCTTTCGCTGTAAAGCCTACTGTAAATTGGACAGTGCAGTTAGATTAACAAGAATGTAAGCTTTCAACCGATATAAGACACTTGTATGTACCTAAATGTTTAACCTCTTATGGCTAGGGGGCAGTATTTTCACGGCTGGATAAAAAAACGTACCCGATTTAATCTGATTATTAGCCCTGCCCAGAAACTAGAATATGCATATAATTATTAGCTTTGGAGAGAAAACACTCCAAAGTTTCTAAAACTGTTTGAATGGTGTCTGTGAGTATAACAGAACTCCTATGGCAGGCAAAAACCTGAGATGGTTCTGTTCAGGAAGTACCCTCTCTGACCATTTATTTTTCTTTCTTTGACATCTCTTCCAAAAACTAAGGATCTCTGCTGTTACGTGACAATACCCACGTCTCCAATGGGGTCTCAGAGCCCGGGAAAAACAGGAATGACGTAATTCAAAGCCCTGGCTGAAACAAAGGAGAGCAAAAGCTAAGTGGTCTCTCAGTGGAGTAAGCCTTACGCTCGCGACCCGCCCCGCCCTTCGGTTTTTCCCTCAGTTTACAGGCATGCACCTTCCCGGTCGGAATATTATCGCTTTTCTACGAGATAAATTGCATAAAAATTGGTTTTAAACAGCGGTTGACATGCTTCAAAGTACGGTAATGGAATATTTAGAAATTTTTTGTCACATTCTGCGCCATGCTCGTGACCGAGATTTAGCGTTGGGATAGTGTCTAGAACGCACGAACAAAACGTCGTTGATGGAACATAACGATGGATTATTTGGGACCAAACCTACATTTGTTATTGAAGTAGAAGTCCTGGGACTGCATTCTGACGAAGAACAGGAAAGGTAGGAACATTTTTCTTATAGGAAATGTGATTTTGGTGAAGGCTAAACTGTGTGGGTGTCTAAATAGCTAGCCCTGTGATGCCGGGCTATGTACTTAGATTATTGCAAAATGTGCTTCATCCGAAAAGCTATTTTAAAATCGGACATATCGAGTGCATAGAGGAGTTCTGTATCTATAATTCTTAAAATAATTGTTATGCTTTTTGTGAACGTTTATCGTGAGTAATTTAGTAAAATCACCGGAAGTGTTCGGTGGGAATGCTAGTTCTGAACGTCACATGCTAATGTAAAAAGCTGGTTTTTGATATAAATATGAACTTGATTGAACAAAACATGCATGTATTGTATAACATAATGTCCTAGGTGTGTCATCTGATGAAGATCATAAAAGGTTAGTGCTGCATTTAGCTGTGGTTTGGGTTTATGTGACATTATATGCTAGCTTAAAAAATGGGTGTCTGATTATTTCTGGCTGGGTACTCTGCTGACATAATCTAATGTTTTGCTTTCGCTGTAAAGCCTTTTTGAAATCGGACAGTGTGGTTAGATAAAGGAGAGTCTTGTCTTTAAATAGCTGTAAAATAGCCTTTCCTGGGTTCTGAGAGCCTATTGGAGCCCTAGGAATTGTCACGTTACAGCTAAGATCCTGACTCTTCAATAAACAGAAGCAAGAACAACAACACCTTGTCAGACAGGGTACTTCCTGCATGAAACCTTCTCAGGTTTTTGCCTGCCATAGGAGTTCTGTTATACTCACCGACACCATTCAAACAGTTTTAGAAACGTTAGGGTGGTTTCTATCCAAACCTGAACAATAATATGCATATTCTAGCTTCTGAGTTAGTGTAGGAGGCAGTTAAAAATGGGCACATATTTTTTCCAAAATTCTCAATACTGCCCCCTAGCCCGTAGAGGTTAATATGGTCAAATCCGGAAACTATCATTTTGAAAACAAAAAGTTTATTTCAGTGAAATACGGAACCGTTCCATATTTTATCGAACGGGTGGCAAATAGTCTAAATATTGCTGTTACATTGCACAACCTTCAATGTTATGTCATAATTATGTAAAATTCTGGGAAATTTATTACGGCCTTTTTTTTAGGAAGAAACGGTCTTCACACAGTTCGCAATGAGCCAAGCGACCCAAACTGCTGCATATACCCTGACTCTGCTTACACAAGAGAAGTGACATAGTTGCAGGCACCACATTGATTATATGCAACACAGGACAAGCTAGTTAAACTAGTAATATCATCAACCATGTGGAGTTAACTAGTGATTATGCTAAGATTGATTGCTTTTTATGAGATAAGTTTAATGCTAGCTAGCAACTTACCATGGCTCCTTGCTGCCTGCACTCACGTAACAGGTGGTCAGCCTGCCACGCGGTCTCCTCGTGGATTGCAATACAGTCGGCCATAATAGGCGTCCAAAAATGCAGATGACAGATTATGAAAACTTGAAATCGGTCGACCTCTACATCAGATTATTTTCTAGCTAACGTTATATTGAAGGGGTAGGTAGCTAGCTAGTTTGAGCACAAGCACGGTTAGCTAGTGGTCGGTCCAGTAAAGTTACTCGTTGCTAGTCCAACTTCTAGGCAATCTAAGCAAGGCCCATATCTAGCTAGCTATCTAGTTAGATATCTATCTCGTAAATGTGGCTAACTAACTAGCGCTAGCTCTTATGTCACGAGTTGACATGAGATTTGAGCCATTGACAATGCTGCTAAACATTGATTGTCAGTGTTTTATGTTACCCTTATCACCAGAACGATACTAACTAGCAGTAGCAATACACACACACAAAAAAGTATGTAGACAAACCTTCAAATTGGTGGATTTGGCTATTTCAGCCACACCCACTGCTGACAGGTGTATAAAATCAAGCACACAGCCATGCAATCTCCATATCAGAAATGTTGGCAGTAGGCTGGCCTTACTAAAGAGCTTAGTGACTCAATGTGACATCATCATAGGCCACCACCTTTCCTACAAGCCAGTTCATCAAATATCTGCCTTGCTAGAGCTGCCCCGGTCAACTGCAAGTGTTGTTATTTTGAAGTGGAAACTTCTAGGAGCAACAACGGCTCAGCTGCAAAGTGGTAGGCTACACATGCGCACAGAACGGGACCACCGAGTGCTGAAGCACGTAAAAATAGTCTGTCCTCAGTTGAAACACTCACTACAGAGTTCCAAACTGCCTCTGGAAGCAACGTCAGCACAATAACTGTTTGTCGGGAGCTTCACGAAATGAGTTTCCATGGCCGAGCAGCCGCACAACAAGCCTACGACCACCATGTGCAATGCCAAGAGTCGGCTGGAGTGGCGCAAAGCTCGCCGCCATTGGACTCTGGTGCAGTGGAAACGCGTTCTCTGGAGTAATGAATCATGCTTCCCCATGTCAGTCCGAGGGACAAATCTGGGTATGGCTGATGCCAGGATAACGCTACCTGCCTGAATGCATAGTGCCAACTGTAAGGTTTTGTGGAGGAGGAATAATGGTCTGGGGCTGTTTTTCGTGGTTCGGGCTAGGCCCCTTAGTTCCAGTGAAGGGAAATCTTAACGCTACAGCATACAATGATATTCTAGACGATTCTGTGCTTCCAACTTTGTGGCAACAGTTTGGGGTTCCTGTTTCAGCATGACAATTCCCCCTTGCACAAAGCAAGGTCCATACAGAAATGGGATGGAAAACAAACTGCGAGCCACTCAACATCAGTAATGCTCTACTGGAAAGAGGGGCGGCAGGTAGCCTAGTGGTTAGAGCGAAAAGGTTGCACGATCGAATCCCCGAGCTGACAAGGTAAAAATCTGTCGTTCTGCCCTTGAACATGGCAGTTAACCCACTGTTCCTAGGCCGTCATTGAAAATAAGAATTTGTTCTTAACTGACTTGCCTAGTTAAATAAAGGTAAAAAAAAGGCTTAGTAGCAAAGGCAGAACCAAATCCATACTAATGCCTGTGATTTAGGAATGAGACGTTCGACGTCCACATACTTTTGTCATGTAGCGCTTGTTAGCTCTCAAGCTAGCTAGCAAGACGATAACGTCTCACTAGCTAGTAGCCGGTTACCAATATATGTTGTTGCAGTAATGTTTGCTGGCTACGCGTTCGCTAGCTTGCTACCGAACTTAGGTGACTGTGTCCAGCAGTTACCTAACGATCTAACAAAAGAATCTAACAAAAGACGTTAGCTATAATCTTTCTAACGTCAATGTTTGGTTAGCTGCAACGCTACTAAGTTAGCTAGCTAGAATAAATAGCCTACTCAGTATAGCTGCTACCGTTAGCTAACTCAACGTTAATTATCCCTGGGTGGTCGCTGATTCAACAAAGCAAACCAAAACCAGTAACAACCAGTTAGATAGCTAGTTAACGTTAGCTAACTATCTAATTCACCTTCGTAATTTGCAAATTAATAAAAATGTACTGCGACAAACATCTATCTACCATGTTATCTGTGCTTTCCTGAACTGCGGCCCACCCTACACCCCAGCATCCTTGGCCTCACCTCCTCTTCACTTTCACTCCTGAAGCACAGACAGGCGGCCCGCTTCTTGTAGCCATCCCCATCGTATGTCCGGGTTTGGTTTGACTTGAGCTTCATCATTTCGGGTACCAAGGGACCAAAAATGTAATTCAAACACTGGGAAAGACGCTGTCTTCGACGCAAAGTCCTCCTATGAGGAACCCCGGCGTTTTCTTATAAGAAATAACTTCTTCTTCGCTTCATTTTCATAAGCATAAGCACATCTCCAGCACGGTCGCCATTATGAAGATAACTGCGTAAACAACGTAACATGGCATATCTTAACGATGGTGGCATTAGGATATTACGTATCTTGTTTTGAGGAATACAGCATTGAATGCCAAAAAAAACGAAACGAAGTAGAGAATTTACGCTAATGACGCTCGTTTCTGTTGATATCTTTCACGGGGATGCTGGAAGAATTCATCGCCTTGGTTATCAACAGACCAAGATCCAATCTTTGGTTGTAATTCATACCAATGACTAAATGGCACGTTAACGCCGAGCTTGTAAAATTAACCACAATAACATGTAAAACGTGTGTTCACGCGAAACTTCAATTTATGCATATCTAATAATATACTTCAATGTTGCAATAAATTGATTAGCCTAAAGTATTTTTTAAAATGCTTTACATTATTTGTTTCATTTATGTTTTATGCATCCTTTTCATAGTGACGTTATGGACAGCCTGAACAGTATGTGACCACGACCACAATAAAATAGGTTAGATAGATGTAATAAAAATCAATTCAAATGTTTTGCAGTGTCTTGCATGAGTTCTGAAAGACAGTGTGAAATATTAACCGGTTTAAACACAAAACTCTGGAAGTATTTTGTTCCTTGTGCATAGATGCAGAGAACAGGAGATGAAGAAACGTCTCCAAGGTGAGGACATTCCCCAAATATTACCCTTTAATTTGAAATTAAAGAAATTACGAGAGCCTAATTTTCTATTGTGGATTAGAATTCTAAGGAGTTCTAGTTGCTAAAGTTATTCTATTTACATACTACTGACTATGTTAAATATCGTTTAAGTATTTATTTCCAGAGCAGTTGTAAATAGAAGATACATTTCCCCACCCCTCTGTAACGGGCACCATGGTGAATATATGAGTGTAAATCAGGCTGTGGTTGGAAGGCAAGCCCATTACATTGAATGATGAGGTAGTGTTGATTGTGAAAAGCAGTTGCAGCTAATCTTCCTCATCCTCTTCCTCAGAGGACTCTTGGGATCCCTGCTCATTCTTCTCTTGAAAGCAACAGGAGGACAATATTACAGTTTTCTGCATGCTACAGGGATGTGCACAGTCCATTTCAGTGTCATACCTACCACACCCATGGCAGCAACATACTTTTTCACAAGCAGACCTCAACAATACAGGCAGTGTCTAAAACCCATGCAATAAGCAATCTTAAGAGGAACCACGATAATGTACAGTAATCAACAAAAGGACACCAGAATAGTGTTACCACCTTTTTGGGTGGCCGTCTGTGCTTTCCCTCTGCAGTAAAAGTATCTTTATGTTCAAGGTGGAATTCAACAAAACAGGAGCAAACATTATATAGTAAACATACAGTATTATATAATTGTCTATCATGCCAACACCTTTGGCCAAGCAGAATGTGTTGTGTAGCACTCCATGTGTTATTGGCACCAGTAGGGAGAGGCAGATTGTTCAGCCCAGGGCAAGCAGGGGGTTCAGAGGCTGTTACTGCAGGTGCTGCTGACAGTGCTTGGCCCAGAGGGATAAGAGTACAGTCAGCACGCCGCCTGGTGCACTTGAGGATCTAGCACTTACTACTGTATATGGACATGAGTGTTGTAGTGTACTGTACTGGTATCTTGAGGATAGGCATTTACACAGGGCACAGGTGTTCTAATCCATACATATTCATAAAAACATTCAGCAGTGAAGTATAACAAAGGATGTTCTCCCACCTATCCTCACATGGAGTAACTTTGCCTGAGGCCTGAAAACCAATGTTAGCTCAGTGGGCTAATGTTGTCTTGAGATGCGCAGACGATGCAAGTTCAATACTCGGTCTATTACACATGACATATCGCCACTTTTTATTTATTATTTTATTTTTATTTTACTAGGCAAGTCAGTTAAGAACAAATACTTATTTACAATGACGGCCTACACCGGCCAAACCAGAAGACACTGGGCCAATTGTGCACCGCCCTATGAGTGTCACACGGAGAGGAATAGGTGAACCCAAGAGTAGACTCAGACGAGAAGACTGGGATGAGGTAACCAAGGTATTTATTGAAACACAGGGGGAAGATGGGGTGCAGGCCAGGGGAAGCTCAGGTGGGTTGTAGGAAGCCCGGTGCGGAGGTTGAGGCTGGAGTGAGGGGAGTTGGGACTGGGTAAGCGGATCTGGAGAGGAATCCAAGGATGCAGTGCAGTGGGGGGGGGGGTCCAGGACAGAGTAGCAGGACTGACGAGACATGGGACTGTAGACGGGCCAAAGTCAGAGCGGGCAGCGGAGAAGTAAGCAGTGTCAGGCAAGGGAAACCAGGATCTAAGCAGGAACAAACGGCTAAAACCGCAGACTTATGGAGCGGAGGTTACGATCTGGCAGCGTGGAAGTGTTTGTAGAGGTCTTGATTATGGAACAGGTTGCATGCAGCTGGTGGGGATCTGCTTTGCCTCCAGCACACCTCTCCACACACAGAGAGGAAGAGGGAGAGAGGACTGGGGGAGTGGCGGTGGGTTAGGCAGACAGGATGAGAAGTAGAGGGCTTGGCAGGAGCAGATGTAACAATGGGACTCCCAATCACAGCCATTTGTGATACAGCCTGGATTCAAACCAGGGTGTCTGTAGTGACGCCTCAAGCACTGAGATGCAGTGCCTTAGACCGCTGCTCCACTCGGGAGCCCTGAGTCAATTTTTGTAAACCTAAAGTCAGGGAAAGCTATGTAATTATTTACTGTTTGTTGAATTATACCTGGCTATGTAATTATTTACTGTTTGTTGAAGCATAAAGAACTGGAACTGTGTTATTGATGAAGGGGTGGGGTTTGGGTGCATTACAGTGACTTTTGTTTTCCAAAAACTGACATTGGGGTCCATGACTGGTCTTTCTTCTAGCCAGGCTCAGAGTTAAATATCTAATAGCAATGAATGAAAAGGTCTGTGAACGCTCCTCTGGAGAACAGTGGAGAAAATGGAATCAATAATTCACTATAATAAACACAGTCTGAATAACCTCTTAGTCTCCAAGGACAGGCTTGATCAAAGGTGTAAAGTACTTAAGTAAAAATAGTGCTACTTAAGTAGTTTTTTTGGGTGTCTTTACTTTACTACTTATATTTTTGACAACTTTTACTTTTACTTCACTACATTCCTAAAGAAAATAATGTACAATTTACTCCATACATTTTCCCTGACACCCAAAAGTACGTCTTACTTTTTGAATGTTTAGCAGGACAGGAAAATTGGCCAAGTCACGCACTTTTCAATAGACCATCCCTGGTCATACCTACTGCCTCTGATCTGGAGGACTCACGAAACACAAATGCTTTGTTTGTAAATGAGGTCTGAGTGTTGGAGTGTGCCCCTGGCTCTCCGTAAATAAAAAAAAACAAGAAAATGGTGCCATCTGGCTTGATTTTTACTTTTACTTTTGATATTTAAGTATACTGCTCCAAAAAATAAAGGGAACACTAAAATAACACATCCTAGATCTGAATGAATGAAATAATCTTATTAAATACTTTTTTCTTTACATAGTTGAATGTGCTGACAACAAAATCACACAAAAATAATCAATGGAAATCCAATTTATCAACCCATGGAGGTCTGGATTTGGAGTCACACTCAAAATTAAAGTGGAAAACCACACTACAGGCTGATCCAACTTTGATGTAATGTCCTTAAAACAAGTCAAAATGAGGCTCAGTAGTGTGTGTGGCCTCCACGTGCCTGTATGACCTCCCTACAACGCCTGGGCATGCTCCTGATGAGGTGGCGGATGGTCTCCTGAGGGATCTCCTCCCAGACCTAGACTAAAGCATCCGCCAACTCCTGGACAGTCTGTGGTGCAACGTGGCGTTGGTGGATGGAGCGAGACATGATGTCCCAGATGTGCTCAATTGGATTCAGGTCTGGGAACGGGCGGGCCAGTCCATAGCATCAATGCCTTCCTCTTGCAAGAACTGCTGACACACTCCAGCCACATGAGGTCTAGCATTGTCTTGCATTAGGAGGAACCCAGGGCCAACCGCACCAGCATATGGTCTCACAAGGGGTCTGAGGATCTCATCTCGGTACCTAATGGCAGTCAGGCTACCTCTGGCGAGCACATGGAGGGCTGTGCGGCCCCCCAAAGAAATGCCACCCCACACCATGACTGACCCACCGCCAAACTGGTCATGCTGGAGGATGTTGCAGGCAGCAGAACGTTCTCCACGGCGTCTCCAGACTCTGTCACGTCTGTCACATGTGCTCAGTGTGAACCTGCTTTCATCTGTGAAGGGCACAGGGCGCCAGTGGCGAATTTGCCAATCTTGGTGTTCTCTGGCAAATGCCAAACATCCTGCACGGTGTTGGGCTGTAAGCACAACCCCCACCTGTGGACGTCGGGCCCTCATACCACCCTCATGGAGTCTGTTTCTGACCATTTGAGCAGACACATGCACATATCTTCTTGACCCTAACCAGTCAGGCTTCAAGACGGGTCACTCAACCGAGACTGCTCTTCTCTGTGTCAGGGAGCCTCTCCGCACTGCCAAAGCTGACTGTCTCCTCTGTTCTCATCCTCTTAGATCTATCTGCTGTTATCGACACCGTGAACCATCAGATCCTCCTCTCCACCCTCTCAGGGCTGGGCGTCTCAGGCGCTGCACACTATTGGATTGCATCCTACCTGGCAGATCTCTCCTACCGGGTGATGTAGAGAGGATCTGTGTATGCGCCACATACTCTCACTACTGGTGTCCCCCAAGGCTGGGTTCTAGGCCCTCTCCTCTTCTCTATATACATCAAGTCACTCGGTTCCGTCATATCCTCACATGGTCTCTCCTATCATTGCTATGTGGATGACACTTAACTACTACCCCCCCCCCCCCCCCCCCCCCCCCCCCCCCCCCCCCCCCCCCCCCCCCCCCCCCCGACACGCCTGGCAGATAGCTCAACTTTGAAGTCGGCCCACAACCTCAAGCTCAATCTCGACAAGACGGAACTGCACTTCCTCCCAGGCAAGGCCTGCCTGCTCAAAGACCTCTCCATCACGGTTGACAACTCCACAGTGTTGCCCTCCCAGAGTGCAAAGAACCTTGGCATGACCCTGGACAACACCCTGTCATTCTCTGTAAACATCAAAGCAGTGACCCGCTCCTGCAGGTACATTCTCTACAACATCTGTAAAGTACAACCCTACCTCACACAGGAAACGGCGCAGGTAATAATCCAGGCACTTGTCCTCTCCGTCTGGTCTACTGCAACTCGCTGTTGGCTGGTCTACCTGCTTGTGCCATCCAACCCCTGCAACTTATCCAGAAGGCTACAGCCTGCCTGGTTTTCAACCTGCCCAAGTCCTCTCATGTCACCCCGGTCCTCCGGACACACGCCACTGGCTTCCAGTCGAAGCTTGCATCCACTACAATACCATGGTGCATACCTACGGTACTGCAAGAGGAACAGCAAGAGGAACTGCCCATCCCTACCTTCAGGCTATGCTCATTTCGCTACACTCGCATTAACATCTGCTAACCATGTGTATGTGACCAATAAAATCTGATTTGATTTGAAACCCTACACCTCAACCCGAGCACTCCGTTCTGCCACCTCAGGTCTCTTTGTCCTCCTTATACAGAAATAACAAAACATGCCAAAAAGATGCTGTATTGTTCAATGTGCATGTAACCATGTCAAAAATCTGGACCTACGGTTCGCAACGCTCTCACGTAGGGAAATAGAACCTGCGAGAAGAACCCTGTGGCTTCAGGGTGGGAGAGTGGGAAATGTGTCCAAGAAGCTAGACGAAGCTATGTGTGTGGAAAACATTTAATCACAGATAAGACAATTAATTTGTTTAGTATAGTCCATTTGAAACTCCACTCACTACTTGTAGCTGTATAGTCCTTTTTTTGTGTTGTTGGTCTAGCTTAATGTTCCGGTCGGTAGCACTCACATGTGGCTGCTAGCACCGTCATGAAAAGGGGCATGCGGAAAGCCCTACAATATTAAATTTTTCTAAGTAGTGAGAATGCTCGGGAGCAGACAATGTTGAAAAGTAATCTTTAGACTTGTACCTTTCTTAAATGTAGTTTTGTAATTGACTAAAACAAGAAAAACAGCTTCTATCTCAAGGCCATCAGACTGTTAAACAGCCATCACTAACATTGAGTGGCTGCTGCCAACATACTGACTCATCTCTAGCCACTTTAATAATGAAAAAATTGATGTAATAAATGTATCACTAGCCACTTTAAACAATGCCACTTTATATCATGTTTACATACCCTACATTACTCATATAATATGGATATACTGTACTCTATACCATCTACTGCATCTTGCCTATGCCGTTCGGCCATCGCTCATTCATATATTTTTATGTACATATTCTTTGTATAAGGTAGTTGTGGTGAAATTGTTAGGTTAGATTACTTGTTAGATATTACTGCATGGAAGGAAATAGAAGCACAAGCATTTTGCTACACTCACATTAACATCTGCTGTATGTGACAAATAACATTTGATTTGAACATAACAAAACAATTGCGTTTGTAAAAGGTCACGTTTTTTCTGTGAGCCAATGGGCTAACCAAGGTAACCTCAGGTTGTTTTCACCACTGGTGGACAGGGCCACAACACTCTATCTAATACCGACTGGGACTTTTTGAAACTGAAGATATACTGCTCTAACCCATCTGCAGTTGGTAATGATTTAAGGGCCTCTGGAGAGCAACTCATTATGAGCACCACTTCAGGTCTTATTCCCTCCAGCAGAGGGTGCTCAACTCATATCACCAAAGCCATAGAAATAGATTTACAGATGTCGGATCTTAATTTGACCCCTTTATCACAGAAGTATTATGATCCTGCAGCAGGAGGATTTGAATGTCTAAAGAAATATTTAGAATCACCACTCTGGGGCAGCTGGAAGCGATGTTTGTATAAGCCTAAAATACAGTACTGTACCTACATTGTAGGATACCTTTAGACTGCAGGTAAACTGGGCGCCAGTTCAAGTAGCCTTCTGTAGCATTTGGTGTGAATTCCAGTGGCGTGTATTAACGAAGGCCAAGGAAAGCCAGGCTTCCCTAAAGAATTGGACCACGATAAAAAGAAATAGAACATAAAATAATGTCTCTTTCGTTTCGTGTTTCAAAATTGTCCTTCAAATCTCAAGTGCCTGAATGTATTTCACCGGAAAACGCATCCGAGGGAGTGAAACAGCGCCCCTCTGTTTCAATATGGGATTGTTCGACGTTGCAGCCGACAGTGCAGGCGACTGCCGACCTACTGATCAACAAATCACCTTGCATCATAAATAATTACTAATGAGTATTTGTAGATCAGTCAGTCAGTCACAATTTACCCATGATACATCCCGGTTTTGATGCTCTCGAACACGGCCATTGTGTAGCCCATCTATCTGACGCTATCTGGCCAAAAGGAGTATGGGTGTGTTTGAGTGGTAAGGCAAAAGCAATCGACTAGACAAAAGTCGAGGAGTGAAGTCGGGGGAAGTGCATCTGCCACAGCCGAAAATCAGACAACGGTTTTCAACATGGCAGTGTCAACATAGCTGCTGTTGTTTATAAAAGTTGTAAATGTCTAAATAAACTTTACCCCCCATAGCACACACTCACACACTGAAAACATAACATGTGAACAGTTACTTTGTAATTCATTGGTCTCAAATCATCATTTATTTTGTATCCCCTGTAGCTTTAGAATCGCAGAAAAGTTGATTACTGTTTCACTCACGTCTTTGGCCACGTTGACGTGGGTCAATCACAAACACCCTAACGATTTGACAAATAGTGCCTCCCACAATGCAGTGACGGCTGCCTGGTGCAGTTGGTGAGAGGCAACTGCAGCAACTTGAAGGCGACTTCATCAAAAGCAGGTGTGCCTCGTTAAAAGTTAATTTGTGGAAGTTCTTTCCTTCTTAATGTGTTTAAGCCAATAAGTTGTGTTGTGACAAGGTAGGGATGGTATACAGAAGATAGCCCTATTTGGTAAAAGACCAAGTCCATATTATGGAAAGAACAGCTCAAATAAGCAAAGAATGGCCCAAGCCCTCATCCTCCGATCCAACAGGTCCCAGACGTTCTCAATGGGATTGAGATCCGGGCTCTTCGCTGGCCATGGCAAACACTGACATCCCTGTCTTGCATGAAATCACGCACAGAACGAGCAGTATGGCTGGTGGCATTGTCATGCTGGAGGGTCATGTCAGGATGAGCCTGCAGGAAGGGTACCACATGAGGGAGGAGGATATCTTTCCTGTAACGCACAGCGTTGAGATTGCCTGCAATGACCACAAGCTCAGTCCGATGATGCTGTGACACACCTCCCCATACCATGACGGACCCTCCACCTCCAAATCGATCCCGCTCCAGAGTACAGGCCTCGCTGTAACGCTCATTCCTTTGACGATAAATGCAAACCCGACCATCACCCCTGGTGAGACAAAACCGCGACTCGTCAGTGAAGAGCACTTTTTGCCAGCCCTGTCTTGTCCAGCGACGGTGGGTTTGTGCCCATAGGCGACGTTGTTGCCGGTGATGTCTGGTGAGGACCAGCTCTCAGTCCAGCCTCTCTCAGCCTATTGTGGACAATCTGAGCACTGATGGATTGTGCCTTCCTGGTGTAACTCGAGCAGTTGTTGTTGCCATCCTGTACCTGTCCCGCAGGTGTGATGTTCGGATGTACCGATCCTGTGCAGGTGTTGTTACACGTGGTCTGCCACTGCGAGGACGATCAGCTGACCGTCCTGTCTTCCTGTAGTGCTGTCTTAGGTGTCTCACAGTACGGACATTGCAATTTATTGCCCTGGCCACATGTGCAGTCCTCATGCCTCCTTGCAGCATGCCTAAGGCACGTTCACGCAGATGAGCAGGGACCCTGGGCATCTTTCTTTTGGTGTTTTTCAGAGTCAGTAGAAAGGCCTCTTTAGTGTCGTAAGTTTTCATAACTGTAACCTTAATTGCCTACCATCTCTAAGCTGTTAGTGTCTTAACGACCATTCCACAGGTGCATGTTCATTAATTGTTTATGGTTCATTGAACAAGCATGGGAAACAGTGTTTAAACCCTTCACAATGGAGATCTGTGAAATTATTTGGATTTTGACGAATTATCTTTGAAAGACAGGGTTCTGAAAAAGTGCCGTTTCTTTTTTGCTGAGTTTACATATGAGATGAGTAATGCGAGATATGTAAACATTATTATGTGAATGAGATACCGTAGAATAGTATAGAAAACAGTTTATACATGAGATGAGTAATGCCAGATATGTAAACATTAAGTGACTACGATACTGTAGAATAGTATACTATACAGTATATACATATGAGTAATGAGTAATGCAAGATATGTAAACTATATTAAGTGACTAAGATACTGTGGTATAGAATACAGTATATACATATGAGATGAGTAATGCCAGATATGTAAACCTTATTAAAGTGACTAGTGTTCCATTCCTTAAAGTGGCCAGTGATTCTAGTCTATGCCTATAGGCAGCAGCCTCTAATGTGCTAGTGATGGCTGTTTAACAGTCTGATGGTAATGCGTTGGGCAGACCGCACCACCCTTTGGAGAGCCTTGCGGTTTAGGGCGGTGCAGTTGCCGTACCAGGCGGTGATACAGCCCGACACGATGCTTTCAGTTGTGCAGCTGTAAAGGTTTGTGAGGGTATTAGGTGACAAGCCAAATTTCTTTAGCCTCCTGAGGTTGAAGAGGCTCTGTTGCGCCTTCTTCACCACACTGTCTGTATGGGTGGTCCATTTCAGTTTGTCAGTGATATGTACACCAAGGAACTTGAAGCTTTCCACCTTCTCCACTGCGGTCCCATCAATGTAGATGTGCACCCCCTTCTGTTTCCTGAAATCCATGATCATCTCCTTTGTTTTGTTGATGTTGAGTGAGAGGTTGTTTTCCTGACACCACACTCAGAGCCCTCACCTCCTCCCTGTAGGCTGTCTCATCATCATTGGTAATCAAGCCTACTACTGTTGTGTTGTCTGAACTTGTTGATTGAGTTACTATATGATTCCATATGTGTCATTTCATTGTTTTGATGTCTTCACTAAAACCCTTGAATGAGTAAGTGTGTCCAAACTTTTGACTGGTACTGTATATAAAACGACAGTTGTGTATTGCTGCATTTCAGATACATTTTTGTACATTTAAATGTTGCTGTAATGACGTAGGCCTACAGTAGACCTAGCAGTAGGACATTTATTAATATTCTGGCTGGTGTTTTATCTTTTGAGCGATCGAGAGTGAGGATGGTTTTGATAGCAGGCCCTGATCCCAATGACTCGACTGCTCGTTTTAAGGGAATTTATCTAAATCACGAGGCTCATTTTAATTTCCTGATGCAGCAGGGAAATTACTCAGCGACAAAAGAGTGATCAAGTTAAGATCCGCCATCTGTAGTATTACAGTCATTCTAGTGCTGGGACCAATTCACTATACAAAATGTTAAATGAGATAAACTTGTAAATAGAAACTGGGCCGGAACACTTGTTTAATCAGACACTCAGAAGCTGTTGGTAACATCAACTGTTAAAATGTTATTCTCTCTCCCTAGTAACTAAACAAATTAAAGACATTGCTGTAACGCTTCAGGTCACTATGCATTGTGCTTGGCTTTGCACGTAAAGGCCACTGATTTAATTAGCTGTAATTTGCTGTGCTTTGATGTACAATGCCCTCTCTCAGTGCAAGTGCCCTTTGCTAAATGAGGATATGTTAAAGTAATAGAGGAATTGCCTGAAATAGAGGAATTGCCTGAAATTGTTACCTGCTATGGACCACAATACAGTAATTCTCACGCACTCTATAGCCTGTCACTACTGATAGACATAGAAAAGCTACCCTTTTCACATACAACAATACTCTCTGAGCAGCATTCTACTCACATACGCTTTTCCCTACTTAGAAGAAAGAGACCAGCAGATGCTGCTGTTGCCTCATAATTGTAAATGGAAAAGGACGTGCCAGTCCATAAGAACCATAGGATGTATGACATGCAGTGTTCATTCGTGTAGAAATCCTGTAACAAGAATGGCTGAATAAACTTGATATGACTTCCTTTAATCTTGTTTAGTGCTATTTTTCAATGTGGTATACTGTAGTACTGGGTACTATCAGACTGGTGATTGAGGACATATCACTCCATACAACTATATTGATTTAAAAACACAAACTGTGCATGAACTCCAGGCTCAGAGGTACAGAGAAGCTAGACTTCTCTTTAGTCTGAAGGTAGCCTAGTAGCCTAGTGGTTAGGGAGTTGGGCTAGTAACTGAAAGGTTGCTGGATTGAATCCCTGAGCTGACATGGTAAAAATCTGTTGTTCTGCTCCTGAACAAGGCAGTTAACCCACTGTTCCCCGGTAGGCCATTATTGTAAATAAGAATTTGTTCTTAACTGACTTGCCTAGTTAAATAAAGGTAAAAAAAAAGACACCTATGAACCTAGACAGGCAGATTCTTGCTGCTCAGTTCACACGCCCTCAAAAGTTACTCGTCCAAGTGATTAATACATGGACAGAAGAACTTTTCGTGCCAGCACAGCCCCCATCAAAATTCGTCATCTTAAACCAAGTTTCCTGACCTCAAGTATATTCTGTCCAAAGCCCTCCAGGGTGTGAACTTTCTCATTAGGTTCAACATTTCATGGATTGGATAATCAGTTGCATTATAGTCACAGCACAAGGAAAAACCTCAAGGTTTCATCCATTTATATTGTTAGTATACACTGAGTGTACAAAACATTAGGAACACCTTCTAAATATTGAGTTTCACCCCCTTTTGCCCTTAGAGCAGCGTCAATTTGTTGGTTCATGCACTCTACAAGGTGTTCAACAGGGATGCTGGCCCATGTTGACTCCAATGCTTCCCACAGTTGTGTCAAGTTGGCTGGATGTCCTTTGGGTGGTGGACCATTCTTCATACACACAGGAGACTGTTGAGCATGAAAAACCCAGCAGTGTTGCAATTCTTGACACCCTTAAACAATTGCGCCTGGGACATACTAACATACCTCGTTTAAAAGGCACTTACATCTTTTGTCTTGCCCATTCACCTTCTGAAGGGCATACATCCACAATCCATGTCTCAATTGTCTCAAGGCTTAAGAATCCTTCTTTAACCTGTCTCCTCCCCTTCATCTACACTGATTGAAATGGGTTTAACAAGTGACATCAATAAGGGATCATAGACTAACCAGGTGAATCCAGGTGAAAGCTATGTCATGGAAAGAGCAGGTGTTCTTAATGTTTTGTGTACAATCAGTGTACATACTAAACTGCACTGATCAGAGTTAATTAAGTTATGTACTAAGTAGCAATACATTTGAATTAATTGTGTAATGTTTCCATAAAATGAGCGCTGTCTGGGGCAGGCGATTATGCCTCAGTGGTTAGCCTTTTCACTGGGATTTTTCATTGGGGACTGGAATTAGCATGGCTTAAATTTCCTCAGCCTCTCGGCTAATTGAAACATGTAATCTCCCATGTCGGCACACGACAGAGGGACTTGGAGGACCGCTCTGGCACAGTGTCTCAACATGATGTCGGCAAAGCATTAAACAAGAGTAAAAAGTAGGGCTGTGGCGGTCATGAAATGTTGTCAGCCGGTTATTGTCTTGCAAAAGACTGCTGATCTCACGGTAATTGACCGTTAATGAACATAAACACCTTTAGCATCTCCAGGCCTCCACACATGCAAGCCGCTGATGCACGCCGTTGGAACATCTACATTTTAAAAAGTCTAATAAAATTTTTGTAATGTACACCATCACAAGATATGCTTGTAAGTCCCATACCATTATTTTATTTTCTATGATTATATAGTAAGAAGAATATAATTGAACTTAGCTGAATAAAAAATAAAGTATATTTTTCCCATTACGGCAAAAGTGCACGTGTTAAGTGGCTATGTTGAGCGTAAAAGTGATCTCCTGAGGTGAATTTTAAAAGTAAGATAGGTCTACTGTTTTGATTATGTGCTTGATGTGATTTTCAATTGCATTTGCATTGATGTCAGAAGAGTTAGAGGGACAATAGAGCCCTAAGTACCAGCCATTAGGACCTGATGGTAGTTAATAGGTTGGGTACTACCAAAGCATGTCAAGATTGCAAAGAAGGAGATTACTGTGACTCAACGGTCACGTGGAATTTTACTGCGGTCATGACTCACGACTGTCGGTGTGTCGGTAATATGGTCACCGCAACAGCCCTAGTAAAAAGGCTCCAGCTCCTCCAAACATCCTAAATGGCTCTTTCAATTAAGCTTTGACTTTAAGCAAAACAAAAACAGGGTGAGATTTGTGGTTTTAAATGCACTCTCAACACAATCTTATTCCCCCTCAGAATTGGTTTGAGGGGATGAGATAGGAACTGTGAATAGTAAAAGGCTGGGATGTGAATAAGATGATGTGAGCTGTGCGGTTTGTACTCAGGTCGCCTTCGACCGCACACCATTCTGATGTAGTACACAACGGCCCCCTTAGATGTCAAAGTAGAAAACCAGCAGACACTCAGGCCCCAGAGGATCAGAGTTTCCCATCACTGCTGAGGTGCACTGCATGCAGAGTTGAATTTGCTCCAACAGAGTTCTGCAGGAATATCTTTTTAAGCCTAGCAAGATGCTTCCTCATATAAAGCATCTTCCCCTGGTTGGAGGGTTGAGATGGAATCTGTCCAGCACTTCACAGATGTGACCTGCAAAGCCTGCCTGCCCTTTGCGGCCGGCGCATACTGCAGTTCCCTTACCAGAGGGCAGCAAAGGGCCATCACCAACTCCACACCAGCAGCTTTACTCACAGTCTAGTCTCGGATACCCAACCCTAGGCAAAAGCAATGACTAGGGTCTAGAAGATATGGCATCCTGACTTGGTTTCTTCGCATTGGGGGGGGGGGGAACGTTGGGTGGATCCTCTTTTGACAGACAACTCTCCCAACAAATCACGATTTTGGGTAGGCAGGGCTTAAAATGCAAACCGGAGTTGTGCTCGTGCAAAATAAATACTAATATCTAATATTGGTCACTACCAATGATGTGTATATATACAGTAAATCATTGGTCATTACTCTATATAGACTATACATTTACTAAATACATTTAAGCTAGTCATGATGAAGCTAATAACTAGCTATCTAGCTAGGTAGCTAAATGGTTGGTTACCTAGCCCAATAATGGACTAAAGGAGCCTAATGTTACTCCTTATAGTCCAAGGACCTAACATGTTCTGTTTACAGGCGAATTGGCTCTGGAAGCCAAAACAGCCAAACAGTTAAACATTAATTGATTCTCAATTACGGTACGGTTCTACAAACATATATCCCTCTACTTTCATATGGCATCAAAAATAATTTCACAATTAGAAAATACACATTTACTGTACACTGTTTTAACCAGTTTTGTCCTCAAGCCTGGAGGGAAGCCAAAGTAATTCCGCTACCCAAGAGTGGTGAAGCGGAATTTACTGGTTATAACAGCAGACCTATCAGATTGCTGCCAGCTCTTACCAAACTGTTGGAAAAAATAGTGTTTAACCAAATGCAATGCTACTTATCTTTAAACAAATTAACAACAGACTTTCAGCATGCTTGTAGAGAAGGGCACTAAACATTTAGTGCACTGACACAAATGACTGAAGATTGGTTGAAAGAAATTGATAATAAAAAGATTGTGGGAACTGTATTGTTAGATTTCAGTGCAGCCTTTGATATGATTGACCATAACCTGTTGTTGAGAAAACTTATGTGTTATGGCTTTTCAACCTCTATCGTGGATTCACATTTATCTATCTAATATAACTCAGAGGGTTTTCTTTAATTGAAGCTTCTCTAATGTCAAACATGTAAAGTGTGGTGTACTGCAGGGCAGCTCTCTAGGCCCTCTACTGTTTTCTATTTTTTTACCAATGACCTGCAACTGTTATTAAACAAAGCATATGTGTCCATGTATGCTGATGATTCAACAATATATACGCATCAGCAACAACAGCTAATGAAGTCACCGAAACCCTTAAAAAGTTGCAGTCTGTTTTGGAATGGATGGCCAGTAATAAACTGGTCCTGAACATCTCTAAAACTAAGAGCATTGTATTTGGTACAAATCATTCCCTAGGTTCTAGACCTCAGCTGAATCTGGTAATGAATGTGTGGCTGTTGAACAAGTTGAGGAGACTAAATTACTTGGTGTTACCTTAGATTGTAAACTCTGATTGTCAAAACATGTAGATTCAATGGTTGTAAAGTTGGGGAGAGGTCATTCCGTAAAAAAGAGATGCTCCGCTTTTTTGACACCACACTCCACAAAGCAGGTCCTGCAGGCTCTAGTTTTATCTTATCTTGATTATTATCCAGTCATATGGTCAAGTAATGTAAAGAAAGACTTAGTTAAGCTGCTGCTGGCCCAGAACAGAGTGGCACATCTTGCTCTTCACTGTAATAAGAGGGCTAATATTAATACTATGCATGCCAGTCTCTCTTGGCTAAGAGTTGAGAAAAGACTAGCTATGTTACTTATTTTTTTTTATAAGGAACAATAATGTGTTGGAAATTCCAAATTGTTTGCATCGTCAACTTACACACAGCACTGGCACACACACTTACCCCACCAGACATGCCACCAGGGGTCTTTTCACAGTCCCCAGGTCCAGAACAAATTCAAGGAAGCGTACAGTATTATACAGAGCCATAAGTTCAAGGAACTCCCTTCTATCTTATATAGCGCAGGTGAACAGCAAAACTGGTTTAAAAAAATCTAATAAAGCAACACCTCAATGCACAACAGCTTTCCCCCATGTGACCTACTTGTTGTGTGTATGTACTGAAATGTATGTGTAACTGATGGATCCAAACAAAATGTACTTTTTC
This sequence comes from Salmo trutta, assembly GCF_901001165.1. Taxonomy (NCBI): domain Eukaryota; kingdom Metazoa; phylum Chordata; class Actinopteri; order Salmoniformes; family Salmonidae; genus Salmo; species Salmo trutta. The sequence goes on along the minus strand of NC_042972.1, from coordinate 53,657,641 downwards.
GCTTACGTTTTTATGTACTGAATAAAAATCTAATGATCAATGTATTTCCAACGCATTTTCAACCCTACCAATAGTTTTGTCACAAAACTGTTGCGTTAAATAGTAAATGTAGCTAGGTTGGTCTTGGCACATGTGCTCTAGCCAACAGTTTGCATCTATAGTCCGGATAGGTTAGTCTACATGACGAGATTATTATGGATTATCGAGAATATTTGTCAAACATCAGTCAAGCATCAATCATCATGTCACCAGAATAAGACCCTCTCATGAAGCTCATACCGTGAACTTTCACAACCCATGAAGTTCATCACAATTTATTTCATGTGCAGCTGGTCATGGCTAGAAGGGATCCAGCTTTTGTCAAACTAAAGTCAGATAGCAGGTTATAAGAGTTTACACAACAGGTTAAGATAATTAACGTAGCAGGTTAGGATAATTAGGTTAAGGTTAGGAAAATTGTTAGGGTTAGCTAAAAAGCAAAAAAACCAACATTTTTTACTTTAATTTCACAAAATCTGGATGCCTTCTAGCCAATAACTCTGTTGCCTATAAACTGCATGGTTTCCACAGTCTTAGTGGGAAGAGCACACACCATGTCATCACGTGACTCCAAGTTTACTTTGATATGATGGTTATTATATCAATATTTGCGCATAAAGGCATTTCCACAACCATTTCTCACATAATTAATTTTACCAACACACAAAGATCCCATCATGTCGAATGAACAAATGATCTGTCGGCTGTAACGCCTGCGTCCAACTCACCCTCCCAAACACTTAGATCCCCAGAACGCAGCTCACTCTCCAGATCCCAATCACCGAAATTCTAATCAACTGTTCACACACCTGCATGTCAGCATCCCACACTATTTAGTTCAGTTCCTTGCACCCCATCACTGTGAGGTATCGTTTGTTTTGAGACACACTTCTTTCAGAGCACTGTTTTTTTCCATCCTTCACTCCTCCCGTGTATGATAGTTTTTGCCTGCCTCGCTCATGACATCTTTTGTCTATTCCCTGCCTGTACTGACTGTTGCCATTTTGGACCTACCGTGTATGACCTTCTGCCTGCCCCTGGACCCAGCCACCTACCCCCTCCTATGGTCCCTTCCAATAAACCCCTGCTGCGCTCTGCACTTGAAACCAGCTCTCTGTCTCCTATCATGTTCATTACATCGGCATTTATAACATTTTACTGAAACGTCCAATTTCCATCATAGCTTTCGTGATTTAAAAAAATATATACGGTACGACTTTACTCGCATCAAAACTGTGGATGGAAACGTGGTTAATATATACTGAACAAAAATATGTGTTGGTCCCAGAAAATTTCCAGAAATGTACAAATTTGTTTACATCCCTGTCAGTGAGCATTTATCCTTTGCCAAGATAACCCATCAACCTGAAAGGTGTGGAAAATCAAGAAGCTGATTAAACAGCATGAACATTACACAGGTGCACCTTGAGCTGGGGATAATAAAAGGCCCCTCTAAAATGTGCAGTTTTGTCACAAAACATAATGCCACAGCTGTCTCAAGTTTTGAGGGAGCATGCAATTGGCATGCTGACTGCAGGAATGTCCACCAGAGCTGTTGCCAAAGAATGTAAGGTTAATTTTTCTACCATAAGCTGCCTCCAATGTCATTTTAGAGAATTTGGCAGTACGTCCAACCGGACTCACAACCACAGATCACCTGTAACCACGCCAGCCCAGGACCTCCACATCCGGCTTCTTCACCTATGGGATGGTCTGAGACGAGCCACCCGGACAGCTGATTAAACTGTTGGTTTGCGTAACAAAATAATTTCTGCACAAACTGTCAGAAACCATCTCAGGGAAGCTCATCTGCGTGCTCGTCATACTCATCAGGGTCTTGACCTGACTGCAGTTTGGCATCATAACCGACTTCAGTGGGAAAATGCTCACCTTCAATGGCCACTGGCACGCTGGAGAAGTGTGCTCTTCATGGATGAATCCCAGTTTCACCTGTACCAGGCAGATGGCGTCGTGTGGGCAAGCGCTTTGCTGATCTCAACATTGTGAACAGAGTGCCCCATGGTGGAGGTGGGGTAATGGTATGGGCAGGCATAAACTACGGACAACAAACACAATTGCATTTTATCGATGGCAATTTGAATGCACAGAGATACCATGACGAGATCCTGAGGCCCATTGTTGTGCCATTCATCGCGCCATCACTTCATGTTTCAGCATGTTGCAAGGATCTGTACACAATTCCTGGAAGCTGAAAATGTCCCAGTTCTTCCATGGCCTCGCCAGACATATCACCTCCCATTGAGCAGGCTTGGGATGCTCTGGATCGATGTGTACGACAGCATGTTCCAACTCCCGTCAATATTCAGCAACTTCGCACAGCCCTTGAAGATGAGTGGGACAACATTCCACAGGCCACAATCAACAGCCTGATCAACTCTATACGAAAGAGATGTCGCGCAGCATGAGGCAAATAGTAGTCACACGAGATACTGACTGGTTTTCTGATCCACGCCCCTACTTTTTTTAAAGGTATCTGTGATCAACAGATGCATATCTGCATTCCCAGTCATGTGAAACCCATAGATTAGGGCCTAATGAATGTATTTCAATTGACTGATTTCCTTATATGAACTGTAACTCTGTAAATTATTTGAATGTTTGCATGTTGCATTTATATTTTTGTTCAGTGTATTTTATTTGTGTCATAGCTAGTTCCATGACTTAATATCACATGCCAGGGTGATTTATCAGCACGCTAACTTACATATTACGTGTATATGGCCTTACAATAGTACTTAACAGTCCAAGTGCAGATCTGTACAAGAAAAATACATTTTTAAGGTTATGATACGGACCATGAAGGTCAGACTGCAGATTTTTGTGTATCTGGATTTAGCAGTCAATCCTTCAAAAATATGCTTAGCATACACATGGTTAGGTTAAAGGTCTGAGACTGTATGTGTAAATAATGTCAGCATGCATGGAATATGGCAGCTGTGTTGTTATGAAAACACTACCTCTATTTTTCTCCTGTCCACATTGTAGGGAGCAGTTGGCAGACTTGGGGACAAACCAAAAGATGTTCCTGTCACAGCAGCAGCAACTACAACATCAGCAGCGCATGCAAGAGCAACTTCCTAGACGTCAGTTAATATTCAACGGGGAAAGGAAGTGAGTGTGATACACAAATCAATGGCATGAGAAATTACAGCCATTGTCTTTTTCACTTTTGTATGCTCTGTCTCTGTATGGAAAATCTGCAACTACAATAACATTTTTCTTTTGGCCCTTTATTTTAGTGTAGGTCAGTTTCCATGTCGGTCCATTGATCGGACAAGAATACTTGCAGACAATTTAGTACAGGGTCGCTTCACATCTATTCCCAGAAATCTAATGGCAATCCCAAAGGAAGTCCTGAAGTTGGTAAATAAATAATGCACCACCTTATCAACTCTTCACTTGAACTCAGTCCTGCGTAAGACTAGTCCCCTCTCACTTTCGATGAGTTGAAGACTACAGTGCCAACCCTCCTCAGTTGTCTATCTGCTAGCTCAGCTACTGCATCCAACCAATCCAGCAAAAAAAAAACATTTTCTATGTTTGGTGCCACATTACTTAGATTTCACTCAAACAATATGTGTAAACCCATGTACAGAAAACGCATTGGTCCTATGGCAAGAAGTAGCCAAGAAAATATGCCATGACAGGCTTGCCAGACTGAAAGTTTGTGTTAGAAGTGACAGTAGCTTAATAAAAATGAAACAAATGGCACTATCCTATGGAAAAGACTTAATCTGCATCTGCTGCCCAGACTGATAGTGATAAGCTACCAACCAGCCCTCCTCATTCTGTACTAGTAGTACTATTAGAGAGCTATTTGACCAGTGAAGAGTGTAATGAGCGAAGAGCGTAGGTAATGACTGTGTTTAAGTGGGACTCAAAGAGACATCTGATTTCCTCTTATGGGAGTGAAACAGCATGATAGGCTACTTACTTCAGCCACTCCAGATGTTCTAAAGATAGATGTCCATTATTGCCACAGGTATTTAATTACCCTAATCACTCTCTCATGGTTGATTGATGTTTCATGGCTTCAGGCCAGAGCCATATATTTAGATGTATATCCCCTTGAGCATGGTGAAGTTATTAATTGCACTTTAAAACAGTTACAGAGTTCAATGGCTGTGATAGGAGAAAACTGAGGATGGATCAACAACATTGTAATTACTTCAGAATACTAATGTAATTGACAGAGTGAAAAGAAGGATGCTTGTATAGAATAAAAATATTCCAAAACATGCATCCTGTTTGCAACAAGGCACTAAAATAATTCTGCAAAAAATGTGGCAAAGCAATTCACTTTGTTGTCCTGAATACAACGTGTTATGTTTGGGGCAAATCCAATTCAACACATACTTTGAAGCATAGAGGTGGCTGCATCATGTTATGGGTACGCTTGTAATTCTTAAGGACTGGGGAGTTTTTCAGGATAACAAACAGAATGAAGCTAAACACAGGCTAAATCCTAGAGGAAAATCTTCTTCCGTCTGCTTTCCAATAGACACTGGGAGATGAATTCACCTTTCTGCAGGACAATAATCTAAAACACAAGGCCAAATTGACACTGGAGTTGCGTACCAAGAAGACAGTGAATGCTCCTGAGTGGCCTAGACAGTTTTGATTTAAATCTACTTGAAAATCTATGGCAAGACCTGAAAATGGTTGTCGAGCAATGATTAAGAACCAATTTGACAGAGCTTGAAGAATTTTAAAAATATTAATGAGGTAAATGTTGCACAATCCAGAAGTGTAAAGCTTTTAGAGACTTATCCAGAAAGACTCTCAGCTGTAATCGCTGCCAAAGGTGATTCTAACATGTATTGACTCAGGGGTGTGAATACTTATGTCATATTTCATTTTCAATAAATGTGCAAAAAAAATCTACATTTTTTTTCACTTTGTCACTATGGGGTGAGTATTGTGTTTGGATGGGTGAGAGAAAAAATAAATTGAATCTATTTTGAATTCAGGCTGTAACACAACAAAATGTGGAATAAGTAAAGGGGTAGGGCGGCAGGTAGCCTAGTGGTTAAGACTGTTGGGCCAATAACCGAAAGGTTGCTGGTTTGAATCCCCGAGCCGACTAGGTGAAAAATCTGTTGATGTGCCCTTGAGCAAGGCACTTATCCAGAGTAACTTACAGGAGCAATTAGGGTTAATAAGAGCTTCTGCTAAATGACTGAAATGTGTGAATAGTTTGTGAAATGGTGTGCATGATGAGTCAGTGCAGTCTGAAGGGGAAGGTGTGATAACAGAGAGAATCGTTTCTAACTGGAGTTCTTGGTGATCGTACGGGCCTTCTACTGCCTAGCCAGACAGAATGCTGTCTATGGTACATCTGTAGAATCCAACAAGGAACTGAGGGGACTACGTTTAACAAACAGTTATACAGGTAGGCTCATCATCAAGAAATAGTTTGTTTACTATCTACATATTACTTCAGAAATAGAAAAAACACACGTGTGTCTTTAATGTTTGTTTGCTAAGGTAGCTGAAATACCAGAGAGGAAAGAAAATAGAAGATTAGGCTGACAAAACTAAAATAATTGGGTTAGGAGAGCAATTTGAAAAGTGAGTTCAGGCTGTACCGGTGGGCCAGGTCTAGCTTTGTGATGATGCTTCGCCCAGCCTTCAGATTGCTCTTCTCATCCTTCAGTACCAGAGCGGCCTCTGCACCACCAGGGCCACATTGATCATCGGCACTGTGTCACTGGGGCCACGTGATGAGCCTGGGGAAACAGTCACAGTACAGTGAGTAACAATACAGTCACGTAAGGGTCACACTCCCTTCAGTTTAACGAGCTCAGCCAAAAGCCAGCCATAAGGTTACTGAAAGGAATACAAAAAAAATGCTTCATTTCACACCAGCATCACCTTCAGCAAAGTCTGAATGCACTCCTGCAGTTTCCCTTAATTTGAACACTGCCTGAATAAGGTAAAGCAGCACCCTGTCTAATGCTTGGAGAATTTTTCAAGAGAGTTGTTGTACTATCCGGTGGGTCATAAAAACCTGCCGTATGATTTACAGATAATGACCAAGCCAGCTAGCTAACTAACTAACAGCTCTTCGCATTTGTTTACCATCACAAATGATATTTTTTATGGCAACTACAGGTAATAATGCTACTGTATGCATTGGTTAGTGTGCGGGATGTTTGTAATTAATCTTTATTATATACAAACCACATGAGACTGCTAACTTACCACTGAACAACTGTGTGAACTTTGTCCATAGGGCCGGGACGATGCCAGTATCTCGATACTCGTTAGTATCGTGGCAAGGAAACAAAACACGAAGCGGATTTGACTTCTTTAGAAACAAACGTCATTATGTTGTCATCATTTATTTATTTTCCAAGCTAAAGCACACAACATTTTACATACGGCAGGTTTTTAAAGGACCTAAGTGTTTGGGCTGCTTCATGTTTACATTTTTGCCATGGAAATATTATCGCCATACTGGTATCGTCCTTGGCCCTTTTAGTCCACAGCCATCCCAACCAGAAGGCTCCTGAACAAGGGTTCCTGGAGTGCTGTCCTCCATTTTTCAATCGAGACAAAGGTCTCTGTCGACGCATAGACAATAGAATACTCCCCGTTTGTAAATCTTACATTCATCTCCTCATTTTGGCCGGCAAAGGGTGGCGCTGATGCCATTCTCGTTGAGGATTCTCATTTGCTTCTCCATTATGAACACAAGTGGGCAAATGACCAAAACGATGCAGTCATCTGGACATCTCTCATTATATTTGCCAAGCACTGAACATAACGCCAGCCAAGCCTGAAAAATGTGAGCCTGTAGGCAGACATGCCAGAACTTTGTTATTCAAAACCAAACCCACTGAGCACAGACGTCAGTTCAACATCTAGTTTTGATTTACATTTGGTTGACTAACGTGAATTCAATGTGAAATCAACATAACATTTCACCATGTCATTCGATTTAGGTTAAAAGTTGGGTGAAAATAAGATGAAATTCCCTTTCGTTGATGATATTTTTCAAATCCAATCAGTTTTCCACGTTGATGCAACGTCATTACATAGAATTTTGGGGTTGAAATGACATGGAAACAATGTTGATTCATCCATTTTTTCCCCAGTGGGATGTAGCTATAGGGACATTCTCTGGGAGAATCTCAATTCTCGCATACTCCTCACCTTTGCAGTGGTTTTAGTTAAGGTATTTGAAGCAGAGTAGCCACTTGTGAAATGCACTCATTAAAACAGCCTCAGTGATCTCCATCAGCAATGTTTAACAAGGAACAAATGGCAAAAAGTGGATGTAGGAATAGTGGGTATAGAAAGTCACCACCCCCTTTCAAAATGTTCACCTTTTGTTGCCTTACAGCCTGAAATGAAAACACATCAAATCAGACATTTTTCTGCTTTATTTACACACGGTAACCCACAGTATCCAAGTGGGTCCCAACTCTCCTCCTCTTTCTAATTTGCAGACTCGTATGCCATAGCACTGATACATTGTGGGAGGCAACAAGTCTGCCATGTTACCAGTTAATGAACACACAGGGTTAAAATATAGGCCCAATGTATGAAGCTTTTTCATGAGAAACGCAGAGCTAATGTATTATGTTATGTCTTTCTCTAAGACAGCAGTGGCACAAACATACAGAAAGACAACGGTATATTCAGTTATAATGCAGACGGCCACATTTATTTATTGGATCTCTTGGGCTTCAATTTGAGGAACAGATGGTTTCAAGTACTGTATCTTGAGGGTATCTCCTTATTTAGACTAAGAGTCTGCAGGGACTTCAGGAATGGCAAGATGGAAAATCCCATGACAGGATTATTATACCGTATGTGTAAAGGGGAGAGAAAGAAAGGGTTAAAAAACATGGCAATGCAATTAAGGCATTATATTACCCTTGTCTTTGTTACTGGAACACGTGTGGCAGGTGTGCTCTCTCTCTATCTTTGTGGTCTCTGGAGGAGCGAGGTCATCCGTGGCAGGTGTGCAATGCCCTTTAGCCATCTCTTTGGTGGATTATGATGCTGTGTTCATAACCAAGTGGGATTTACCACATACGACTGTGAAACATCCAGTTGAATGGTCCTCCATCATCCCTGAGCTCCGACTCTTTCCACATGCTGAACTTTGACGTTACACAATGACCTCGACAGCAACATTTTCAGCAGTTAAATGCAACAGCAAAACATTATTTAATAATATGAAAAGTAATCTATTTATATTGTTTTTGAACACCATAATTAGTTTACTGTACTTTCAGTTTGTGGTTGATGCAGCTTGTTTGCCATTAGCCAATCAGCATTTCGCAACGAGTTTAAAGCACGTGAATGCACCCAACTTGTATTTACAACTTCACAACTGTAGTTTCTACCTTCCCACTTGGTTATGAGCGCAGCATAAAACCAGGCAAGTGTGAGGGTGGCAGGGCGCCTGCCTTCTAAAGGTGCCCGCATACAAGGTTCGGTTAGCTCCTAGCAGAACTCGGCAAGGTGAAGAAAATGTCTTTGCCTCACATACACCCTTAAAAGAACTTTGATTGAAAAATAAGAAAAAAGCGGCAATATTACTGTTTGTCCCTCTTGTGACAACAACATAGTCATCAAAATGGTCAGAATTAAACTAAGATAAATCAAGAAATCTGTCATTAATTTTGACGTTTTTGCCCGATGAAGTCTTATATGCGCAATGTTATATCTAAGATGTTTGGTGCAGTATTTCTTATGTAAAAAAATGTGCATGAAAACTAGTCATCTTTCGTTGTTTGACAACAAACACTTTATTGAAGAATCCCGTCCAGAGTTCCCACTCCTACTAGGAGTAGTACTGTTGACCAGTCACAGACAAATGACTTCGGCTACCAAACTTTGACTTGCCTCAAGAAAAAGGGTCTGTTCGAGTGGAAAGGCTAAAGCAAATGACTGTAGACAAAATTCGAGGAGTGAAGTTAGGGGAGGTGTATCAGCGACAGCCAAAAGTCAGACACAAATGTGGTTTTACAACAGCAAGACTCAGATCAACATGACAGTGTTGCCATTGTTTATAAAATACTATCTTTATAATGTCGAAATAAGCATGTCTCCAACACCCCTATCACACACACACAAACTGAAATTATATTTACATTTTACAATCAATTAGTGAGAGAGAACCTCAAATATCACATTTATTTGTATATATTTGCGGTACACATGAATCGAAGCAAATTGGTTACCATTTTAGTAATGTCTTTGGTCACATTTGTGTGGGTTAAACAAAACCCCCATAAATAATTGGTTGACCATATAGCCTAGCACAATGCAGTCAACTGCAGTCAAAACTACACGACCTTTGCTCACATTATTTTTGTAAAGTTCATGCAGTCGACATGTAGGCGCAAGTCTGAGATTTTTTTCTTCCCAGAATGCAACACACCTTGAAAGGCAGTGACTTGACAAAAGTGATCCGCTCAAACGTGCCCAAAATGTTGTGTGTGCGAACAGCTGATAAAAAATGGCTGAAGTCCAAAATTAACAAAAATGTCACAAAATGTCATAATATATGCGGAAACTGTTTGGACTGGGAAGCATGCCACAGGCTTAATCAGGTCCATCTTACAAGGTTTTGTCTAGAAGGGATAAATCTTTTGTCAAAATTGACTTTTTCTAGCAGGTTCAGGAGAACTTATGCAGCAGGGTGGGATAATTAACTTAGCAGGTTAGGATAATTAGGTTAAGGTTAGGAAAGAGTTAGCTAAAATGCGAAAACAAAGTATACTTTTGACCTCAATTTGACCAAAGCTGTATCCCATCTAGATGACCATCTTACAAGCCCTGAGGTGAGCACACCATCAAGCTAGCTAGCACAAGGTGTCACCCCAGCTGTGCTACCGACACTGTTTTCCCCCAGTTCTGTTAACAAAGGTGAGAGTAGGCGGGAGCGAAACACACTGTCTACCAGTGTCCAGTGCTTAATTTGAGCTGGATCCTGCCGGAAGCTAGCTAATGTGAAAACGTGCCTGATATTTTAAGAATTAATTCATGTTGGACCGGCAGCCTATAGGCTACAATGTTGCACAAACCCTGCCGGCCCAACATGAATCAATTCTTAAAATATAGACCAACGCGTTAGCCATTGCGTGGTGCGAGAGAGAGAAGCACGCCTGTATCTCTCACAGAACTAAAATGAGATTCACTTTCTATGATCTCTCTACCTCTCTGTGTTGTTATAGACATACGCCTGCAACTCTCATCTCTCCAGCATTGCACTTCATTTATTTCCTTATAGAATAATAGCTGCTGGAAGTGTGCTGGAGGTGCTGCAGCTCTCTGCTGCCTGTTCAGAAAGAAATGAAATAATTCAGAATACTGAACCAGGAGTAAGCCAATAATTTAGCCACAGAGGATCAATAGCTAATTTAAAAAAAATAGCCTAGCTGTGGATTGTGTGTAGCCAAATCACAAGGCATGCCTCGGGAACGTGCGGCAAATCTGTCAGTAAACAACATGCAGCCAAAACAGGCCTTTCGCAATATTTCACATACAATCGTGGGAAAACACAGTTTGGAATGCAAATGGATCATGCTGAAAATAAAATTTGAATCTGTCTGTATGTTACCAAGTTGTCAACTTCCAAATAGGCCTATTGAGCGAACAGCATTGTTTTACAAAGTAAAGCAAAAGAGAGATAAGCTTTTGGCTGGTGAGTGAGCTGCGCATCATTGGGTGAGACAGTGAAACTGGAAAACTTTTTGGACTATAATTTTCTCCTCATATTGAACAATGTGTTTCTACGCACACCTAGGCCTAGCCTAAAGACATCTCAGATTCTCAGTTTGTCAGACTCAAAACAGCCTGTCATTTTGATCATTTGTGAGGTATTAAAAGAGATTGTGCGAAAGTCTACAGTCATCAAAAATGATGTAGAATTGCATGAAATCCATTTATAAAAGGCCACATTTTTCCCAGACTCCAGGCTACAAAAAAATGTCTCCATGTGTGCAACTTCTGCAAACAGCTCCACACCACTGGTCTATGCCAGTATGCCAAATCAATGATAATGCATGCAATGCTTTAATATAAAGGTGATTTTTTTACCCCCCATGCACTCCAGTACCTCAGAACTCCCCAGGTCACCCACCTCTTGGGCTCACTTTTTGTTCTGGTACCTCCCAATTGACAAATTAAGCTCTGCCGGTGTTGCTCCCGCTAGCTAGCAAGGAGGACTCTGCTACACAGCAGGCGGGGGCGACACCATGTGCTAGCTAGCTAACTATCGAAGCTAGCTAACACATGGTGTCACTAACTATCAAGCTAGCTAGTACACAGTTCAGCCGAAGCCTCCCGTCTGCTGTACTAGTGGGAGGCGGGACGACCGGTAGACAGTGTCCTTCGCCCCTATCTGTCGGGCACGGTTTTCTCCAGTACACATTAGGTGGGGGGCGGGGGTGACACCCTGTGCTAGCTAGCTAACTAATTAGCAAGCTAGCACACGGTGTCACTAATTAGCAAGCTAGTTAGCTAACACGTGGGAGGTGGGACGACCGGTAGACAGTGTCCTTCGCCCTGCCTGTCGGGCACTGTTTTCCCGCAGTTTTGTTAAAAATGATGAGGGTAGGCAGGAGCGAAGGACACCGTCTACTGGTGCCGCTCCCTCTAGCTAGCAAGGATTACTCTGGTAGGCAGGGGTGAAAAAACTCAGATAATAGTTCTATTTCCCTTTTAACCCATATTCAAAAGTGTCACACAAGCATGAAGAGGTCTGCTCAGGCAGGGTTGTAGCGCTCATTCACAAAGCACAAATATACACTGGGTGTACAAAACACCCCCCTTTCCCTCAGAACAGCCTCAGTTCGTCGGGGCATGGAATCTACAAGGTGTCAAAAGCGTTCCACAGGGATGCTGGCCAAAGTAGACACCAATGCTTCCCACAGTTGTGTTAAGTTGGCTGGATATCCTTTGGGTGGTGGACCATTCTTGATACTGTTGAGCAGGAAAAACACAGCAGCATTGCAGTTCTTGACACACTCAAACCGGTGCGCCTGGCACCTACTGCCATTCCCCATTTAAAGGCACTTAAATATGTTGTCTTATCCATATACCCTCTGAATGGCACACATACACAATCCATGTCTAGTCAAATGGCTACCAAGACTATTCACATTGCCCCCCCCGCCACACCACTGCACTCTCTGTTGTCATCTATGCATAATCACTTTAATTAACTCTACCTTCATGTACATACTACCTCAATTAACGGCACATTGACTCTGTACCGGCACCCCGCTGTATATATTGTTATTTTTTACTGCTCCTCTTTAATTACTTGTTACTTTTATCCCTTATTCTTATCCGTATTTTTTTAAACTGCACTGTCGGTTAGGGGCACATAAGTAAGCATTTCACTGTAAGTCCACACCTGTTGTATTCGGCGCATGTGACTAATACAATTTTATTTGATTCGATTTGATGTCCCAATTGTCTCAAGGCTTGAGAATCCTTCTTTAACCTGTCTCCTCCCCTTCATCTACACTGATTGAAGTGGATTTAACAAGTGACATCAACACGGGATCATAGCTTTCACCTGGATTCACCTGGTCAGTCTATGTCATGGACAGAGCAGGTGTATTATGGCTCTTATGTATCATTGGAAACATGTATATGTGTTGCATGCGACAGTTTGATCAATCCCAATAATTTGTGGCGCACGCAAATTCTAGAATCTCCATTGCCGACAGAATTTAGTAAGACATTTATGCACGGTTGATAAATGAGGACGCAAGCCTAAATATAATGTGCATGTCAAAAACATGGTGATTAATTGTCTATTTACGTTTTCAAAAAGGATAATCTAACATATGCATTGAGGCAGGCGAAGCAACTGTGTCTCACGTGTTTATTGTAAAGCTTCCTGGCCGTGACGATGCGCTGCGTCTGCTACACCGCTTTTGAGTAATATCCTTATACATATTCAACGTTTGCAGGATTTGGGCATAACTCCAAAACAATTAAATTCAGTGAACGTCAAGTCTGAAATGAAGTGAAGGCTAATGTAGCAGGTGGTCGAATCGACGTAGCCTAAATCAAAAAGAATATCAGCACCATTAAGTGCATGGCGCACTCTTTCTCGGCATGTGGTGTAACTGGTGTGTGATTGTTAAATATTTGTGATTTTTATCCCGTTCTCAGCAGCGGCATTGAAACAGAATTGATAGCAATGATTTTACCACAATGATATGTGCATTTTGCTCCTTTACGTTATGATCAAATTAATTCAGTGGGCGCTGAGTGCATTCCATCGATTCGAGGGTGCTGTCTCCATTCCGCGGGCGTGCAATGTTTGCTTCTCAGTCATCTTTATTATTAGGACATGTCAGTATACGTTCTTTAAAGTTAATAAGTGACTGTAGCATAACGTCTACTAAGTCCACTGGTCAATTCGATTTATCGGCAATTAGCAGCAGGCAACGAAAGTTAGGCGAGTCCAGACTTTCAGCACCACTTTCCACTGGACAGCGCTCGAGCGGCTTTGGAATCGAGACAGCAAACGCATGGATTTCTTTGGGATATTTCAAACGATGGAAGGAGTTTTTTGGAAGTGAGGTGGAGGACATTCTTCAAGTGGCCTAATCTACACCATATTACCAACAGGAACAAAATTTTTCTTTATTCTCATATCAACATGTTTGTGAATTGGATATGGGTCAGTTCACACCGAGAAGATTCTACCAGAGAAGGATAAAGGGGTGAGTAGCCATAAAATGGGTCAACTTTGAAATGCAAAGATAACGTAGATGATAGACAACGGAATTGATACGAATTAATGTAAATGTACTTATTTATTGTACGCCCACACTCAATATGTGGTTGTATTAAATTAAATGAACTGAACACAATCATTTCGACAAACGGAAGTGTTGTAGCGAGTTTCTGTAATGATTTTTACTATAATGACAAAATTGCTAAATATAGGCACATAAAAGCATATAAACGTCGAAATATTATTATGTGGTGTATATGTATCCCTAGAAGTGCAACGCCTCGAACATTGTAGGCAGACATTGATTGTTTTATGCGTAAAGGCGCAGTATGTGTGTGCAGGTCTGTGTCCTCACCCGTAGCCTACCACATGGAAATTATCTAGACTGCAGAGCCAACGATAAAAAATGTTGACGATGTGAGAGAAAAAAACTGACATTGCTTTATGCATGCCTTGGTGGGATAAAGAATAACAAATCAGTGTATACTTTTGACCCACTATGAAATTGTATGAGCAGCTGACTCCTCTATTCAGTCGAGTTTGAATAGCACAGTAGGCTATGTGAGGTGCCTTCTAAAGAGCACTATACCCCGATCATATGCGTCCAGGATCCCACAGGAGAAAGATCCCGCGGGGACGCAAACAGTGTTAGAATGATTTTCCAGTGTAGATGTTATACAGCTGTGCTGTACGGCATCCTCTTGGCAATACGAAAAGTATGTGGACACCCCTTCAAATTTGTGGATTCGGCAATTTCACCCACACCGGTTTTTGACAAGTGTACAAAATCGAGCATACAGCCATGCGATCTCCATAGACAAACATTGGAAGTAGAATGGCCTTACTGAAGAGCTCAGTGACTTTCAATGTGGCACCATCATAGGATGCCACCTTTCCAACAAGTCAGTTCATCAAATGTATGCCCAGCTAGAGCTGCCACGGTCAACTGTAAGTGCTGTTATTGTGAAGTGGAAATGTCTAGGAGCAACAATGGCTCAGCTGCAAAGTGGTAGGCCACACAAGCTCACAGAACAGGACACCCAAGTGCTGAAGCCTGTCCTCGGTTGCAACACTCACTATCGAGTTCCAAACTGCCTCTGGAAGCAACGTCAGCACAATAACTGTCCGTTGGGAGCTTAATGAAATGGGTTTCTATGGCCGAGCAGCTGCACACAAGCCTAAGATCACCATGCGCAAATTCCAAGCGTCGACTGGAGTAGTGTAAAGCCCGCCCCCATTGGACTCTGGAGCAGTGCAAACGTGTTCTCTGGAGTGATAAATTATGCTTCACCATCTGGCAGTCCGAAGGACGAATCCTGGTTTGGCGGATGCCAGTAGAACTCTACCTGTCCCAATGCATAGTGCTAGCTGTAAAGTTTGGGGGAGGAGGAATAATGGTCTGGGGCTGTTTTTTATGGTTCGGGCTAGGCCCATTGGAAAATGGCCACCCCCACCCATTTTGTGTTAAGACTACTCTGGTCAATGTGTTGATATTATTTTGGGAGTTAAAACAACACTAATTTGAGTAAATATTAAACTTTCCTAGAGTTGCTTAAATTTAACTTCAATTCACAATGTATTCGTTTGTGTCGTTTTTAATCAACTCCGTTGTCATTTTACACTTTTCTGTTTTTGAATTAACAATCAACTACAGCAGAGGACATTTCTCTTTCAGTGTACTTCTTTTGAGTTATAAGGTTGCAAAGACTTATTTGAATATTTCTTAGTGTGTCACATTATGGTGGTTTGCAATGTGATATCAAACTTCTGTTGGAAGCTAATTTACAGGATGATATCCAGCACTTTTACATCACTCATATTTTACATTTACTTTGCCTGTCAGAGTAGGGAAGAAAATACAGTAGATGAAGACTACCTACACTATATACAGTGCCTTCGGAAAGTATTCAGACCCCTTGACTTTTTCCACATTTTGTTAAGTTACAGCCTTATTCTAAAATGGATAAATAAATAAAAATCCTCAGGAATATACACACAATACCCTATAGTGACAAAGCAAAAACAGGTTTTTGTACATTTTTTGAAAAGTTATTAAAAACAGAAAAAATGTATTTACATAAGTATTTAGACCCTTTGCTATGAGACACGAAATTGTGCTCAGGTGCATCCTGTTTCCATTGATCATCCTTGAGATGTTTCAACAACTTGATTGGAGTCCACCTGTGGTAAATTCAATTGATTGGGCATGATTTGGAAAGGCACACACCTGTCCATATAAGGTCCCACATTTGACAGAGCATGTCAAAGCAAAAACCAAGCCATGAGGTTGAAGGAATTGTCCATAGAGCTCTGAGACAGGATTGTGTCGAGGCACAGATTTGGGGAAGGGTAACAAAAAATGTTTGCAACATTTAAGGCCCCCAAGAACACAGTGGCCTCCATCAGTCTTAAATGGAAGAAGTTTGGAACCACTAAGGCTCTTCCTAGAGTTGGCCGCCCGGCCAAACTGAGCAATTGGGGGAGAAAGGCCTTGGTCAGTGAGGTGACCAAGAACCCAATGGTCACTTTGACAGAGCTCCAGAGTTCCTCTGAGGAGATGGGAGAACTTTCCAGAAGGACAACCATCTCTGCAGCACTCCATCAATCAGGCCTTTATTGTAGAGTGGCCAGACAGAAGACTCCTCAGTAAAAGAGAGATGACAGCCTGTTTGGAGTTTGCCAAAAGGCACCTAAAGGACTCACAGACCATGAGAAACAAGATTATCTGGTTTGATGAAACCAAGATTGAACTCTTTGGCCTGAATGCTAAGCGTCACGTCTGGAGGAACCAGGCACTGCTTATCACCTGGCCAATACCATCCCTACGGTGAAGCATGGTGGTGGCAGCATCATGCTGTGGGGATGTTTTTCAGAAAGATGAATGGAGCAAAGTAAAACCTGATGAAAACCTGCTGCAGAGCGCTCAGGACCTCAGACTGGTGCGACGGTTCACTTCCCAAGAGCGCAACGACCTTAAGCACACAGCCAAGACCACGCAGGAGTGGCTTCGGGACAAGTCTCTGAATGACCTTGAGTGGCCCAGCCAGAGCCCGGACTTGAACCCGATCGAACATCTCTGGAGATACTTTATAATAGCTGTGCAGCGACGCTCCCCATCCAACCTGACAGAGCTTGTGAGGATCAGCGGAGAAGAATGGGAGAAACTCCCCTAATACAGGTGGGCCAAGCTTGTGTCATACCCAAGAATGACGCTACAAGCAATTACTTGAGGCTGTAATTGCTGCCAAAGGTGCTTCAACAAGTACTGAGTAAAGGGTCTGAATACTTATGGAAAAAAATGTTGGGTTGCTAAAATGTCTATTGTGTGTAGACTGATGAGGGGAAAAAACAATTTAATACATTTTAGAATAAGGCTGTAACGTAATTTTTTGGGGAAAAAGTGAAGGGGTCTGAATATTTTCAGAATGCACTGTAAACTTGATCAACTATCTCACTAACGGGTTGATATAAATTAAAACACTTACATATTAGATTAGTTTAGAAAAATGTATGTTTATTATCTTTGTGTAGCATAAAATAAAAAACAATCAATGCAAATGCGAAAACACATATTGAAACAAACAACAGAACATTCAGGAAAATATGACAATGAGGCCCCTCGCACATTTGTGGATAACTCTATAGATTTAACTCCCTGGGTGTTTCTCAAAATGCATACTACTGTGCTCCGAGCACGCAAATTGGAGCACGGGAGGGTCGTAGTAGGAGTCCAAATCAAAGGAGCACGGAGGGCACTTCTCAAATGCGTACTCCGTTTGTTCATATTGTGAAGCATGCATCGATGCAAGCTTCAATGGACAGTATGCAAAGAATTATGACTCAACCACGTACAGCGACTATTATTTTAGCTTAAGCGAGAGAAAATGCACTCCTACCTCGGAATGAAATGTTGCCTGTTCACATCTCATCTGTTGCCTGACTACGATATTTTAACTGGTTAATAAATACATGCTATGCTAATTTTGCCATGGTTACCTGCCTACAATACCCACTCTAGTGTGCGTAGGTCGCAAGCCCATAGTAAGTCAATAGAGCTAACTGGCTAGCTACAGTGGGGGAAAAAAGTATTTGATCCCCTGCTGATTTTGTACGTCTGCCCACTTACAAAGAAATGATCAGTCTATAATTTTAATAGTAGGTTTATTTGAACAGTGAGAGACAGAATAACAACAAAAAAATCCAGAAAAACGCATGTCAAAAATGTTATAAAATGATTTGCATTTTAATGAGGGAAATAAGTATTTGACCCCTCTGCAAAACATGACTTGGTACTTGGTGGCAAAACCCTTGTTGGCAATCACAGAGGTCAGACATTTCTTGTAGTTGGCCACCAGGTTTGCGCACATCTCAGGAGGGATTTTGTCCCACTCCTCTTTGCAGATCTTCTCCAAGTCATTAAGGTTTCGAGGCTGACGTTTGGCAACTCGAACCTTCAGCTCCCTCCACAGATTTTCTATGGGATTAAGGTCTGGAGACTGGCTAGGCCACTCCAGGACCTTAATGTGCTTCGTCTTGAGCCACTTCTTTGTTGCCTTGGCCGTGTGTTTTGGGTTATTGTCATGCTGGAATACCCATCCACGACCCATTTTCAATGCCCTGGCTGAGGGAAGGAGGTTCTCACCCAAGATTTGATGGTACATGGCCCCGTCCATCGTCCCTTTGATGCGGTGAAGTTGTCCTGTCCCCTTAGCAGAAAAACACCCCCAAAGCATAATGTTTCCACCTCCATGTTTGACGGTGGAGATGATGTTCTTGGGGTCATAGGCAGCATTCCTCCTCCTCCAAACACGGCAAGTTGAGTTGATGTCAAAGAGCTCCATTTTGGTCTCATCTGACCACAACACTTTCACCAGTTGTCCTCTGAGTCATTCAGATGTTCATTGGCAAACTTCAGACGGGCATGTATATGTATTCTTGAGCAGGGGGACCTTGCGGGCGCTGCAGGATTTCAGTCCTTCACGACGTAGTGTGTTACCAATTGTTTTCTTGGTGACTATGGTCCCAGCTGCCTTGAGATCAAGTTCGAGTTCTTTTAAGTTTCTTCCATTTGCGAATAATCGCACCAAATGTTGTCACCTTCTCACCAAGCTGCTTGGCGATGGTATTGTAGCCCATTCCAGCCTTGTGTAGGTCTACAATCTTGTCCCTGACATCCTTGGAGAGCTCTTTGGTCTTGGCCATGGTGGAGAGTTTGGAATCTGATTGATTGCTTCTGTGGGCAGGTGTCTTTTTTACAGGTAACAAGCTGTGGTTAGGAGCACTCCCTTTAAGAGTGTGCTCCTAATCTCAGCTTGTTACCTGTATAAAAGACACCTGGGAGCCAGAAATCTCTCTGATTGAGAGGGGGTCAAATACTTATTTCCCTCATTAAAATGCAAATCAATTTATAACATTTCTAACATGTGTTTTTCTGGATATTTTTGTTGTTATTCTGTCTCTCACTGTTCAAATAAACCTACCATTAAAATTATAGACTGATCCTTTCTTTGTCAGTGGGCAAACGTACAAAATCAGCAGGGAATCAAATACTTTTTTCCCCCACTGTAATGCTAATACTATAGATAGCCACAAAGAATTGTTAGCTAGCTACCCACAAAGAATTGACATCTACCTTGGATAACATTGGTTTTAGGTCATTTTTGCCTTTTATACTATCTGGTTAGCTACATTATTCCGATTCACATACAGCTAGCTAATAGTTATGAAGTAACATGTTTGCTTTGTGTTTCGTCTCTATTGACATTGTCCTGGCAAGAAGAAGGAAGGTTCAGTGAATGGGTAAGTCCATTGTCAATAGGGCTAACTGGCTAGTAACTAGCCACAAAAAATTGTTAGCTGAATTGAAATCTATTGTACCTTGCATAACATTAGTTTTAGGTAATCTTTTGCCTGTTTAACGATTACAACGATTCACATATATCTAAATGATATTTATGAAGTAAAACGTTTGCTTGGTGTATATCTTGTTTCGTCTCTATTGTTGCCGTTGTCCTGGCTGGAAGAAGGTTCAGTGAATGGGGAGATGCAGCGTGAGGTAATACAGTAGGGGGAGTGGGAGTGCTTCTCAAATGTAATGTTTTATGAATTCTCCACACTCTCATCCTCACAAGAACTCAAGAGAACGTCCTCTGAGAATGCACTTGGAGCATGAGAGTGTGGAGCACAGTAGTATGCATATTGAGAAACACCCTGTCTCTGGTTACTCTAAATGGAGTTTATTTCATTTTTATTTAACCTTTATTTAACTAGGCAAGTCAGTTAAAATTTCTTCAGGATCGGTGTCCCTTCAATGGGATGGTTGAGCTAACGTAGGCTAATGCAATTAGCGTGAGGTTGTAATTAACAAGAAAATGCAATGGTTCATTGGATCAGTCTAAAACGTTGCACATACACTGCTGTTATCTATTTGCCAAATTCTAAATTGCAGCTGGGCTGTAATAATACATTATGGCCTCTCTCTTGCATTTCAAAGATGATGGTACTAAAAAAATACAAAAGAACAGTTGTTTTTTTCTTTGTATTATTTTTTACAGATCTATTGTGCTATATTCTCCTACATTCCTTTAACATTTACACAAACTTCAAAGTGTTTCCTTTGAAATGGTACCAAGAATATGCATGTCCTTGCTTCAGGGCCTGAGTTACAGGCAGTTAGATTTGGGTATGTAATTTTAGGCAAAAATTGAAAAAAAGGAGCGGATCCTCAAGAACAAATTCTTATTTACAATGACGGCCTACCCCGGTCAAACCCTAACCCGGACAACGCTGGGCCAATTGTGCGCCATCCTATGGGACTCCCAATCAGAGCCTGCTCTAGGCATAAGCAGTCACTTAGGACCCCCTTTTTATTTTTATTTTAGGAACTCAGTGGGGGTCTCAAGTTACTGTTGAGAGTTAGAATAGTAGAATACACAAGGTGCAAGTTAGAAATTTGATTGTGCATCAGCAGTTTTCCGCTTGATTTGTCAGTCACTGACAGTCACTCAATTAGTCATGTCAGTTTTAACAATTTTTAGATTGGTAAATTAGTCTAGCCAGTTATCTAAACTTGTAGTAATTATGGCCGAATACCGTCCTGGTGAAATTGGTAGAATTGAAGGAAATTCTCTCTGCCCCATGGCAAAATTAGTAGAATTGGGGGGCCTCCCAACCAAACCTCACCTAGGACCCACAAAAGGCTAAAGCCGGCCCTGCCAGTTATCAACACTAACTCCAGGAAGAGTATCACTCTCTTGACGGTTAAGATAACTCCCAGTAGAGTCAATTTAACCCATATTTCTTTCAACACTGTGATTTCAACTACCGTTGTTATACTGTGTAGTCATAAAAAAACACACAATCTGAAAGTCTCGTCTGCTGCACCATGCAAAAGCATTTAGAAGTTTAGTTATTTTGTTATAGAACATTTTTGCACATTTGGATTTGCACGTTAATTTGCTTACCAACATCATCCAATGATAATGCCAATGTTCAGTGGAAATCAGCCTTTTTAAAACGAAGTATTCGTAAAGGTTCACTGCAGCTGTTTTTATGTCAATATCAAATATTTTCTCTGTAACAATGAAGTACCTTACTTAGATTGTTTTCAATTAAAATAGTCAAAAAGGAACAAAAATAGATTTTCATCAAAAAGACATTTCTCAACCAATAATTTTGCTAGGAATGTCTGGGAGCGGTCTGAGTGAGGGGCCTAATTGGAGGGATATGCAAGCTGAAAACTAGCTGTTACTGGCAGAGAGATTCACTTATCCCGCCTTGCGGTCCAAAACCCTTACCATGCTAAATTAGCTGAAATTTCACTAAAAGGATATTATCATAATTTTCACAATTTCACAGTATTATTCTAACCAGTTTATTAGATACACCACCCCGTTCACAAAAATGGTTTGCTCCTACAGACAGTGAGTCACGTGGCCGTGGCCTACTATATAAAGCAGGCATTGAGGCATTCAGTTACTGTTTGATTGAACGTTAAAATGGGCAAAACGATCTGTGCCAGTCACGCCGGTTCCAGAAACTCAGAAACGGCCAGCCTCCTGGGGTTTTCACGCACGACAGTGTCTAGGGTTATCCCGAGAATGTTGCGAATGGTGCAAAAAACATCCAGTCAGCGGCCGTCCTGTGGGCGAAAACAGCTCGTTGATGAGAGCTGGAAAGAGAATGGCAAGAATCGTGCAAGCTAACAGGCGAGCCACAAAAAAAAAATTACGGCGCAGTACAACAGTGGTGTGCAGAACAACGTCTTGGAACTCACAACTTGTCGGTCCTTGCCACGGATGGGCTATTGCAGCAGACGACCACACCGAGTTTCACTCCTTTTAGCGAAAAACAAGAAGAAGCCGCTCCAGTGGGCACGCAATCACCAACACTGGACAATTGAGGAGTGGAAAAACATTGCCTGGTCCCACAAATCCTTGTTCCTGTTGCTTCATGCTGATGGCAGAGTCAGGATTTGGCATAAGCAACATGAATCCATGGCCCCACCCTTCCCGGTGTCAATGGTACAGGCTGGTGGCGGTGTTGTAATGGTGTGGGAAATGTTTTTCTGGCATGCGTTAGGTCCCTTTATACCAATTGAGCAACATTTCCATGCCCCAAATAATTCAGGCTGTTCTGTAGGCAAAGGGGGTCTGACCCAGTACTAGATGGGTGTACCTAATAAACTGGGAAATTGTGTTGTTGGTTGCACTGCCCCTTTAATCAAATTTTTCTAAATAAGATAGTGACAGGGCTACACTTGAAAATGAATGGCCATGTCTTACGGAAGATATAGTAAACGCTACAACACACATTTTTGCAGAGGTGTCACTGGAGTATGATCTCTGGAGAAATGAACCCTGCCTTAAAAGTCAGATTACAGTAATGACGTACACACACCATGATATTAATAATGCTGCTTCCATTTGCAGGATATCTATACCCCAGGCCTTCCTCTGTCTAAGGGCATAAGATAAGCTATGTTGTATCCTCATCTCAACTTGCCTTCAAACTGAAGAGCTGACATGATGGCTGCCAAATGTGCACTTTTCTGCAAAAACGATTTTTTTCCCCTTTTTGACAAATGTACAGCCGAGAAGGAAAAGTACTCTGCGTATCACTGGGTTAATTATCTAAAGAGACTTACTAAGCACAAAAAATATTTAGATTAAATTTATTCCAGTCTCTGAGGTTCCCATGGATAGATTTTATGTCTGCCATTATTGGGTTATTCCTTCTGGCATGTTCTTAATGAACACAGCCACTGGTATGGTGCTCGATAGATACAGAGCACATGTGGTGTGAGCAGGTCCCAGTAGGAGACAGCTTGTGTAGGCTACTGTATCAAGCAACACGCTGCATGAAAAATAGGTGCAAGGCTCAATCAAACAGCCTTAGATGTACTTTCTCTCCCTCCCTCTCTCCCTCTCTGTTGGTTTAACAACACTGTAAAAAAAAGTTATTTCAAATAATAATTATTTTAAGTAACTAGTTCCACAGCCTTTTTTTCTTTCTTTACTCAACTTTTGGGTCCAAGTATTACCTGAAAAAAAATAAACAATTGTTGGCTCCAACTTGAGAAAACACTAGTTACACACACAGTAGTTTTAACATACAATATTTTCAACTTAAATATTTGACACACGTTGACATACAGTACATGATTACAGTGTGCATGTTAATTTATACAGTAATTACTATTCAACATGTCCTCACCTGGAATTTGCATCTCAAAGTAAATCTCAGCTCTGATAAAAGTACACTCGAGAAAAACGATTTTATTAAGGAGTAACATTAAAATAGAAAAACAAAAATTTCTGAAATAAATACATCAAATCAAGGATGAGAGAATACTCAGATTAACTGACAATTGACACAGACATAGTGGTGTAGCAGGAAGATTGGAATACCATGAACCAAGCAGTTGTGAATTCAAATCTCAGGGGAGGATATGTTGAATAATATTTCTGTATAAATGAACATGCACAATGTAATCATGTATGTCAACGTGTGTCAAATATGTAAGTTGAAAACATCGTATGTTAAAACCACTGTTTGTGTAATCAGTTGCACAGCCTTTTAGTTAAGATGCCAAAATAATAATATATAGTTGAATGAACGTAAGTTGAGAAAACACATCATTTTAAATTGACAGAATTTTTGCCTAAGTTTTCTCAAGTTGGAGCTCAGTTTGGGCCAACAATTTTTTGGTTTGTTCATGTAACACTTGGACTGAAAAGTTGGGTAAAAAAATATATACTAAACAAAACTATAAAACGAACATGTAAAGTGCTGGTTCCACGTTTCATGAGCTGAAATAAAAGATCCAAGAAATGCTTATTTCTCTAAAATGTTGTGCACACATTTGTTTACATCCCTGTTAGTGAGCATTTCTCCTTTGCCAAAATAATCCATCCAGCTGACAGGTGTGGCATAACAAGAAGCTGATTAAACAGCATGATCATTACACAGGTACATCTTTTGCTGGGGACAATAAAAGGCCATTCTAAAATATCCAGTTTTGTCTCACAACACAATGCCACAGATGTCTCAAGTTTTGAGGGAGCATGCAATTGGCATGCTGATTGCAGGAATGTTCACCAGAGCTGTAGCCCGAGAATTGAATGTTAATTTTTCTACCATAATCCGCCTCCAACGTCAACAATTTTTTTTGGGCAGTACGTTCAACCTGCCTCACAGCCGCAGAACATGTGTAACTACGCCAGCCCAGGACCTCCACATCCGGCTTGTTCGACTGCGGGATCATCTGAGAGTAGCCACCTGGACAGCTGATGAAACTGTGGCTTTGCACAACCAAAGAATTTCTTCACAAACTGTCAGAAACCATCTCAGGGAATCTCATCTGTGTGCTTGTCGTCTTCACCAGGGTATTGACCTGATTGCTGTTCGGCATCGTAACAGACTTCAATGGGTAAATGCTCACCTTCGATGGTCACTTGCATGCTGGAGAAGTGTGCTCTTCACAGATTAATCCAGGTTTCAACTGTACCGGGCAGATGGCAGACATGGTGTCGTGTGGGCGAGCGGATTGCTGATGTCAACGTTGTGAACAGAGTGCCTCATGGTGGAGGTGGGGTTATGGTATGGGCTGGCATAAGCTACGTACAACAAACACAATTGCATTTTATCGATGGAAATTTGAATGCACAGAGATACTGTAACGAGATCCTGAGGCCCATTGCTGTGTCATTCATCCCCCGCCATCACCTCATGTTTCAGCATGATAATGCACGGCCCTATGTCACAAGGATTTCTACACAATTTCTGGAAGCTGAAAATGTCCCAGTTCTTCCATGGCCTGAATACTCACCAGACATGTCACCCATTGAGCACGTTTGGGATGCTCTGGATCGATGTGTACGACAGCGTGTTCCAGTTCCCGCCAATATCCAGCAACTTCGAACAGCCATTGAAGAGGAGTGGGACACCATTCCACAGGCCACAATCAACAGCCTGATCAACTGTATGCGAAGGGGATGTGTCGCACTCACGAGGCAAATGGTGATCACACCAGATACTGACTGGTTTTCTGATCCATGCATGCCCCTACTTTTTTTTAAAGGTATCTGACTGTGACCAACATTCATTTATTTCAATTGACTGATTTCCTTATATGGTCTGTAACTCAG
Source organism: Salmo trutta (assembly GCF_901001165.1). Lineage (NCBI taxonomy): Eukaryota > Metazoa > Chordata > Actinopteri > Salmoniformes > Salmonidae > Salmo > Salmo trutta. The sequence continues at coordinate 53,632,210 of NC_042972.1, read as the reverse complement.
TCAATCTTTGAAATTGTTGCATGTTATGTTTATCAGTGTATATTTCCACATAAGGCTAGAATAATATTGTGAAATTGTGAAAATTATGATAATGCCCTTTTATTGTAAGAGTTGTTTGAAAACACCACCTGAAATTTCAGCCTGTTTTGGTGGGATGGACTTTTGGCCTGTGTGTTGACATCACCACGCGGTAAAATCGTTAACAGACCAATAAGAAAGAAAGTTCCAAAACTCTCTGCCAATAACAGCTAGTTTTCAGTTTCCTCTTTTCCACTCAGATCACTCCCAGACAGTCTTAGCAACAGTTTTGATTGAGAAATGTATTTTCGCTAAGAAGCTATTGTTGTTTCTTTTTCTTTTAATTTTTTTTACCTTTTTCATTTAAAACAATCACAGTAAGGTACTTAATTGTTACCCAAAAATGATCTGATATTGACATAAAAATGGCTGCATTGGACCTATAATAATAATTAGTTGCACACTCAGCAAGAGCCCTCTGGTAAACCCGCTGTTCTTAAGTTACATTAATATACCATGCGGCAGAATGTAAGCAGCTATGGAGTACTTTTTTACCCAGTTAATAATTGCTAAATGCATAACATATTATACTGGCTCTTAATAGAGGGTGTTATTTCTTTTTGACATTTCAATCTGGTTCGGAGTGGTCATGTGTCGAAGACATCCATTTATTTGAAGTGAATAAATTGCATTAATCAACATTTACCATATTAATAAAATGCCAAGTAGAAACAATGGTAGCTCATTTCTCAACGGATACTCTAGGTTTTCTTGTTGCCTACGCTTTGGATTTTAATAAAAGATACAATATATTGTCCTTGTGTTTTCATGGGGCTCATAAATTCTGCCTAAGCTAGCTTGTGAGTATCTCAAAGAAGAAAAAAACAGGCCCCTGGACTTCCCCTTGAGCGACGTTGTTCCGTCCATAAAGAGTTGGGCTGGGAAGGAAGGATTTCCATTGCCTATCACGATCCCAGGTTCCACCTTCACTCTCCTCCCGGCAGATACCATCTGCTCCTTGGAGGCCCCGTGGTTGTGAGTGAGTGAGTGAGTGAGAGAGAGAGAGAGACACTGAGACACTCATAACCCGCAGTCCCTGCTGTCGTATCCGCATAAAAAACACTATAAATGTATAATTCTTGTGCAATTTATGTGGGCTACATTGATGTTTTTCTTTCATTATTGTAAGGCTATCTGTTATTAGTGCATAAGCCTAAACTTTGGCTTAACTGTACGCGAGCCAAATATCCTACACAGCCAAATGCCAAATAATGCTTTTGAGAACTGGCAGAAAAAGTGAACGTCAATCCACGGAGACATTGGATTGAAAAGGACATTGTTGAAGATTAATTCAATAAGACAAAAGCTGCGAAAGGAGAGTTGAAAACAAAGAGAAGGGAGGGCCAGAAAAGTAATGTTTGGAAAAGATTTGGTGAAGTGGTAAAAGATGATGATAGCAGAGATGGCTATGTTATGTGTGATGATTGTGAGGCATTATACAAATTAGAGAGTCACAAGACGGGACTTCCAATAGGCCTATGGCATGTCAAGGCCTACTGTTTAGATGGGTTAAATGGAAACTGAAATCCTCACACTGACTGTAGGTCTAGAACCTCTCACATAGCCTTAATAATAACTCCTGTAAAATAAAGCATTTCTTGCAGTAAAAGTAAAACATTTTGACTCGGGAACAGGAGTGGAGAAATATGATCTCTTTCTTTCTGCATCTTGAGAGAATGCAATGCTCAGATACCATCTGTAGAGGGGTTGTCTTCATCATAAAAGCTGGTAGTATTTCAACCACATAAAATGTGCATCGAATGTCACGTCCGTCGTTCAATGAAGACCAAGGTGCAGCGTGGTAGGCTACATTTCGTTAATATGGAATGTACCACCAAAAAACAATACAACGAACGTAAAGCTAGGAGTGCAAACACATGCAACACAAAAGACAAGATCCCACAACTGAAGGTGGGAAAAAGGGCTGCCTAAGTATGATCCCCAATCAGAGACAATGATAGACAGCTGCCTCTGATTGGGAACCATACTCGGCCAACAAAGAAATATAAACATAGATTTCCCACCCTAGTCACACCCTGACCTACCAAATAGAGAATTTAAAGGATCTCTAAGGTCAGGGTGTGACATCGAAGCCGAACTGAAATCTTATCAGAAACATGTTGGGTCGTTTCACGTTTTCCTTACAACTGACGTTATTTGGACATTTTACAAAAAAAATTGCGTTATTGTATTTTCTCCCCATTCCCTAAATGTCTTTTCTCCATGAAAGATGACAGAGAGAACTTTACTGATGTCAACTAGAAGCATTCATTCTATCTATCTATTACATTATTCTGTTGAGCAAGGGTTTATTTAGTCTTCAAGGGCAACATATAATGACAAAAGAGAACCTACGTGTATCTAATTATAGACAAGCTGACTGACAAATAGGCTACCAAAATGTCGGAAATTTTAAGCAGAAACATACTGTATCAAAAAACAGTTCTGCCTTGGTTGACTGTAGCCTTTAGCTCATATTCTATATTATCAGGTTCGGGTTGGGTGCGGGCCTTTAGATTTTCACTTTATCACATATAGTCGGGTGGTTGCGTATGGGTTATAGCAGGCTGGTGCCGGTGAACAAACAGCTGACCCACGCACCACTAGTCTGTATGTGTCCCTTGTAAGTTCCGTGACCATGCCATTCATTTCAAAGTGAGTTGGAGTTGGGTTTTCTGTGGGCATCTACTACTAAAAACACTTTGACCATGCCATATTGCCACCCAAGTGAGGTTTGTAGAATTCAACCCGCCTAAGTGCAGTCTTGCTCTCTGTCTACACCATCTGTGATGTAGAGTGACTTGCCCCTTCACTATAAACTGTCCTGACTCCTGAGAGGATTCATTCATACTAACAGTGGCTAAAGAAACAGGTCCTAAAACATCAGCAGGAAGGCCCTCAAGAATGTTAAGAGTATTTCCTGAGTCATTGTACATGAAGCATTCTCTTAGGACTGACAGGTGTGAAATGGACTGTGAAATGAGTGCACTTAACGTCCCCTAACTCGCTGGATTATACACATCGCACAAGAATAAGTCATCACCTTGCATCTGACTCTCAACACTTCCCCAAGTCCCATTCACCTTTAATACCATCAAATTAACATTCAGAGCACGTCGGCGCCAAGCGAAAGACATTTCCTCTGATAACCCAGCTCAAACATCTAAATGATGAATGGAGATTTGTTTTTGTTGTTGTCGAATGAACTATAACCCTAACATCAGGTCACAGCACATTAACACACACACTGACAATGGTTGGGTGTAAAAAGATAGTATGTATTCATCAGTTGCTCTGGCAATTGAAAAATACGACTTTCCCGATAACAACAAAGGGTGTCTTCTCAATCTCAAAGGAACAGACGTCCTGAAATGGAGTGGCTGAAATTTCATCGCTTTATCACAGGAAAAAAAATGATTATGCCAAAGAATAGGAGCTAAAATGAGAGCCGTGGCTAAGGCACTGATCGTATCAGACCAGTTCTGGATATTCCCTGCGTGTCACACTGTCCTTTATGAATTCTCTATCTATTCATTGTAACACACTGTCTGTGACATGGATTCAAATTGGCTTGTTTCTTCTGCAATGCATGAAGTTCATACTATGAAAATGCTTGTTAGCCATCAGAAACCTTGTTATAATTCTGTCCTTGCAGTACTGGAATTACATGCAATAACTCAATAAATAACCCACACAGGAGTCTTATTCATGGCCACTAAGAATAATAACTCAATCTAATATTTTCGGATTCGTTTTTTATTTCTGCTCTCTATAGAGTAATTCATGAAATTCCAACCAGAGTTAAATGGCAATCCGCAGTTAAAACAATAGCAAAGAGGACACCCTGCCACTGTTTCAGTAAACAACTGAGGGATGTGGCTGGTAAAATTGAACCATCTCAAATTAATAGACAGAGCTATGAATGACAAGACTGGCCATCCATGATATCAAAATAATAGTTTTAACCAATTAGAGTGACTCATAGATAAAATACCTCATGATAAGCTGCAAACCTTTTTATCTACTAAGGGAGTTCTGATCAGTAATTATCACAACTGTCTACATCCCTCCACAAGCCAACATCACTTTGGCACTCAACAAAATGTATGGGGCCATAAACAAACAAGAAACCCAGAGGCAGCATTTCTAGTGTGGAGACTTTTTTTGGTGGGAAAACTTTAATGAGGGAGACTTAAAACGGTTCTACTTCACTTCTACCAACACGTCTCCTGCACCACTAAACCTCTAGACCACTTTTATTCTACTCACTGAAACGCATACAAGACCCTCCCTCGCTTTTCCTTTGACAAATCAGACCACGAATCCTCCTGCTTCCTGTTAACAAACAAAAGCTCAAATAGATAGTACCAGTGCCATGCTCTCAATATGGAAATTGTCAGATGAATTAGACGGGAGGCTACAAGACTGTTTTACTAGCACAGACTGGGATATTTTCCGGGATTCATCCGATGGCATTGAGGAGTTTACCACATTAGTCACAGGCTTCATCAATAAGTGCATAGACGACGTCGTTCAAATAGTGACTATACGAACATGTCCAAACCAAAAACCATGGATTACAGTCAATATTAGCGCTGGGCTAAAGGCTAGAGCTACCAATTACAAGGAATGGGACACAGACATGGACGCATACAAGAAGGCCTGCTACATCCTCCGACTAGACATCAAACACAAAAAATATTTGCTGTGAGAAGCCCAGGGACGCAGAACTCCCAAACAAGCTAAATGCCTTTTATTCTCACTTTGAGGAAAAATAACAGGTTCTTACATGAAAGCCCCTGTTGTTCCGAATGACTGTGTGATCTCGCTCACTGAGGACAATGTTAGTAAACTTTTAAACAGGTTAACAATCTCAAGGCCGCAGACGGATTACCTGGACGCGTTCTCAGAGCATGCGCAGACCAGCTAGCAAATTCACAGATATTTTCAATCTCTTCTTGGACCAGTCTCTAATCCCAACATGTTTCAGGCTGATCACCATTGTCCCTGTTCCCAGTAATTCCAAGGTAACCTGCCTAAATGACTATCACCCTGTAGCACTCCAATTCACATACCACCCCAACAGATCCACAGATGATGCAATCTCAATTGCACTCCACACTGCCCTCTCCCACCTGGACAAGAGAGGAAATAACTGTGAGAATGCTGTTCATAGATTACAGCTCAGATTTCAACACCATAGTCCCGTCCAAGCGCATCATGAAGCTCGAGACCCTGGACTGAACACCTCCCTCTGCAACTGGATCCTGGATTTTCTGACGTGCCGGCCCCAGGTGGTGAGGGTAGGCAACAACACCTCCACCACGCTGACCCTCAACACGGGGTGTGTGGTTAGTCCCCTCCTGTACTCCCTGTTCACCCACAACTGCTTGCCCATACACGACTCCAACACCATCATCAATTTTTCAGACGACACGACAGTGGTTGGCCTGATCACTGACGGCGGTGTGACAGCTTACAGGGAGGAGGTCAGAGACTTGACCAGCAGCCTCTCCCCCAACGTCAGTAAGACCAAGGAGCTGATTGTGGACTACAGGGCTGTAGTGGTGTGGGCAGAGAGTGTCAAGTTTCTTGGCGTCCACATTACCAGGGACTTAACATCGTTCACACACACCCGCACAGTAGTGAAGAAGGTGCGACAGCAACTCTTCCCCCTCAAGAGGCTGAAAAGAAATGGCATGGGCCCTCGGATCCTCAAAAAGTTCTACAGCTGCACTATAGAGAGTATCTTGACTGGCTGCATCATCGCTTGATATGGCATATGCACCACCCTCAACCGCAAAGCGTTACAGAGGGTGGTGCAGACGGCCCAGTACCTCAGTGGGCCGAGCTCCCTGCCATCCAGGACCTCTATATCAGGCGGTGTTAGAGGATGGCCCAATAATTGCCAAAGACTTCAGTCCAGCTCTCGGAGCAACAGGCTATTTAGCCATATGACTGCTAAATAATTCATTTATGGTTACCAGATCTATCTGCACTGATACAATCTTAAACTGACTCTTTGCACACTCACACACACACAAGTTTGTGCAAATGTATTGAAAATAAAATATTTTTGATTTTGGAATAATAGCGACGACATCAAAACTATGAAATAACACATTGAATCATGTAGTAACCAAAAATGTGTTTTAGATTCTTCAAATTAGCCACCCTTTGCCTTGATGACAGCTTTGCACACCCTTGGCATTCTCTCAACCAGCTTCACCTGGAATGCTTTTCCAACAGTCTTGAAGGAGTTCCCACATACGCTGAGCACTTGTTGGCTGTATTTCCTTCAGTCTGCGGTCCAACTCATCCCAAACCATCTCAACTGGGTTGAGGTCGGGTGATTGTGGAGGCCAGGTCATCTGATGCAGCACTCCATTTCTCTCCATGGTCAAATAGCCCTTACACAGCCTGGTGTGTTTTGGGTCATTGTCCTGTTGAAAAACAAATTATAGTCCCACTAAGCGCAAATCAGATGGGTGGGCGTATCGCTGCAGAATGCTGTGGTGGCCCTGCTGGTTAAGTGTGCCTTGAATTCTAAATAAATCACTGACAGTGTCACCAGCAAAGCACCCCTACGCCACATATGCAGAGATCATCAGCTCACCTACTCTGCGTCTCACAAAGACACAGCGGTTGGAACCAAAAATCTTAAATTTGGACTCATCAGACCAAAGGACAGATTACCACTGGTCTGATGTCCATTGCTCGTGTTTCTTGGCCTAAGCAAGTCTCTTCTTCTTATTGGTGTCCTTTAGTAGTGGTTTCTTTGCCGCAATTCGACCATGAAGGCCTGATTTACACAGTCTCCTCTGAACAGTTGATGTTGAGATGTGTCTGTTACTTGAACTCCGTGAAGCATTTATTTGGGCTGCAATTTCTGAGGCTAGTAACTCTAATGAACTTATCTTCTGCAGCAGAGGTAACACTGGGTTTTTCCTTTCTTGTGGTTGTCCTCATGAGAGCCAGTTTCATCACAGGGCTTTATGGTTTTTGCGACTGCACTTGAAGAACCTTTCAAAGTTATTGACATTTTCCGTGTTGGCTGACCTTCGATTCTTAAAGTAATGATAAACTGTTGTTTTTATTTGCTTATTTGAGCTGTTCTTCTACTTAATATGACGTTTCTCTTTTACCAAATATGGCTATCTTCTGCATATCAATCCTACCTTGTCACAACACAACTGATTGGCTCAAATGCATTAAGAAGGAAAGAAATTCCACAAATTAAATTTTAACAAGGCACACATGTTAATTGAAATGCATTCCAGGTGACTACCTCATGAAGCTGGTTGAGAGAATGCCAAGTGTGCAAAGCTGTCATTAAGGCAAAGGGTGGCTACTTTAAAGAATCTCAAATATAATATACTGTTGAAGTCGGAAGTTTAAAACTCATTTTTCAACCACTCCACAAATTTCTTGTGAACAAACTATAGTTTTGGCAAGTCGGTTAGGACATCTACTTTGTGCATGACACAATACATTTTTCCAACAATTGTTTACAAACAGATTATTTCACTTATAATTCACTGTATCATAATTCCAGTGCATCAGAAGTTTACATACACTAAGTTGACTGTGCCTTTAAACAGCTTGGAAAATTCCAGAAAATGATGTCATGGCTTAGAAGCTTCTGATAGGCTAATTGACATAATTTTATTCAATTGGAGGTGTACCTGTGGATGCATATCAAGGCCTACCTTCAAACCCAGTGCCTCTTTGCTTGGCATCATGGGAAAATCTAAAGAAATCAGCCAAGACCTCAAAAAAAATGTTAGACCTCCACAAGTCAATCCTTGGGAAATTCTTGGGAGCAATTTCCAAATGCCTGAAGGTACCACATTCGTCTGTACAAACAATAGTACGCAAGTATAAACACCATGGGACCACACAGCCATCATACCGCTCAGGAAGGAGACGCGTTCTGTCTCCTAGGAGATGAATGTACTTTGGTGCGAAAAGTGCAAATCAATCCCAGAACAACAGCAAAGGACCTTGTGAAGATGCTGGAGGAAACGGGTACAAAAGTATCTATATCCACATTAAAATGAGTCCTTTGTTGACATAACCTGAAAATTAGCTCAGCAAGGAAGAAGCCACTGGTCCAAAACCGCCATAAAAAGCCAGACTACGGTTTGCAACTCCACATGGGGACAAAGATCGTACATTTTGGAGAAATGTCCTCTGGTCTGATGAAACAAAAATAGAACTGCTTGAACATAATGACCATCGTTGTGTTTGGAGGAAAAAGGGGGATGCTTGCAAGCCGAAGAACACCATCCCAACCGTGATGCACGGGGGGTGGCAGCATCATGTTCTGGGGCTGCTTTGCTGCAGGAGGGACTGGTGCACTTCACGAAATAGATGGCATCATGAGGTAGGACAATTATGTGGATATATTGAAGTAACATCTCAAGACATCAGTCAGGAAGTTAAAGCTTGGTCACAAATGGGTCTTCCAAATGGACAATGACCCAAGCATACTTCCAAAGTTGTGGCAAAATGGCTTAAGGACAACAAAGTCAAGGTATTGGTGGGCAGAACTGAAAAAAATGTGTGTGAGCAAGGAGGCCTACAAAACTGACTCAGTTACACCAGCTCTGTAAGGTGGAATGGGCCAAAATTCACCCAATTGATTGTAGGAAACTTGTGGAAGGCTACACGAAACATTTGACCCAAGTTACACAATTTAAAGGCAATGCTACCAAATACTAATTGAGTGTATGTAAACTTCTGACCCACTGGGAATGTGATGAAAGAAATAAAAGCTGAAGTAAATTATTCTCTCTACTATTATTCTGACATTTCACTTTCTTAAAATAAAGTGGTGATCCTAACTGACCTAAGACAGGGAATTTTACCAGGATTAAATGTCAGGAATTGTGAAAAATGTCAGGAATTGTGAAAAACGGAGTTTAAATGTATTTGGCTAGGGTGTATGTACACTTCTGACTTCAACTGTATATTTTGATTTGTTTAACACTTTTTTGGTTACTACATTGTTCCACGTGTTATTTAATAGTTTTGATGTATTCACTATTATCCTACAATGTAGAAAATACAAAAAATCTAGAAAAACCCTTCAATGAGTAGTTGTTTCCAAACCTTTGACTAGTACTGTCAGTGTTCACAACCCTGAGTCAATACATGTTAGAATCCCCTTTGGCAGTGATTACAGCTGTGAGTCTTTCTGGGTAAGACTCTAAGAGCTTTGCACACCTGGATTGTACAATATTTGCACATTATTCCTTTTAAAATTCTTGAAGCTCTGTCAAGTTGGTTGTTGATCCTTGCTTGACAGCCATTTTCAAGTCTTGCCATAGGCCACTTAGGAAGATTCAATGTCATGTTGGTAAGCAACTCCAGCGTATATTTGGCCTTGTGTTTTAGGTTAATGTTCTGCTGAAAGGTGAATTTGTATCCCAGTGTCTGTTTGGAAAGCAGCCTGAACCACGGTTTCCTCTATGATATTGCCTGTGCTTATATATATTCTTTTTAACCTATAAAAACTCATTAGTACTTGCCGATGACAAACATACCCATAACATGATGCAGCCACCACCATGCTTGAAAATTTGAAGTGGTACTCAGTGATGTGTTGTTGGACTAACGTTTGCCACATTATTTACAGTTTTACTTTAGTGTCTTGTTGCAAACAAGATGCATGTTTTGGAATATTTTTTATTCTGTACAGTCTTCTTTTCACTCCGTCTTTTAGCTTACTATTGTGGAGTAACGACTTGTTGATCCATTCTCAGTTTTCTCCAATCACAGCCATTAAACTCTGTAACTCTGTAAACATGTTTTTGAACATGTCAAAGGCGTCGATGAACGGTGACCAAAATGCAGCGGGTATAGTGCTCATCTTCTTACTTTTATTTAGAGAGAACACTCCAAACAAAATAAACAGACGACGAAACAGTTCCATAAGGCACACAGGCTGTACAGAAAATAACCACCCACAAAAACACAGGAAAAACAGGCTGCCTAAGTATGGCTTCCAACCAGAGACAACGAAAGACACCTGCCTCTGATTGGAAGTCATACCTGGCCACACATAGAAAAAGAAACATAGAAATAGAAAACTAGAACCAAAATCCCCTAGAACCAAAAAAAAACAAAACACACAAAACAAACACCCTCTGCCACGCCCTGACCATACTACAATTACAAATGACCCCTTTGCTGGTCAGGACGTGACAGAACAGCTGAAAATCCGGTTTCCTTTGTCAAATGGTTATGTTATATTTCAGTTTTCTGTGATGTATATGAAGTGTACTATTGGGATACAAACTCAAAATGGAATACATTTCAGCTTTATATCTAACATGGTGCAGGTGTCTTCTTTTTTTAAACCCATAGCAATGTGTGTGAGGTGTAAACTTTGGATTCAAAGTTCTGTAGATTTGTTTAAGACTACCAAGAACACTGTGTGACCCTGATTTAGCCCACTGCAGTAAAAGGTTCAACACTATTATTGCACACAGTGAGTCCATGTAACTAATGTGACTTTTTAATGAAAATCTTTACTCCTGAACTTATTTAGGCTTGCTATAAGAAAGGGGTTGAGTACTTATTGACTCAAGACATTTCAGCTTTTAATTTTTTACTGGATTGTACAAATTTCTGAAAACATAATTATTCTTTGACATTATGGGCTATTGTGTATAGGCCAGTGACACAAAATCTCAAATTAATCAATTTTAAATTCAGACTGCATGTGTAAAAAGTCAAGGGGTTTGAATACTTTCTGAAGGCAATGTATAAGTTATATTCTTCAAGAATCAATGGGTATATTTAATTTAAAAGTCAAAAAAATGTATGTAGCAGTTGCAGGTTAAGAGTAAAGTAAGTTTAGGTTCTCGTTTAGCAACAGTGTCTGTCACCCAGAATAACTTGACATTCTGACACTCTCGTTCTCTCTCTCCCTCTCTAACAATAATTATTATCTCAGACGTCAGGATTACATTACCTGGGGAGGGGAAAGATGCTCACGCATGGGCGGGTTATATGATGGTGGTTGGAGACTTTATAACTTCCATGTCTGAGAGGAGCCGCACAGCATAATTGAGGCCAGGGTGAGGTTTAGATTTGTCTGATGCCCTCTGATGATTCATTGAATTATGTGAGCAGCAACTGATTAGATTGCATTGCTCATTCCCTTTACCGTGGATGACAGGATGACAGCTTCGGAATGAGGCCGTATTCAGATTTGATCTGGGCTTCACAGCACACGCACAGATGTAGGATCTTAATTTGATTACCCTGTTGCAGGAAAACTTGTGGTGTATTTGAGGTTCAAAAAGGCTTCTGAAGTTTGTAATTTCCACTTTGAAATTTCAGACTTGATTTTACAAAAAAAAATGTACCAACCCCTACAAAAATGGCCATTAATTATAATCCACATAATGTTTCACATTTCCTGTTGCTGCAGGATTCAGTTGTACAACTGACTAGGTATCCCCCTTTCCCTTTCTCACACACACACACACACACACACACACACACACACACACACACACACACACACACACACACACACACACACACACACACACACACACACACACACACACACACACACACACACGTCCCCCAGCTACACTGGCCTGTCCATTCCACACAATGTAGACAGACATAAACACTCACTCAGCCGCAAATACACAGTCGTGCTCCTGGTGCTCCTCTGCTGTGATTCACTCAGTCACAGTGTTGCACAACACTCCACAACTAGTGGTCTACTTTACAGTGATCTACAGTGTGATATAGGCACATGTGTTGTTTAAACTGTAGTAGGACTGCATGACTGAATCAACCACACAGCCTTTGCCATCTGTCTATTCAATTGATATAGTTGAGTTGGACGTCAATATATTACTTTTATAGAGGACAGAGTTCTGGAGCTTAATCTTACATCTCGATGTTCCTCTAGCGGAACGCCTCGCCAATATCCAATGATAGAGCGTGGCGCGAATTACAAACACCTCAAAAATCCCAAAACTTCAATTTTTCAAACATATGACTATTTTACACCATTTTAAAGACAAGACTCTCCTTTATCTAACCACATTGTCCGATTTCAAAAAGGCTTTACAACGAAAGCAAAACATTAGATTATGTCAGGAGAGTATCCAGATAGAAATAATCACACACCCATTTTTCAAGCTAGCATATAATGTCACAAAAACCAACACCACAGCTAAATGCAGCACTAACCTTTGATGATCTTCATCAGATGACACTCCTAGGACATTATGTTATACAATACATGCATGTTTTGTTCAATCAAGTTCATATTTATATCAAAAAACAGCTTTTTACATTAGCATGTGACGTTCAGAACTAGCATACCCACCGAAAACTTCTGGTGAATTTACTAAATTACTCACGATAAACGTTCACAAAAAGCAAAACAATTATTTTAAGAATTATAGATTCAGAACTCCTTTATGCAATCGCGGTGTCCGATTTTGAAATAGCTTTTCGGTGAAAGCACATTTTGCAATATTCTGAGTAGATAGCCCGGCCATCATGGCTAGCTATTTTGACACCCACCAAGTTTGGCACTCACCAAACTCAGATTTAATATAAGAAAAATTGGATTACCTTTGCTGTTCTTCGTCAGAATTCACTCCCAGGACTTCTACTTCAACACCCAATGTTGTTTTGGTTCCAAATAATCCATAGTTATATCCAAATAGCTGCGTTTTGTTCTTGCGTTCAAGACACTATCCGAAGGGTGACGCGCCAGCGCCTATCGTGACAAAAAATGTCAAAATATTCCATTACCGTACTTCAAAGCATGTCAAACGCTGTTTAAAATCTATTTTTATGCGATTTTTCTCGTAAAATAGCGATAATATTCCGACCGGGAGATGTTGTTTTCGTTCAAACACTGAAAATAGAAAATGGAGTCTTCACATGCACGCGCGAACCCGTGTCATTGTTCTCAGAACGACCACTTTCCAAAACCCCTACTGTTTTTCGCCCAGGGACTGCAGAGTCATCATTCCCCGTTCTGGCACCTTCTGAGAGCCTATGGGAGCCTTAGAAAATGTCACGTTACAGCAGAGATCCTCTATTTTCGATAAAGAGGCTATAGAAGGACAAGAAATGGTCAGACAGGGCACTTCCTGTATGGAATCTTTTCAGGTTTTGGCCTGCCATATGAGTTCTGTTATACTCACAGACACCATTCAAACAGTTTTAGAAACTTTAGGGTGTTTTCTCTCCAACTAAAATGCATGCATATTCTAGTTTCTGGGCAGGAGTAATAACCAGATTAAATCTGGTACGTTTTTTTATCCGGCCGTGAAAATACTGCCCCCTATCCTAAACAGGTTAATGGTTAATATTGATCAGGACCTTATTTTTCTCATGATTCATTACTCTGTTAAATCATTGTCACAGAAATGGTTTAGAAATAATAATTTGAGGATTCATATGAAATACTATAGGAACAGCATGTGTTGTATCCTTTAAGCCGTAGCCTAATACGTGGGTGTCATCATAAGGGGAAATGGATTCAAAGCCTTTAAATCGATCATGTATATCTTCAGAGAAGGCCTGTACAACCCTAGAACATGCACATTAAAGCAAGGCCAATGTTAAAGTAATGTGAATATCTGTCTCAAACACAGCCACCCAAACTTGCACTCCCTCTCTCTTGCTCACACGCTCACGTACGAACACGCACACGCTTAGGGGGGATGGGACTGCGAGAGAGAGAGAGAGAGAGAGAGAGAGAGAGAGAGAGAGAGAGAGAGAGAGAGAGAGAGAGAGAGAGAGAGAGAGAGAGAGAGAGAGAGAGAGAGAGAGAGAGAGAGAGAGAGAGAGAGAGAGAGAGAGAGAGAGAGAGAGAGAGAGAGAGAGAGAGAGAGAGAGAGAGAGAGAGAGAGAGAGAGAGAGAGAATGTTTGAAAGCTTGGATCCTTCTATCCCACCGTGGGTGTTCTCTCTGTCTTTCCCCTAAGGGATGCTCTTGTTGTTTTGCGGAGGCAGGTTCAGCTCCAGGATTAATGAAAAGCTAAATCTTAGTAATAAAAATAGCATTTTCATGATCTATTTAACATCGTGCATACCAACGACTCACATTATAGGCACTGTTGACTTAGGCTTGCCTACAGCAATGTTTTCTGATGCATTCAGTGCTACTGATGTGATCTCCTCTAGTCGGCTCTACACCCACCCCCCCATAGCCCTACTGCCTTCACATGGAGCGTCTGGCGTTTCTCTCATTCTTACTCTAAAGCCATTCTTCATCTTTAGCGGAGAGATGAGAGAACAGAACACAATGGGAAGTCAGAAAAGAGTGGCGGGAAAACCAACAATAATAAGAAAGGAACTCTTTCATCATTAGGTTTCAAATTCATTCGTTTTTTTCTAAATCGCATGCAAGTATTTTTTGGGAAATATGTTGTTGTTTTTTAAAGCAGAGTTCAGAAGATACAGAACTCTGTGGTCTTTTTCAAAACAGTAAATGCGTTTTCCCAAAATTATATTATACCGTAAAAATTGCAAATAGATTCATCCAAAAGAACACGACTGCCTACAAAAAGATTAACGCAACCTTTCTTATCTCTTGAGTCCAAGCAGACAAAACTTAAGGTTACTTGCGTAACCCCGGTTTTCTGATGAGTGAGATCCCAAAAACAGTACCCAAGAGGTCAATTCCTCTGTAGGAGAGGGCCCTTCCAGGCCCCTCGGAAGGCTATCACCCTCGCCATTATAAATTAATATAATGGTCCCCATAATCCGACAGGATATAGTTGAAAAGAGAGGGGCTGGTTGCCCAATGGACGAAGAGCATGACACCCTTGCCCGAACCAATCTGCAAGAAAAGTAGGTGCAAACCACACGTACTGGACAACGATGGGGTCGCCTTTCTAGGGAAGGCGACAGGCAAAAAGCCATAGGCTCCAAGGTGCGACAATGGGAAAAAGTCGACTCAAATATGGGGTTACTGTAGGTACATTAACCTGAAAACCCCTGGGCAGACTGTGGGCGTGAACAGTGGCTGTTAGAGCACAATCCACCCATACGCTTAGGGATGATAATGGCAGTAGTAAAGCAAAAGATGGAGGAACATGACGTTTACACGTGTTTCATCTGTCTTTTTTTTTAAGTACAATAGTCACATCCCAGGGTGAGCTAAAAGCTTAGAGTCTGTGCGTAA
This sequence comes from Salmo trutta, assembly GCF_901001165.1. NCBI lineage: Eukaryota > Metazoa > Chordata > Actinopteri > Salmoniformes > Salmonidae > Salmo > Salmo trutta. Next base: position 53,616,949 of record NC_042972.1, on the reverse strand, counting down.
GGGACGTGACCCCCTTAGAGACTGCTCCACAGTTATGGATAAACTGTATCCATGTCTGGACCTTGGCAGGCCGAGAAAGCGACAAAAGGACATTAACAAGATGAACCTTCTCTCTGTCCAAAAAATCCTGCAAGAAACATAGGACCGTGGAAAACAGTGTAGGGAGGAACAATCTGTATAGTCACACCACTTCTCCACAACAGAAACTGTAAGAACAGAGAGTGTGCATAAGGGGCTGGCGCTCTTTTCCAAGAGGCCTGTCTCTTTCCTTTGGAACCTTTTTTTTCTATCATTGCTGCATTCATGTGCTAGTCGGAACTAGGTTTAGAATAGTAGAGTACACAAGATGCAAGTTTGAAATTTGCATTAGCAGTTTTTCTCTTGTTATGTCAGTCACTGACGCTGACATGACTCTTGTTATGTCAGTCACTCAATTAGCCATGTCAGCTAACAACTTTTAGATTGGTAAATTTAGTCTAGCCAGTTATCTAAACTTATACTAATTGTGGTCAAATGCCGACCGGGCATGCAGGGCACGTGCCCAGGGGCCCTGACCTCCAGGGGGCACGAATTTATTGCGTTCGTTACTCTCAGTCAGATATTATTAACATGGTGAAAAGTAATGGCGAAATGGGTAGAATTTCAGGACATTTGCTTAAAAACTGCAAAACAATTCTCTCTGTCCCATGGCAAAATTAGTAAAATTGCATTAAATGTGTTATAAAATTGCAAAACTTTCTCTCCACCCCATGGCAAAATGTGTAAAACTGCAGAAAACTTGCCTTATAACTGCGATATTTCCTCTCTGCCACATGGCAAAATGAGTAGAATTGCATGAAATGTGTTATAAAATGGATAAATATTCTCTCTGACCTAGGGCAAAATGTGTAGAACTGCAGAAAACTTTCTTTAAATCTCCAACATTTTCTCTACACCCCATGGCAAAATGTGTAGAATTGCAGGAAATTAACTTAAAACGTTAATTTTTCTCTCCACCATCAAGATGGGGGCCACAAAACATTTTGCTTAGTCCCCCCAAAAGGCTGTACATGTGCCGAGCTCCTACTTCCGACTAGTAAGTGAAAGCGGCATTAGCCCTTAAGGCTAAAGCCTCTGGGTGAGGATCTATAATTGCTGCATTTCATATGGTATAAGCCAGGATATGTAACTGCCGACCGGAAAAATCACTAGTCATCGAGGGGCTCAAAGATGATGTGGGAAAGCATACGCCATCACCCACTTCTCCTGGGTGTGTCAGCACTTCCACCCCAAACGGTGTGGACATAGCAGCGTGTTATGCGATGGGGTCTCCCTGGCCCCTATATGATCGTCACTTTTACTAGGCTGCAGTAAATTAGTCTAAGCGGGCTCTCTTGGGGCAGAACAGCCAGCGCCGTGATGTAAGACGTCAGGCAATATAGCCGAAGGAAGAAGGAAACAACTGCAGCGCAGTGTTCCTAATCCAGGGCAGTAGGACAGCTACATAACTGGTATGTCTTGGCCCTGCTCAATGTAGGAGGGTTGTCAAGAGCAAAGATAGTTCCTCAGCTACTCGCTCCAGTGAGATGGAGAGGCAGAGCAGGCAGTGGCCTGGTTGTGTGATCCAATAGCAGTAAAAACGGGACGATGAAAAGCAGAAGCTTTGTGGACTCAGGAGTACAAGATGGCGGTCTGGGGCTCTGACGCCTGTGAGGGAGGGAGCTCCAGAGGGAGAGCCTGAGGGAGACACTCGGGGGGGGGGAACAAAAAGTGTGTCTCCTCCATTTCTCATGTGAGCACGGTCACAAAAGGGAGCTGCTACACAGAGAATAGGGTTTTGTCTTATTAACACAGCCCTGCCTTTCCACTGCTACGAAACTGGGGGAGGGGTTGGAGTAGCAACCGTTAAACCCAAAGAGAGAGGGTAGGGCAGAGAGCCGAAGGCCTTGCATATTATCCTAATCAGTCGCCAGTGCTGCGCCCTACGTTGGCCGACTTTCTTACCTCCCCTAGGAGGTGCTTTCCTACAAGTTTGGCCAGGTTCAGGTTCCTAGCCTGAGTCTCGGCAGACTGCTGCATCACTGGGGACCTCAGTCCCCCAAGGCCAGCTGTGAGGCTGGGGCGAGATGCAGGAATCAACAGGCTGTCATAAGGCCTGGGTCTGCATGACTGGCAGAAGTTAAAGGCTTCACCTTCCTTTTTGCACATATCACACTTCTGGCACATGGCAGCGACAGTGGACCCAAACAACTCCTTTGGTATCCAGGAGGTCCACTTTATTGGTCTGTTAAGCTGGTTGAGCTCAGCTAAAGTGCCTTTTCTCCCACCACCGCTAGGCTTATGGTTTGACCACAGCCTTGAATGGCACTAAGACAGTGGTTCTTAACCTTGTTGGAGGTACTGACCCCCACCAGTTTCATATGCGCATTCACCGAACCCTTCTTAATTGGAAAAATAAAATTCAAAACATAGGTATATATTTTATAACTTAACTTCAGCCGCTTTTCCCAGCATGATATTCGCCATCTTCAACACAGCTGGTTTTATGAGTGTTTCACCAATGGTGTGTGGTTTGCCCTGCTTTGCGATCAGGTAAGCAACTTCGTACGATGCTGTGAGGATCGGTTTGTTGATGGGTACAAAGCCGAGAACAGGCAGAGTAGCCTTTTCATCGAATCTGGCTCTCTTCACCTTGAATTCAGCGAGCGTTGTGTTCTTGTATTGTCCATCTCCATGCAGCTTAAGGAAGTGTTCTCTTAGTTTTGCCGGTGCTAGACTAGAATTGCTCAACTTGGCATTGCAAATCATGCAGTTAGGACGCTGACTCTCATCACGTTCCGTTATACATGTGAATCCATATTGTACATATTCGTCCGACCACTTTCTTTTTTTGCTCGACATAGTTAGTATGAAGGGATTAAAATATTAAGAAAGAAATCACACGACGTACCATCACGACAGTCACAATTCGACTACTGAGCGCGCCAAATTCCCTGCAGCACAGATAGGCCAAGCGATGTTGCGTGATCACCTGCAGCCAATGATGGCCAAGCGGGGCGTGTCATCACGAATCATATGAGTCGGGTGTGTGTCTTGACCTCCGCCGAACCCCTGAGACTGACTCACCGAACCCCTGGGGTTCGATCGAACCCAGGTTAAGAACCACTGCACTAAGAGAAGCACGGAGGCTCAGGTCTGTAATCATACAGATGCCCTCCAAAGCATCTGGGTCTAGGGTGTCTTAGGCAAGTTGTTTTCCCACCTCCTCCAGTAACTCAGCCTGATATGCCAACAATAAAGTAGTCACCTTTAGAGTTCTATTCGCTTAGCCTGAGGCCTTGTATGTTTTCTGAAAATTGGAGGCAGTACTGTAATCCACCTTCCCAAAAACAAATCAAATCAAATTGGTTAGCAGATGTTAATGTGAGTGTAGCGAAATGCTTGTGCTTCTAGTTCTGACAGTGCAGTAATATCTAACAAGTAATCTAACAATTTCCCAACAACTACCTAATACACATAAATCAAAGGGGTGAATGAGAATATGTACATGTAAGTATATGGATGAGCAATGGCTGAGCGGCATAGGCAAGGTGCAATAGATGGTATTAAATAGAGTATATACATGTGATATGAGTAATGTAAGTTATGTAAACATTATTAAAGTGGCATTATTTAGAGTGGCATTGTATAAAGTGTCTAGTGATCAATTTATTAAAGTGGCCAGTGATTGGGTCTCAATGTAGGCAGCAGCCTCTCTGAGTTAGTGATTGCTGTTTAGCAATCAATTGGCCTTCAGATCGAAGCTGTTTTTCAGTCTCTCGGTCCCAGCTTTGATGCACCTGTACTGACCTCGCCTTCTGGATGGTAGCAGTGTGAACAGGCAGTGGCTCGGGTGGTTGATGTTCTTGATGATCTTTTTGGCCGGGTGCTGTAGGTGTCATGGAGGGCAGGTAGTTTGCCCCCAGTGATGCGTTGTGCAGACCGCATCACCCTCTGGAGAACCTTGTGGTTGAGGGCGGTGCAGTTGCCGTACCAGGCTGTGATGCAGCCCGACAGGATGCTCTCGATTGTAAAAAGTTTGTCAGGGTTTTGGGTGACAAGCCACATTTCTTCAGCCTCCTGAGGTTGAAGAGGCGCTGTTGTGCCTTCTTCACCACACGTTCTGTGTGAGTGGACCATTTCAGTTTGTCTGGGATGTGTACGCCGAGGAACTTAAAACTTTCCACCTTCTCCACTGCTGTCCCTTCGATGTGGACAGGGGGGTACTCCCATTGCTGTTTCCTGAAGTCCACGATCATCTCCTTTGTTTTGTTGAGGTTGAGTGAGAGGTTGTTTTCCTGACACCACACTCCGAGTGACCTCACCTCCTCCCAGTAGGCTGTCTCGTAGGCTGTCTGGGTGAACAGGGACTCCAGGAGGGGACTGAGCACGCACCCTTGTGGGACCCCAGTGTTGAGGGTCAGCGAAGTGTTTCCAACCTCCACCACCTGGGGGCGGCCAGTCAGAAAGTCCAGGACCCAATTGCACAGGGCGGGGTTGAGACCCAGGGCCTCCAGCTTGATAATGAGCTTAGAGGGTATTATGGTGTTGAATGCTGAGCTGTAGTCAATGAACAGCATTCATACATACATATTCCTTTTGTCCAGATGGGATAGGGCAGTGTGCAGTGGGATGGTGATTGCGTCATCTGTGGACCTGTTTGGGCAGTATGCAAACTGAAGTGGGTCTAGGGTGGCCGGTAAGGTGGAGGTGATATGATCCTTGACTAGTTTCTCAAAGCACTTCATGATGACAGAAGTGAGTGTTGCGGGGCAGTAGTCATTTAGTTCAGTTATCTTTACTTTCTTGGGTACAGGAACAATGGTAGCCATCTTGAAGCATGTGAGGACAACAGACTGGGATAGGGAGCGATTGAATATGTCCATAAACACACCAGCCAGCTCGTCTGCGCATGCTCTGAGGATGCGGCTAGGGATGCCGTCTGGGCCAGCAGCCTTGCGAGCGTTAACACGTTTAAATGTTTAACTCATGTCAGCCACGGAGAATGAAAGGGGGGGGGCGCAGTCCTTGTTAGCGGGCTGCGACGGTAGCACTGTATTATCCTCAAAGCGGGCAAAGGTGTATAGTTTGTCTGGAAGCGTGGCGTCAGTGTCCATGACGTGGCTGGTTTTCTTTTTGTAGTCTGTGATTTCCTGTAGACCCTGCCACATAAGTCTCGTGTCTGAGCCGTTGAATTGCGACTCCACCTTGTCCCTGTACTGGCATTTCGCTTGTTTGATTGCCTTGCGGAGGGAATAACTACACTGTTTATAGTCATATTCCCAGACCTCTTTCCATGGTTAAATGCGGTGGATCACGCTTTCAGTTTTGCGCGAATGCCGCCATCCATCCACAGTTTTGGGTTAGGGTAGTTTTTAATAGTGACAGTGGGTACAACATCTCCGATGCACTTCTTTATAAATGCACTCACCAAGTTAGCGTATAGGTCGATGTTGTTCTCTGAGGCTGACCGGAACATATTCCAGTCCGCGTGATCAAAACAATCTTGAAGCGTGGCTTCCGATTGGTCGGACCAGCGTTGAATGGTTCTCGTCACTGGTACATCCTGTTTGAGTTTCTGCCTATAAGATGGTAGAAGCAAGATGGCGTCCCTGGGAGTGAGGCGCTGATGTCGTTAGTAACACAGCGCGAGAGGCTGAGGAGGTGAGCCAGTGACGGCTCCACCGTGAGAGTGTTGCCAAACCCGGATTCCTCCATACATTATATAGTCTTGTGAGTGTGCATATAGTCAGTGCAAGATAGGGTCAGTGCAGATAGTCCAGGTAACCATTTAATTAACGTTTTAGCAGTCTTATGGCTTGGGGGTAGAAGCTGTCTCTGAGCCTGTTGGTCCAAGAGCCGATGCTCCGGTACCGCTTGTCGGATGGTGCAGAGTGAACAGTCTATGGCTTGGGTGGCTGGAGTCTTTAGCAATTTTTTGGGCCTTTCTCCACCTGATATAGAGGGCCTGGATGGCAGAGAGCTCGGCCCCAGTGATGTACTTGGATGTCTGCACCACCCTTTGCGGTTGAGGTGTGAGAGAAAAATGATTTACTTACCTGATTTGTTTGATATTAGTAGTTAGCAATTATTACTTAACAAATGGGAAGACATGAGTTAAAGATTACATTACATAGTCAAGATGTGGTGGGTGTAACTGAGGTACAGAGCCTGGAACAGTTTAGAACAATCCCTCATTGTCTCAAAATCATCCTTGCATCTGGGAGACTAAGCCATGGTGGGTTTAAGACATCAACCCCGTGCAGATAATGACCGGATGAACCCAGAGTGGCTTATGATGCCCCAATCTGCATGGGAGGGGTTGAACCAACCATGACTAAGCATTCTTAGTGTCAGCTATATATAGTACTCTGCATTTTTGTAAAGGTTAGGTCACTCGGTCCAACACTCAAGGGTGTGGGGTCGACCAGCCTCATTATTGCAATAATTAATCGATATTGAATAAAGATGATTGTTTGAAGAAATTACAGTCTCTCTCACTTGATTAGAATATTCCACGACAGAGGGCAGTGCATTTTACATACCAAGTGGGGATGCAGCCAGTCGAGATGGTGCAGCTGTAGAACTGTTTGATGATCTGAGGGCCCATGCCAAATATTTTCAGCCTCCTGAGGGAGAAGAGGTGCTATCGTAACCCTTTTCATGACTGTGCGGTGTGTGTGGACCATGTTATTAAGTCCTTAGTGATGTGGACACCAAGGAACTTGAAGCTCACAACCACTCCACTACAGCTCTGTTGATGTGGATGGGGGCGTGCTCTCCCCTTTTTGACCTGTAGTCCAAAATCAGCTCCTTGGTATTACTGACGTTAAGGGAGAGGTTGTTGTCCTGTCACCACACTGTTAAGTCTCTGACCTCCTCCTCATGGCAACCATTGTCGTGTCATCAGCAAATTTAATGATGGTGTTGGAGTCGAGCGTGGCAGTCGTGGCTGAACAAGGAGTACAGGAGGAGACTAAGCACACACCCCTGAAGGTCCTCCCATGTTGAGGTTCAGCATGGTGGAGGGGTTGTTGCCTACCCTCACCACCTGGGGCTGGCCCATCAGGAAGTCCAGGATTCAGTTGCAGAGAGAGGTGTTCAGTCCCATGGTCCCCAGCTTGATGGTGAGCTTGGAGGGGATTAAGGAATTTAACGCTGAGCTGTAGTCTACGAAACGCATTCTCACATAGTTATTTCCCCTCTTGTCCAGGTGGGAGATGGCAGTGTGAAGTGCTATTGAGATTGCGTCATCTGTGGATCTGTTGTGGCGGTATTCGAATTGGAATGGGTCTAGGGTGTCTGAGATGAAGGTGTTTATGTGTGTCATGACCAGCCTTTCAAACCACTTCATAATTACAGATTTGGGTGCTGCAGGGCGATAGTCATTTCGGCAGGTTACCTTGGAGTTCTTGGGAATAGGGGCAATGGTGGTCAGTTTGAATGTTGGGATCACAGACTGGGACAAGATTGAAAAGACACTTGCCAGTTGGTCTTTTCAACACGCCCTTGTATTCTGTATGGCCCAGCATCCTTGCGAGTGTTAACCTGTTTAAAAGTTTTACTCACATCAGCCACGGAGAGTGAGATCACATATCCGGAACAACATGGGCTTTCACGCAGACTCAGTGTTTTGTTTCTCGAAGCGATCAAGCTAGCCAGCAAGCTAGTCAAGTTAGCCTTGCATGGTGAGCTAACCAAGTCTCAATAGCTGCCAACAGAGACTGAAAAGTAGAAATTGAATTTCTACTCTAAAACAAAAACTTTCAGGAAATACTCAACCTCCCAATAGGGTCTGATGACCTACGCTTGGCAGTGATATCCTTCACAATTTGCTTGTAAGCAGTTTATGCAGGCAAACAGGAATACAGCCGATCTGAGGAGAGCTAGATTAGTGATAATCTTCATGAGGCAGAGAAGCAAGAATAACCAGAGGGCAGGAGAGTTTCTCCTTTTATGGAAGTGAGGCTCTCACCTCATTCGCCAATCTACATGTCTGTCTCCAACAGACACTTTTGATAGGTACTTCTGAGAGAGTAGGCGGTCCTAGTGAACCCCCACATGATACATTGAAAAGAGTATTTGAAAGAGAACAGAGTTATTTTGTATTTTAAAAATACCAGTAGTTCAGTACATCCATCACTAAATAATGAGGATCAATATTGGAAGGACAACTATACAAAGGTGCAGAATTATGGCCAATTATTATTCTACTTTTCTGAATATTTCCTCAAACATATATATATATTTTAAAAATAAGCACATTGTGTTTAGGATTCATTCATCGGTATCATCACAATCCAAGTAGGAAGTAGAGGGGGCTATTAACTTCTATGGGCTACGTGGGACGCTAGCGTCCCACCCGCAGTACACACCATCAACAGCCAGTGAAATATCAGGGTGGCAAATTCAAAACAACAAAATCTCATAATTCAAATTTCTCAAACATACAACTATTTTACACCATTTTAAAGATGCACTTCTCCTTAATCCAACCAGATTGTCCGATTTCAAAAAGACTTTACGGCGAAAACATAAAGTTAGATTATGTTAGGACAGAGCGTCAACAAGAAAAACCACACAGCCATTTTTCAAGCAGGAGAGGCGTCACAAAAACCAGAAATACAGCTAAAATTAAGCACTAACCTTTGATGATCTTCATCAGATGACACTCCTAGGACTCAATGTTACACAATACATGTATGTTTTGTTCAATAAAGTTCATATTTATATCCAAAAACCCCATTTTACATTGGCACGTGATGTTCAGAAAATATTTTGCCTCCAAAACTTCCGGTGAATGAGCACAACAATGTTCAGAAAATATTTTGCCTCCAAACTTCCGGTGAATGAGCACAACAAAAATACTCATCATAAACGTTGATAAAATATTAAACTGTTATTCAAAGAATTATAGATAAACATCTCCTTAATGCAACCGCTGTGACAGATTTCAAAAAAGCTTCACTAGGAAAGCACACTTTGCAATAATCTGAGTACAGCGCTCAGAAAACCAAACCAGCAATACAGATACCCGCCATTTTGGAGTCAACTAAAATCATAAATAGCATTGTAAATATTCACTTACCTTTGATGATCTTCATCAGAATGCACTCTCAGGGATCCCAGGTCCACAATAAATGTTGTTTTGTTCGATAAAGTCCAGAATTTATGTCCAAATACCTCGTTGTTGTTTGCGCGTTCAGTAAGCTTCTCCAAATTTAGGAAGCGCGCCGAAAATTTCACGACGAAAAGTCAAAAAAAGTTATATTTACATTCGTAGAAACATGTCAAACGTTGGATAGCATCAATCTTTAGGGCCTTTTTAACATAAAACTTCAATAATATTCCAACCGGACGATTCCAATGTCTTGAAAAATGTTATGGAACACAGCTACCTCATCACGTGAATGCGCGCCACTGAACTCATGTCATTTTCTGAGTCACCAACTTCAAGGCCTTCTTGTTCGCTCTCTGTTCACTGCAAAAGCCTGAAACAAGGTTCTAAAGACTGTTGACATTTAATGGAAGCCTTAGGAAGTGCAAAATGAACCCTAAGTCACTGTGTGTTTGTTAGGCAATGAGTTGAAAAGACTACAAGCATCAGATTTCCCACTTCCTGGTTGGATTTTTCTCAGGTTTTTGCCTGCCATATGAGTTCTGTTATACTCACAGACATCATTCAAACAGCTTTAGAAACTTTGAGTGTTTTCTATCCAAATCTACTAATAATATGCAAATATTTGACTCTGGGCCCGAGTATTAGGCAGTTTACTCTGGGCACGCTTTTCATCCGAAAGAGAAAATACTGCCCCCTATACCTAAAAATGTTAAATATTATATATGTCCATTGGGGTGGGGGCAGAGTAGATGCCTGTTGAGAAGGGGGGGAGTTCAATGGGGGAGCAGGTACAGTGGTTCTTCCTTTAAATGTTTTGAGCTTATGCCGCAACCGTTAGTGGTAGATGGTGACACTCTGTCATTGGACCACACTATCACAAGTGGGAGTTAGAACGATGATCTATCGGTAGTGGAAACTGTGGCACAAATTGACAATCTTTTTGTAAATTAATGGATGTGTTTTCAGTCTGAGAGTCTCTCTTCTCTGGCATTAGAGTCCTGCATCAGGCAACAACAACAAAAACTGTCAGTGGTCCTGGAGTTAAGAGAGAATGTGGGTAAATACAATGGGGGAATTACACTTGACATGTGAGCTGACGATTTTCGAAAAATAGGCACGGTGGCCTTTTTGTTTCTCCCTCTAAAAACAAAAAAATATAATTCTAAATAACAAACTGGCTTTATGTACAAATTAGTAAGAATGTCTCACCCCATGTTCAAGAATGGTTTTTCCCCATTATTCAGATTTTAACCACTCACCTTCGGTTATTTGAAAACGAAATAATCTCCAAAATATCGTAATTTTTTAAACAAGCCATAGAAAGTTGGTTGCAATTTGTTTAATCCATCAGAAAAGACAGAACAAATAATGTGGTTAAATTCAAATATACTAAGTGATTAAAAAAAAGTTATCAATTGGTATCTTTATCAAGTGGAAGGGGGAAAAAGTAAGGAGCTTGTCTGTCGGCCCTGCATTAAAGACCAAAATTGGTTAAATAAAAATATATACTAGTTTCATTTAAGGACCAAAAAACAGCTGTGACAGCTGTGCCATATAGATTGCAAAATAGTTGGGAAGAGATTTTCGATGTACTGATTCCATGGCACATGGTCTAAGAATTGGCATGCAATTTTTTGTTTATTATAACCTACTGCAGGCCTAAAACCTATGGGTTTAACCTTCTGAATGAATGATTAGATTGAAGATAGAAGCCACCTCTTAATGAGTTACGAGAGCTGATCTGTTATCCAAGGATTATTATTATTATTAACCCTGCACTATAATTATATAGAAGGCCCTTAGATATTCTTGGTAAGGTTTAACATTTCTAAATCAATATCACAGACCAGATTTTCCCTAACGGAAAATGCCCCTTAGATATTAATTTAGAATCCTCCAATCTTCTAAAGTTAATTCGATCTACAGGGACATTTTACTGATCTGCAAGTATTTTCTTTTAGAAGCTGCCTCTTAATGAGTTCCGAGAGCCGTGTCATACCAATTATTATTGGATTATTCACCACGTGTTAGTATAACATTGAAAAATATGTGCATTTCATTTTTTTTCAGTAATATATTTGTACCACTGTACATGCTTTGTTTTTATTTACAGTAGTGATGGACAGCTGGGCTATAAGCAGGACAATAGACTTTTCAACCTTTACGAAAGGATAGTCTAATAGTTCGGCTGCTGTAAGTGTGAAAACAATTGCAATGTATAAAGTACTCTAAAGTTTTACATTTCTAATTCCAAACCTCATGCAACCGCAAAATGATGGATCAAGCATATACTGTACAGTATTTGTTCATCAACATCTTTATGCTTTCATTAATAAAATAATGATAAAATACCTTCAATCGCTTTAGCCAACATGTTGGTTTATTAATTGTTTAAATATTCAAGGCTCCCTTTGTTATTTCATTTTATAACTAAAATGGTTGAATGTATTTAAAGACATGTATGCTGTGTGATGACATGCACAAATTAATGAATTATTGATATACTGTATATTGAAGTAGGCCTGTATGCCAATAAGTAAGTTACGCTAAAACAGCTACAGTAAACAGGACTCTACAGCTCCATGACATTTCAATAACTTAACTTCTCAAAGATGCCCTCTGGTGATCAAACTAGCATTAACTAGCATTAATGGCAACAATGGCTGACGCTTAAATAACGTGCAATAGAATCCTGCGGCACCCCGCAAGCTGTGCTGCAGTATGACGCAACTCTTAAAGGAAGAACCACTGTAACTGAATAGTGGTGTCTCTTCAGCACTCTGATGGTCTGGGGGTAGAAGCTATTGGCCAGTCTGTAAGTTTTAGCCATGATGCTCCTGTACTGCCCGCATATGAGTGATGGAAGTAGGGAGAACGGGCCGTGGCTCGGTTTAGTGCATCATGTCGGGGGATCGCATCGCAGCAAAGGCCCCATGATGATGAACTTCATCCATGGAAATCTAGGAAATCAGCCCCCAAACAAACCCCACCTCTCTGCCACCCCCACTCACCCAGAAAGCCTTTGAAGCAATCTCTGGCTTCTCAGGATGTCAGCTAGCATTACCGTAACCCCCTTACGCCTGCGATCAGGGCCCAGCCATGCTGGCAGGCAAATGGGTCCAGAGTGGAGACACTCATTCACAGCGGTGCATAGAGATGGGAGAGGAGAGGAAGGGCAGTCATCTCTGCCACGTTCACCTTTGAGGGCCTTTCGAGGACTGGAGGAACAGAACTGAGCAGGCAATGAATGGGCAAATATGCTGAGTGACTGAAAGTCAGTGGCGATTTTAGCATGTAAATCTTGGTGCGGCCCAAAAAAATATAAATGTGGGATGCATGCCAGCAAAGCCACTACACAGCCACAACAATAAACAATACATGAATTGAGAAACGATGCCCACAAACTGTTAGGGCCTACATAAAACTGTCCCAACAGCAGTCCCAACACCTTACCGCTGCTACACCTGGCTATCAGCGGAGCCTTGTCTGGCAGCGAAACAGTTCATTCAGCCTCCTTTACTGCCTTTTAAAAAAACATAGCTGACATGGCTGACTTGCTTAAACAAATGTGGTTTCTACTGACAATTGAGATGTACAAACTATGGTATGAGGGGACAACGAACGGATTAGAGGCAATACGTAATTTAGATTAAGACATTAATGAGCGAGCTAGGAACTGTCTTGAACTCACAGTTAGCCACTGATTCCTTCCAAACTACTCATTATTGAATTTGTGATTTCCAACTTGTGTAATATTTATGCCCAATGGCCGATGAGCATCGATACGTTTTATCTATAATTTCTCTTCATTATTTCTCTTCATATGACAAGGATTAAAATTGGTTTGCTAGTAGATTTTCGACTTGATTCACGATGATGACTGCTAGCTAAGATTTTGAAAGTATGATATTGACATGATCAGTCCAATTAAAGCTACTGTAGATATAGCGTGATTTAACGTCATTTTATCTGTGACCAATGACCTTGAGCCTTCTTGGATGGGCACTTCTAATGTGACTCTATGGTAGCACCAACGGGGCTAGAATTTTCGGTCTCTACCCTTAGACTTGGCGGTGAAGTAGTGTCCCCATGAGTGACAGAACACTGAGCCAATCACGGCGAAACGCTCCGTATTTTCTGCTGGCTTGCCCCACCACCACAGAAAGCACTTAGCTAGGCTGAAACACCTGCATTTTGGAGCGCCCTTATTCAAGAAAACCAAAAATGAAACCATGTTTGTACGCGGATTTATTAACTCAATGATATATATTTTGTTTACATTGTTTGCAAACTGATATGTGACACGTATTAATGCCAAAATAACATGCAAAACAGGCAAGACCCCCCCCCCAAAAAATGATATATTTTTTGAATGATTGTTTTTATCTAAAAGTGTGGGGCTCTGCCTCATCTGCCCTGAATAACGGGTCACCACTGGTGAAAGTAATGCCCTGATTCATGTCTGGGCAGAAAACATAGCACGAGGACTTGTGACCACGGAACAGAACGTTATTCAGGATCCAGACACAAATGTTACTCAAAAAATGTTTTTTAATTTATTTTTTTATTTCACCTTTATTTAACCAGGTAGGCAAGTTGAGAACAAGTTCTCATTTACAATTGCGACCTGGCCAAGATAAAGCAAAGCAGTTCGACAACATACAACAACACAGAGTTACACATGGAGTAAAACAACATACAATCAATGAATGAAGGGAAGTTTAAGGGAAGACTGACTGGAACACCTATTGGTGCTACTGTCTGTGGCTTTCATGTCTGTGTGCTTGTCCATCCTTCTCCTGTTCTTTTTCAAGGTCTGGAACAACTTTCGTTTACATAAAAGGGCAGACCTGTAAATTCCAGGTGGCAGCTGAGCAGAGGTCCCCTAAGGCGAACTAAGGGCCTCTCATTGTTGCTGACCGGGTGATGATGTACACCTTTCATTAACAGCCTTCACCAGATGGTGTGTGTAATGAGACAATCATCATGTCCTGAATTTCTAAGTCTTTCAGTACAAATATGGCAGAGGCCATGTTTCATATTAATGTACGTATAACACACTCTCAACCTCTGATGAAATATTCAATGTTGTGGCAGTTACTCAGTACACATGACAGGCTTTCAAAATTCATTGGGGATGTCACATCACTCATATTTTGGTAAAAAGACAGTCGCGCTCCATAGTCATTTGTATCTATTGTAATCAAATGTCACAGGATGGACTCAGGTTGCTGGAAAAAGCTGATTTGCGTATATTTCTGACAACCTAATGATGCACAGAGCACAACAAGAGAGGTGGCTGTAGTACTTTGAGTCAGACGTCACTTGAAATCAATGTGATGAATCAAATCGCCTTTCTCAGTGATAGGCAGTGTTAACCATACCTGCACCGTCAACACCTGCTCATCATTAATCACAATGCCACAGACATCATTAGTCTCCCACAGGAAGATGTGACAGACCAATGAGACACTGAACACCTCACTAGCTAGGTTTCCATCCAATTGGGAATGTCATGCGAATATTCAAAAATCCGCATAAAACCAATGTTTGCATTTTCCCACCAGGGATTGATTTGTTGCAGATTAAAGGCCGTGGGCATGTATACCTTACATCAAGGATCATGAACTAGATTCAGCCGTGGGCCAATTTTTTTATTGAGCGGATGGTCAGGGGCCAGAACATAATAATTTGGAGAACGCAAGAAGCCCAAAAATATATAATATTTGACTAAAACATAATAATTTCAAACCTTGCTTACATTTGTATACGATCACGTGTCTCTTTATTATGCATGTGGATACTTGGAATTATCCAAAATAAAAATCCCTTGGAGCTGATTTCCTGGTGTTTTTACAGTCTTTTATGTCCAGAAAACTTGGCAAATAAAAGCACCTGCGGGCTGCCAGTTGGAGAACCCTGCCTTGCATGATGAGATTATTATTATGGACAAAGGAGTGAGATCATTTTTAATTGTGAAACGGCAGCAAAGCATTGATCATCATATCACCAGAATAAGACCAGCGATATTTATCCTCATCACCTTGCACTTTCACCACCCTGTGAAATTCATCATCATTTATTGAATGTTTAGCCTGATAGGCCTAAACTGCATGTTTTCCAGACGAGTCGTAAGTGGGAGGACCAAACAACATGTAATTGCTTGACTTCAAGTTTACTTCGATATGATGGTTATTATATCAATATTTGCACATAAAAGCATTTCCACAGACATTTCTTGCATAATTCATTTTACCAACACAGAAAGATCCCATCTTGTCTAATGCATTTTGTTTTGTATACATTTGGAAACTTTACCTGAAACATGTTCTGTTTCCATCAGGGCTGCCATGACATGTTTTATCTGACATGTACTTTACTTGCATAAAAAGGTTGGATGGAAATCTCGTTAGTGTCTCAAACGTAGATGGATCGTTTCACTAAATGAGTTCCTTTTGTGCACCAACATTGGATTTTAAAAACCTGTTATATTAAATGAAGTGCACTTTAATATAAACCACATTGAAAAAAAAATTATATGAAAAAATACTTGCTAAAGTGCCAGAATTAAGTATTTTGAAATGTCCATTTCAAGACCGTAATGTCACGACTTTTGCCGAAGTCGATGCCCCTCCTTGTTCGGGTGGTGCTCGGCGGCCGACGGCACCGGTCTTTTAGCCATCATTGATCCATTTTTCATTTTCCATTGGTTTTGTCTTCCTACACACCTGGTTCCAATCCCATTAATTACATGCTGTGTATTTAACCCTCTGTTTCCCCTCATGTCCTTGTTGGAGATTGTTTGTGGTTATGTGTTCGTCCATTTTGTATAGGTGTGCGGCGGGTTACTTTACCCATGTTTATTTTTATGTACGTTGGTTTCTTGGAGTTTGTTTTATATAAATTAAACTACTCCAGTTACACCAAGTTGGTTTCTCCTGCGCCTGACTTCCCTGCCACCTACACACACACACGACAATGACACTTATCCTGTTAAATAATAAAAATAAACTTTAAAATGCTATTTGGAGAACAGCAAAAACAATAAAAAATGACCCCAGCCATTAACACCTTGGCTGCTGTAGGTTCATTCACCTCAGTCCATCTACAAACATATAGCCTATTAGCTATACAATCATAACGTTATACACCTGAAAGAGGGTAAATATGATCAATTATTCACACTGACACATCAGTTTTAATGATGAATTGCATCAAATCCTCAACTCTTTACATAGATAGCTCTTTTCTCAAATTACATAGCGTTCACATTTGTATTCCAAAGGCATCACAAACAGATATCAATGGAGCACACCGGTGATCATATTATCACATTCATATGAATTATTAGAATATCACTTAAGATTTTCTAATAATATAAATAATGTAGTGGTAAGAAAAAGGTGGATAATGGGTAAACTATAAACTCCAGTGGGCGATAGCGATAAGACAAACAGTATTTTGTGCATTTTAATGTACAGTCGTGGCCAAAGGTTTTGAGAATGACACAAATATTAATTTCCACAAAGTTTGCTGCTTCAGTGTCTTTAAATATTTTTGTCAGATGTTACTATGGAATACTGAAGTATAATTACAAGCATTTCATAAGTGTCAAAGGCTTTTATTGACAATTACATTAAGTTGATGCAGAGTCAATATTTGCTGTGTTGACCCTTCTTTTTCAAGACCTCTGCAATCCGCCCTAGCATGCTGTCAATTAACTTCTGGGCCACATCCTGACTGATGGCAGCCCATTCTTGCATAATCAATGCTTGGAGTTTGTCAGAATTTGTGGGTTTTTGTTTGTCCACCCGCCTCTTGAGGATTGACCACAAGTTCTCAATGGGATTAAGGTCTGGGGAGTTTCCTGGCAATGGACCCAAAATATCGATGTTTTGTTCCCCAAGCCACTTAGTTATCACTTTTGCCTTATGGCAAGGTGCTCCATCATGCTGGAAAAGGCATTGTTCGTCACCAAACTGTTCCTGGATGGTTGGGAGAAGTTGCTCTTGGAGGATGTGTTGGTACCATTCTTTATTCATGGCTGTGTTCTTAGGCAAAATTGTGAGTGAGCCCACTCCGTTGGCTGAGAAGCAACCCCACACATGAATGGTCTCAGGATGCTTTACTGTTGGCATGACACATGACTGATGGTAGCGCTCACCTTGTCTTCTCCGGACAAGCTTTTTTCCGGACGCCCCAAATAATCGGAAAAGGGATTCATCAGAGAAAATGACTTAACCCAGTCCTCAGCAGTCCAATCCCTGTACCTTTTGCAGAATAATAGTCTGTCCCTGATGTTTTTCCTGGAGAGACGTGGCTTCTTTGCTGCCCTTCTTGACACCAGGCCATCCTCCAAAAGTATTTGCCTCACTGTGCATGCAGATGCACTCACACCTGCCTGCTGACATTCCTGAGCAAACTCTGTACTGGTGGTGCCCGATCCTGCAGCTGAATCAACTTTAGGAGACAGTCCTGGCGCTTGCTGGACTTTCTTGGGCGCCCTGAAGCCTTCTTAACAACAATTGAACCGCTTTCCTTGAAGTTCTTGATGATCCGATAAATGGTTGATTTAGGTGCAATCTTACTGGCAGCAATATCCTTGTCTGTGAAGCCCTTTTTGTGTAAAGCAATGATGATGGCACGTGTTTCCTTGCAGGTAACCATGTTTGACAGAGGAAGAACAATGATTCCAAGCACCACCCTCCTTTTGAAGCTTCCAGTCTGTTATTCGAACTCAATCAGCATGACAGAGTGATCTCCAGCCTTGTCCTCATCAACACTCACACCTGTGTTAACGAGAGAATCACTGACAGGATGTCAACTGGTCCTTTCGTAGCAGGGCTGAAATGCAGTGGATTTTCTTTTTGGAGAATCAGTTAATTTGCATGGCAAAGAGGGACTTTGCAATTAATTGCAATTCATCTGATCACTCTTCATAACATTCTGGAGTATATGCAAATTGCCATCATACAAACTGAGGCAGCAGACTTTGTGAAAATGTATATTTGTGTCATTATCAAAACTTTTGGCCACGTCTGTAGGCCTATAAGGAAGATAGGCCAGGTGGAGATGTTCATATTGAAAAATAAATGGTGTTCCTAACTTGTTTGATAAGATTAGTGAAGATTTTCTCAGGGAACCCCACATGGAGCCCTGACCCCAATTTTTGAAACCACTGTTCTAACCTTTCTCCCTGCTTGCTTCCTCTCTCTCTTTGTCTCCTCTGCTCTCTCCTGCATGCATTGCAGCCTGCGTCAGCCTCACCACTGAGCGCCACATCACTGTCTGTCTCAGTAGCCTACTCTCTGTAAAGCAAAGTTATTATGAGAACTTACATTTACATTTACATTTAAGTCATTTAGCAGACGCTCTTATCCAGAGCGACTTACAAATTGGTGCATTCACCTTATGATATCCAGTGGAACAACCACTTTACAATAGTGCATCTAAATCTTTTTTGGGGGGGGTTAGAAGCATTACTTTATCCTATCCCAGGTATTCCTTAAAGAGGTGGGGTTTCAGGTGTCTCCAGAAGGTGGTGATTGACTCCGCTGTCCTGGCGTCGTGAGGGAGCTTGTTCCACCATTGGGGTGCCAGAGCAGCGAACAGTTTTGACTGGGCTGAGCGGGAACTGTGCTTCCTCAGAGGTAGGGAGGCGAGCAGGCCAGAGGTGGATGAACGCAGTGCCCTTGTTTGGGTGTAGGGCCTGATCAGAGCCTGAAGGTACGGAGGTGCCGTTCCCCTCACAGCTCCGTAGGCAAGCACCATGGACTTGTAGTGGATGCGAGCTTCAACTGGAAGCCAGTGGAGAGAGCGGAGGAGCGGGGTGACGTGAGAGAACTTGGGAAGGTTGAACACCAGACGGGCTGCGGCGTTCTGGATGAGTGGTAGGGGTTTAATGGCACAGGCAGGGAACCCAGCCAACAGCGAGTTGCAGTAATCCAGACGGGAGATGACAAGTACCTGGACTAGGACCTGCGCCGCTTCCTGTGTGAGGCAGGGTCGTACTCTGCGAATGTTGTAGAGCATGAACCTACAGGATCGGGTCACCGCCTTGATGTTAGTGGAGAACGACAGGGTGTTGTCCAGGGTCACGCCAAGGTTCTTAGCACTCTGGGAGGAGGACACAAGGGAGTTGTCAACCGTGATGGTGAGATCATGGAACGGGCAGTCCTTCCCCGGGAGGAAGAGCAGCTCCGTCTTGCCGAGGTTCAGCTTGAAGTCAACTTAGAAGTCAATTTTTTTTCCTGCTGAGGTAGGCACCATTTAACATTAGCATTTTATTTTAACGTTAGCTTATTACTTCATCCTTCTAGCTGGCTAAGTAATACTAGCCCGAGTCCTTCAATGTTACTGCAATAGAAGTCTTTGCCAGCAGCTAGCCACCTGACTGCCTGACATAGCATATCTATAAGCTACTATATACCATTCTCAGAGAGTCGGTTTTTGTTTGTTCTGCGGATGCCTGTAGACACACCAGGAGTCGCGGGCGGGTTTTAAAATTGCCTTTTGTCTGGCATCTCGCAAACACATTGTCAGCATCGTCTCTAGTTGCCCACTTGAGCCAACTCCAAGCTGGGGTCGTTTTTTCACGTCTCAGGCCCTTAGCCTGTGCCACGAGAGGGTGGAGTTAGCCGTTTGAGAGAGTGGTGAACGTCAAATCAAAGTTTATTTGTCACGTGCGCCGAATACAACAGTGAAATGCTTACTTACAGGCTCAAACCAATAGTGCAAAAAAGGTGTTAGGGGAACAATAGGTAAGTAACAAAATAAAACAACAGTAAAAAGACAGGCTATATACAGTAGCGAGGCTATAAAAGTAACAAGGCTACATACAGACACCGGTTAATCAGGCTGATTGAGGTAGTATGAACATGTAGATATGGTTAAAGTGACTATGCATGAACAGAAGACGCTGTTGTGTCATCTGCAAACTTAATGATGGTGTTGGAGTCGTGCCTGGCCATGCAGTCGTGGGTAAACAGGGAGTGCAGGAGGGACTAAGCACGCACCCCTGTGGAGCTCCAGTGTTGAGGATCAGTGTGGCAGATGGTGTTGAACACTGAGCTGTAGTCAATGAATAGCATTCTCACATAAGTGTTCCCTTTGTTCAGCTGGGAAAGAGAAGTGTGGAGGGCAATAGAGATTGCATCATCCGTGGATCTGTTTGGGCGGTGTGCAAATTGGAGTGGGTCTAGGGTTTCTGGGATAATGGTGTTGATGTGAGCCATTACCAACCTTTCAAAGCATTTCATGGCTACGGACGTGAGTGCTACGGGTCTGTAGTCATTTAGGCAGGTTGCCTTTGTGTTCTTGGGCACAGAGACTATGGTGGTCTGCTTGAAACATGTTGGTATTACAGACTCAATCAGGGACATGTTGAAAATGTCAGTGAAGACACCTGCCAGTTGGTCAGCACATGCCCGGAGCACACGTCCTGGTAATCCATCTGGTCCCACAGCCTTGTGTATGTTGACCTGTTTAAAAAGGTCTTACTCACGTCGGCTATGGAGGGCGCGATCACACAGTCGTCCGGAACAGCTGATGCTCTCATGCATGCCTCAGTGTTGCTTGCCTCGAAGCGAGCATAGAAGTGATTTAGCTCGCCTGTAGGCTCGTGTCACTGGGCAGCTCACGGCTGTGCTTCCCTTTTGTAGTTTGTAATAGTTTGCATGCCCTGCCACATAAGACAAGTGTCGGAGCCGGTGTAGTATGATTCAATCTTAGTCCTGTATTGACACTTTGCCTGTTTGATGGTTTGTCGCAGGGCATAGCAGGATTTCTTGTAAGCTTTAAAAACGCAAATTCAGGAGTCAAATTTGGGCACGCAACAAACATATCGAATAAACCACTTTTCATGATTCCACTCATTCGCAAAGAGGCAGACTTGATTAAAAGTCAGTCAGATCAAGAATATAAGCACTCTGAGCTTTGATCAACGCTCAGTTTTCATTATCATTGTAAAGCCCCCAGTTATTTTGATTCATTTTAAGGTAAAAAACAACATGACCCTGGCATTTTAAGGTCAACCCTGTTACGTGAACTGAACTCTCATTTGGTGAATTGAAATTTTTTTCACATTTTTTTTCAAAAGAGACATTGAACATTTAAAAGTCAAATCATAATATATGCATGTGAGCTGGTTTTACTCATTTTGGTCATTTTCTGGTGTTGTGAGGAAACTGAGTGGGTCGAGAAGGGACATTCTCCAGGCAAAAGCAACATAAGTGGTCACTTAGGGCTTGGCAAGAGGCAAAATACCTTTTGTGGCTAATGGAGAGGAGGCACGTACAGTTGAAGTCAGAAGTTTACATACACCACAGCCAAATACTGTACATTTAAACTCAGTTTTTCACAATTCCTGACATTTAATCCTAGTAAATATTCCCTGTCTTAGGTCAGTTAGGATCACCACTTTATTTTAAGAATGTGAAATGTCAGAATAATAGTGGAGAGAATAATTTATTTCAGATTTTATTTCTTTCATCACTCTCCCAGTGGGTCAGAAGTTTCACATACACTCAATTAGTATTTGGTAGCATTGCCTTTAAATTGTTTAACTTGGGTCAAACATTTTGGGTAGTCTTCCAAAAGCTTCCCACAATAAGTTGGGTGAATTTTGGCACATTCCTCCTGACAGAGCTGGTGTAACTGAGTCAGGTTTGTAGGCCTCCTTGCTCGCACATGCTTTTTCAGTTCTGCCCACAAATTTCTATGGGATTGAGGTCAGGGCTTTGTGATGGTCACTCCAATACCTTGACTTTGTTGTCCTTAAGCCATTTTGCCACAACTTTGGAAGTATGCTTTGGGTCATTGTTCATTTTAAAACTCCCTGCGTACAAAAGCATACAAGCATTTTCCAGCCAAGTAGATTAGTCACGAAGTCAGAAATAGCGATAAAATTAATCACTTACCTTTGATGATCTTCATATGGTTGCACTCACAAGACTCCATGTTACACAATAAATGTTTGTTTTGTTCGATAAAGTCCCTCTTTATATCCAAAAAACTCCGTTTTGTTGGCGCATTTTGTTCAGTAATCCACTGCCTCAAAGGCGGTCACAACAGGCAGACGAATAGAAACGGTGGTCACAACAGGCAGACAAATAGATCCAAATAGTACTGGTAAAGTTCGTCGAAACATGTGAAACGATGTTTTTTATTAATCCTCAGGTTGTCTATTGTCTTTATAATCGTTAATATTTCAACCGGACAATAGCGTATTCAACACAAAGGAAAAAGAACGGAGGGCGCACCCCCGGTCGCACACGCAAAACGATCTTGTTCCTTCGACCGGCCACTCAGAAAATGTTGTCATTCTTACAAATTTTTCAGAATAAAAGCCTGAAGCAATGTGTAAAGACTGTTGACATCTAGTGGAAGCCATAGGCACTGCAATCAAGGTCCCATCCATTTATATGGGGGATAGGCTTTCAATGGAATAACACTCAATTCAAAAGAATGCCACTTCCTGGATGGAATGTCCTCAGGTTTTCGCCTGCCATATCAGTTCTGTTATACTCACAGGCATTATTTGAACAGTTTTGGAAACTATAGAGTGTTTTCCATCCAATACTACCATGCATATGCATATCCTAGCTTCTGGGCCTGAGTAACAGGCAGTTTACATTGGGCACCTCATTCATCCAAAATTCAAAATACTGCCCCTTACCCAAGAGACGTTATACTTGCGTACTATTGTTTGTACAGATGAACGTGGTACCTTCAGGCATTTGGAAATTGCTCCCAAGGATGAACCAGACTTGTGGAGGTCTACAATTTTTTTAGGAGGTATTGGCTGATTTATTTTGATTTTCCCATGATGTCAAGCAAAGAGGCAATGAGTTTGAAGGTAGGCCTTGAAATACATCCACAGGTAAACCTCCAATTGACTCAAATGATGTCAATTAGCCCATCAGAAGCTTCTAAAGCCATGACATAATTTTCTGGAATTTTCCAAGCTGTTTAAAGGCACAGTCAACTTAGTGTATGTAAACTTCTGACCCACTGCAATTGTGATACAGTGAATTATAAGTGAAATAACCTGTCTGTAAACAATTGTTGTAAAAATGACTTGTATCATGCACAAAGTAGATGTCCTAACCGACTTGCCAAAACTATAGTTTGTTAACAAGAAATTTGTGGAGTGGTTGAAAAACGAGTTTTAATGACTCCAACCTAAATGTATGTAAACTTCCGACTTTAACTGTATATTGCATTCAGAAAGTATTCAGACCCCTTTCCTTTTTCCACATTTTGTTACGTTACAGCCTTATTGTAAAATGGATTACATTTTTCCCCACACATCAATCTGCACACAATACCCCATAATGTTAAAGTGAAAACAGTTTTTTAGGAATTTTTGCTAATGTATTAAAAATAAAAAACAGAAATACCTTATTTACATAAGTATTCAGAACCTTTGCTATGAGACGCGAAATTGAGCTCAGGTGCATCCTGTTTCCATTGATCATCCTTGAGATGTTTCTTTCCACCTTTGGTAAATTAATTTGATTGGACGTGATTTGTCCGTAGAGTCCGTAGAAGTCCGATACATGATTGTGTCAAGGCACAGATCTGGCGAAGGGTACAAAAACATTTCTGCAGCATAGAAGGTTTCCAAGAACACAGTGGCCTCCATCATTCTTAAATGGAAGACGTTCTCTTTCTACGACTCTTTCTAGAGCCCTAGCTTGTCCAAACTGAGCAATTAGAGGAGAAGGGCCTTGGTGACCAAGAACCTGATGGCACTCTGACAGAGCTCCAGAGTTCCTCTGTGGAGATGGGAAAAGCTTCCAAAAGGACAACCATCTCTGCAGCACTCCACCAATCAGGCTTTTATGGTAGAGTGGCCAGATGGAAGCCACTCCTCAGTAAAAGGCACATGACAGCCCACATGGAGTTTGCCAAAAAGCACCTAACTCTCAGACCATGAGAAACAAGATTCTCTGATCTGATGAAACCAAGATTGAACTCTTTGTCCTGAATGCCAAGCATCACGTCTGGAGCAAACCTGGCACTATCCCTACGGTGAAGCATAGTGGTGGCAGCATCATGCTGTGGGAATGTTTTTCAGTGGCATGGACTGGAAGACTAGTCAGGATTGAGGGGAAGATTAATGGAGCAAAGTACAGAGAGATCCTTGATGTAAATGCACTCCAGAGCGCTCAGGACCTCAGGTTGGGGCACACAGCCAAGACAACGCAGGAGTGTTTCTGAATGACCTTGAGTGGCCCAGCCAGTGCTCGGACTTGAACCCGATCAAACATCTCTGGAGAGACCTGAAAATAGCTGTGCAGCACCGCTCCCTGTCCAACCTGAAAGAACTTGAGAGGATCTGCAGAGAAGAATGGGAGAAACTCCCCTGAATACTTATGTACATGTGATATTTCCATTTTTGTGTTAACATTTCTAAAAAAACTTTTTTTTCTTCGTCATTATGGGTTATTGTGTGTAGATTGATGAGGGCATTTATTGGAATATTAACGTAACAAAATGTGGAAAAAGTCAATGGCTCTGAATTCTGAATGCACTGTATATGGCCACATTATTATACAGTAGGATGAGCCAGCCAGACTGGCCTGCTGCTGTTACTTTTTAGACCTTAAAACTGTTGAGAGTAGACCCACAACTGATCCAAATTTAATGAAACATTCAAATCACAGGGCTTTCGCATTGTTATTCAAATTACATTTTCACTGCAGCCTAGAGTAGAATTTTGTACTCACTTGAAAACAATAATGCTATTCTTCATTGCATTATTGTGTTGTAGGCTAGTCTAGTTAGGATAATTGTACTGTCCCCAACCAAGATCAATAGAAGAGCTTTTTGAGCTGCGTCTGTCTCATGTCTTCATTGTTCTTTCATGTGCAATGATGCACCTGGCCTCTCTGCAGCCTATCAGCAATGCCTATTTGTTCATATTAAAAATGTATGCAGCTTTGAATGCTTTTACTTGTGGCATGATTTTTACACTAAACAAAAATGTAAACACAACATGTAAAGTGTTGGTCTCATGTTTCATGAGCAGAAATAAATGATCCCATACATTTTCCAAATGAACCAAAAGCTTATTTCTATAAAATGTTGTGCACAAATTTGTTTACATCCCTGTTAGTGAGCATTTCTCTTTTGCCAAGATAATCCATCCACCTGATAGGTGTGGCATATCAAGAAGCTGTTTAAACAGCATCATCATTACACAATAAAAGGCCCCTCTAAAATGTCACAGATGTCTCAAGTTTTGAGGGAGCGTGAAACTGGCATGCTGACAGCAGGAATGTCCACCAGAGCTGTTGCCAGAGAATTGAATGTTAATTTATCTACCATAAGCCGCCTCTCACATCGTTTTAGAAAATTTGGCAGTATGTTCAACCGGCCTTACAACCACAGACCACATCAGACCAGGACCGCCACATCCGGCTTCTTCACCTGTGGGATCGTCTGAGACCAGACACCCGGACAGCTGATGAAACTATGGGTTTGCACAACCGAAGAATTTCGGTACAAACTGTCAGAAACAGTCTCAGGGAAGCTCATCTGCATGCTTGTCATCCCCACTAGGGTTTGACCTTACTGCAGTTTGGCATCATAACTGACTTCAGTTGGCAAATGCTCACCTTCGATGAACACTGGCACACTGGAGAAGTGTGCTTTTCATATCTATATTCCCAGTCATGTGAAATCCATAGATTAGGGCCTAATTAATTTCCTTATATGAACTGTAAATCAGTAAAATCGATGAAATTGCTGTATGTTGCATTTATATTTTTGTTCAGTGTAGTTAGCCTATTGCAGATCTGGACAAACGATCCACCGACCACTATTGTTATTATGAATGGTGGATAGAGGGCAGGATAGACAGACTGGTAGACTACACTGAGTATGCCAAACATTAGGAACACTTTCCTAGTATTGATAATGTGTCGACAGCGTTCCACAGGGATGCTGGCCCATGTTTACTCCAATGCTTCTCAAAGTTGTGTCAAGTTGTCTGGATGACCTTTTTGGTGGTGGACCAACCTGTTGCGCTTGAAAAACAAAGCAGCTTTAGAGTTCTTGACACAAACCTGTGCACCTGGCACCTACTACCATACCCTGTTCAACAGCACTTAAATATTTTGTCTTGCCTATTCACCCTCTGAATGGCACACGTACAGTACACAATCCGTGTCTCAATCGTCTCAAGGCTTAAAACTCCTTCTTTAAGCTTTCTCCTCTCCTTCATCTACACTGAAGTGGATTCAACAGGTGACATCAATAAGGGATCAAAGCTTTCACCTGGATTCACCTGGTCAGTTTATGTCATGGAAAGAGTAGGTGGTCTTAATGTTTGTTTTTTTTATAGTAAAAGTTAGTGCGTGGAAAAGTGTAGTGAGTAAGGGATGTACCAAAACACTTTTGATATAAGGGAGACGCATGAAAGCAGATGAGGAAATTTGGCTAGGGATGGAAGAAATTATATAGGTAAACCTTTAAAAGATGGAATGTAAACCAGAGAAAGAACTCACTACCCTCCCCTGTGCCCAATAAAAAAAACACAAAACCCCCCCTAAAGCAAAAACAAAGTTAGACATAACAAGTCCACCCTGTTAACCATAGATAGACACTCTAGAAATGTTTTAACAATTTATTTATTTTTGTGAAGCTTGCATTTTTATCAATTGCCCCTCCATGTTGCACACAACAAGCTTCCATTCACCCTGCCACGAGGTGAATTATAGCTGATTTAAGACGAATCGTCAAGCCTGTTACGGTCAACACTGTTACTTTATTTTGCATTTAATAGGCACTTACTATTCATTTTTAAGCATGGCTTGGATTGAGACACAGCTCTCATACACACATCCATGCACCAATCATCATAGGTCACTGGGCAGATGGCCACCATCTGACATGCCAACCACTTTCTAGTATCCCCATGACAGCTGCAATCTAGGCTCTCCTTTTTGGTCGATACACATATAACACTTCAGAAGTTGAAGTACTGTATGCCATGGTAGATTTAAAACTTCAGCAGTCCCCTATCCCCTATAGCCATACACGCAATTCTCCAGCCATTTTGCGTAAGACTGTTCTTAAGTCGGACGGAGACAGTGGATTTTTATACATTGCTTGTCTGAAAAGATTGGGACTGGGGGCAGGTTTACATGAAATGATTATACAGTATGACACTTTAGGATGGATGTAGGCTTCACCTGCGTGGATCTAGCTTGGCTACACTAGGTTCTCTGGTAACTGAGAGGCACATCCCACCTCCTTCCACTGACCAGCGAAAGGAAGCAAGAAATGAACAAATAATTGAAGCAATGAAACAATTGATTGGCAGAACCACCCGTTATATTGGAATTACCATTTGAATACAATTTGAGGTGTTGCCATGAAAACATGAACATTTACAGACAGAAAGCTTACTCTGATGAGCATATACCAACCCAGCATATGATTGTATGTTATACATTCATCATGAGCAGCTCACTGTTCATGTTCTTCTATTTGTTCAGCTGTTCTTCCCTTCTTCTATTCCTTGAAACACATAACCTTGAGGTGAGATGGCATGGTGAAGGCTTTTCCATTTGTGTCAACATACAACTGGTGGTGCAGGAACAATATATTCATCTTCAGCAGCAACCCTTTTCATTCCTTCCCACTGCACACGATTAGCAACAAGCCAAATTTGGACCAAATTGGTTATCTTGCAATTAGGTTTCCTGATTGGGCATGATTCATTAGTAATAATACACAGATTCCCCTGAATACGGGGAAAGAAAGCAGGCCTTAAATGGGATCCGTGGTCCGTGATGTTTTAATAAGACGCTGATTGAGTGGGAGACAGTGACGTTGGTAACAAGAAGACATGGATGAAGGTGGAGGTTAATGAGGATGTCAACACTCTAAGTCAGATGAAGTGAAGTGAAGTGAGGAGGCTATCTGTCCATGAACAAACCCCTAGCCCCAATAACCCCTCGTCCCTACCCCATACACTGCCCCTGTCACGCCTGCTCCTGCTCTCTCTCACTGGTGCTCGAGGGCGCCAGGCTGCCCAAAACTACGCACTCCTGCCACAATCATTACGCACACCTGCTCCCCTCGTCACGCGCATCAGCGATTAATTGCACTCACCTGGACTCAATCACCTGTGTTACTTCCTCCCCTATATCTGTCTGTTCCCCAGCTCTGTTCTCCGCTTCAGCATTAATTGTTGTTTGTCGTTATGTTACCCGGTTCTGATGCTGGTCCTGTCCTGTTCCATGTCTGTGCTATATTAAATGTTCACTCTCTGTACCTGCTTCTTTACTCCAGTGTCGGTTCTTACAGGCCCTAGATCCTAGCCCACTCTGCCTAGGCCTATCATGTAGATCTGAAAACAATTGGGCAGGTATGAGCAATATAGACAATTATTCACCTAGTTTATAAGGGCAAGGTGTAGCTACAGTAGGCCTACTACCAAATTGTGTGAACCTAATTGAGATCTTCATAAAGTGACTAGTGGTCTATAGGTTAGTTCAGCTAGGCTAGGAGAAATGGGCTAGTAGCTAGTAGCTAGGAGTTAGTTCAGCTAGGGGCTAGTAGCGCTAGAGGCTAGGGGGCTAGGGATTGTTTCTGGATAAGGCCCTCCTCTTGACTAATGGGATGGGTTTAGTCAAAGCGTGTTTACAAATCGTAAATCAGTTTGGTGGTAGTGAGATTATATTAAATCACCCTATTGCACCTCTTTGACCCATTCCTATTGTCTGAACTTTCATCATAGCTGTGAGATATTCTTCATGAAGGTGTGAAATAATCAACGTTATTGGGTTGATTTGTACGCAGTAAGAAGAGTAAGTAAGTCTTAATGAGGTGCTTTGCCATGCCGTTTCTTTGAGGAGATGATTGGAGGTCCTCATTAGGAGTCAAGCTTGGTTCTCTATGTGTGAAATTGTCAATGCAGTACTTCTTTCTGGCATCCGAAGGCTTGTTAAAGCGTGAGGGCTGAGCAGCTCACAGTATGTATCAAATCAAAACTCAATGTTTGAGTGATTCCTCACAAAACTAGAACCAAAAATGACCATTACTTTTTTGATTTTCACAAAATGTAATCCGTAAAAGGAGGAACGATTGTTGACATATATTTGACATTTGTATTGTAAAGCATAATTGAGAAATAATCAATTGAATATTACCCAGGCCTCCTTTAAGACTCCATAATCTCTAGGTGCTACAAAGCAAAAGTCATATGAAATTTTACCACTTGCTCTGTTATACGAGTAGTATTTTTATTTCAATAAAATATTTCTTACATACATTTATGAATATTGAATAATACAAACATGAATATTGAAAGTATTTTTGATTTGGCTAATATTTCAATATATTTTTGAACGTAATATACTCTACGGGCATTTCAAAGT
Source organism: Salmo trutta (assembly GCF_901001165.1). Taxonomy (NCBI): domain Eukaryota; kingdom Metazoa; phylum Chordata; class Actinopteri; order Salmoniformes; family Salmonidae; genus Salmo; species Salmo trutta. The sequence goes on along the minus strand of NC_042972.1, from coordinate 53,587,417 downwards.
TCTAGAGTGGGATATCTGCTACTTTTAAAGTTATCATCCAATTTTTAAGCATAACCATCAGAGTGAGTCAAAATGGTTGCCCTCTGCTGTTGTTTTGCAGTATGTGCAATGATACAAGTAAAGAAGGGCTATGATTGGAAGTCGGGTCTAGTCTGCAGATAAATCAATGCCGCCTGACAGGTAGCAGTCCTCAGTATTGACTATGTAGCTACCTCCTTCTGTCAAATACCACAGAGTGAAGGTTCCTGTAGTCGATCTTGTATTCATTATACTAGCTCCAATATGGCCATAGGCAGTAGACTGCAGGCCACTAAAGGCACTTGTGGTTTGCATGATGAAGAGGTGTGAAAAAGCTCCTTCTGACCCACTATGTTGAGTATGTAAGGGATCATTAGCACCTACCACAACTCAACAGGTGAGAAGAGATGCCTCACCCAATGCCATCCTCTCTCTGGACCATTACCCAAACCTGCTGAGAGAGCAGCCTTAACTGCCCATGGCTCGCAGGGATCCGGACATTCTGTAAATGGATATGGCATATTGAATCTTCAGAGTCCAGTTCTATCTGCTATTGCGCCTTCTTCACCACACTGTTTGTGTGGGTGGACCATTTCAGATTGTTGGTGATGTGTACGCCGAGGAACTTGAAGCTTTCCACCTTCTCAACAGCGCTCCCTTCTATGTGGATAGGGACATGCTCCATCTGCTGTTTCCTGACATCCATGATCAGCTCCTTTGTTTTGTTGACGTTGAGTGAATGTTATTTTCCCTGCACCTCCTCCCTGTAGGCTGTCTTGTCATTGTTGGTAGGCAGGCCTACTACTGTTGTGTCGTCTCCAAACTTGATGATTGAGTTGGAGGCATGTGTGGCCACACAGTCATGGGTGAACAGGGAGTACAGGAGAGGGCTGAGCACGCACACTTGTGGGGCCCCTGTGTTGAGGATCAGCGAAGTGGTGGGGTTGTTTCCTATCTTCACCACCGGGGGTGGCCCGTCATGAAGTCAATGACCCAGTTGCACAGGGCGGGGTTCAGACCCAAGGCCCCGAGCTGAATAATGAGCTTTGAGGGTACTATGGTGTTGAATGCTGACCTATAGTCAATGAATTCTTACATAGGTATTCCTCTTGTCCAGATGGGATAGGGCAGTGTGCAGTGCGATGGCAATTGCATCATCTGTGGATCTATTCGGGCGGTAAGCAAATTGAAGTGGGTCTAGGGTGTCAGGTAAGGTAGAGGGGATGTGATCCTTAACTAGCCTCTCAAAGTACTTCATGATGACAGAAGTGAGTGCTACGTTGTGATCGTAATTTAGTTCTGTTACCTTTGCTTTCTTGGGTACATGATCAATGGTGGACATCTTGAAGCAAGTGGGGACAGCAGACTGGGATTCCATTGTCAACTAAGTAAAATACATTTAAACACAGTAGAAAATATCCTGATGAAATATCAGGTTCTTTCAATCGCATTAATCTCTCTACTCCTGTCTGCCTCCCTTTCTATGTGTTTGACTTGAGCATGCTCCCTCAACCACAGGAGCCTGGTGGCACCTTCATTGGGGAGGAGGGCTTGTGGTAATGGCTGGGGTGGAATCAGTGGAATGGTCTCAAATACATCACGGTTTGATGCCATTCCATTCGCGTCGTTCCAGCCCTTATTATGAGCCGTCTTCCTCTCAGCAGCCTCCACTGCCATCAACGTTATCAGGACAGAAAAACCAGACACATGCTCATTGCTCACATGGAGCACTCCAAATAAAAGACAATGAAAACATTTACAAAACTCCTAAATGATGGTTAAGAAATAAACCAAAACTTGTTTCTCATAAGTGTAGCAGGTTGTGAACTCTGCCAACAACGTTTAACGTAACCATTTGACAAGGGTTAACGGTACATTTACTAGGCCTACTGGTTACATTCAGTACCATTCAAAGGTTTGGACACACCTATTCATTCAAGGGTTTTTCTTTATTTTTACTATGCTCTACATTGTAGAATAATAGTGAAGACATCAAAACTATGAAATAACACATATGGAATCATGTAGTAATCAAAAAAGTGTTAAGCAAATCAAAATATATATATATTTGAGATTGTTCAAAGTAGCCAACCTTTGCCTTGATGACAGCTTTGCACACTTGGCATTCAATCAACCAGTTTCATGATGTAGTCACCTGGAATGCAATTCAATTAACAGGTGTGCCTGGTAAAAAGTTCATTTGCGGAATTTCTTTCCTTCTTAATGCGTTTGAGCCAGTCAGTTGTGTTGTGACAAGGTAGGGGTGGTATACAGAAGATAGCCCTATTTGATAACAGACCAAGTCCATATTATGGCAAGAACAGCTCAAATAAGCAAAGAGAAAATGAGAGTCCATCATCACTTTAAGACATGAAGGTCAGTCAATCCAGAACATTTGAAGAACTTTGAAAATTTCTTCAAATAGTGTCGCAAAAACCATCAAGCACTAGGATGAAACTGGATCTCATGAGGACCGCCACAGGAAAGGAAGACCCAGTTACCTCTGCTGCAGAGGATAGGTTCATTAGAGTTACCAGCCTCAGAAATTGCAGCCCAAATAACAGCTTCACAGAATTCAAGTAACAGACACATCTCATCATCAACTGTTCAGAGGAGACTGCATGAATCAGGCCTTCATGGTCGAATTGATGCAAAGAAACCACTACTAAAGGACACCAGTAAGAAGAAGAGACTTGCTTGGGCCAAGAAACAACCGCCTTGTCTTTGTGAGACGCAGAGTAGGTGAGCAGATGATCTCCGCATGTGATGTTCCCACCGTGAAGCATGGAGGAGGAAGTGTGATGGTGTGGGGGTGCTTTGCTGGAGACATTGTCTGTGATTTATTTAGAATTCAAGGCACACTTAACCAGCAAGGCTATCGCAGTATTCTGCAGCAATATCCCATCTGGTTTGCACTTTGTCCCACTATCATTTGTTTTTTTCAACAGGAAATTGACCCCACACCTCCAGGCTGTGTAAGGGCTATTTGACCAAGAAGGAGAGTGATGAAGTGCTGCATCAGATGACCTGGCCTCCACGATCTCCCGACCTCAACCCAATTGAGATGGTTTGGGATGAGTTGGACAGCAGAGAGAAGGAAAAGCAGCCGACAAAGTGCTCAGCATATGTGAAAACTCCTTCAAGACTGTTGGAAAAGCATTCCAGGTGAAGCTGGTTGAGAGAATGCCAAGAGTGTGCAAAGCTGTCATAAAAACAAAGGGTGGCTACTTTGAAGAATCTCTAAAATATATTTTGATTTGTTTAACACTTTTTTGGTTACTACATGATTCCATATGTGTTATTTAACAGTTTTGATGTCTTCAATATTATTCTACAATGTAGAAAATAGTACAAATAAAGAAAAACCCTTGAATGAGTAGGTGTTTCCAAACTTTTGACTGGTACTGTACATGTTATTCAATAATTTCATCCAAACTGCTCGCAAGCGTCTGCATAGCCAGACGCTAAAGTAAACTTGGTTCTATTTTTGACGCATGACACGCTGCAATTCTCATCTCCTCATTGGTTTTTAGGAGCATATACCCACGTGGGTGATTGAAAGGTGAACTGAGCAGTTGTTGTTGGTAACGCACCTTAAAGTTGTTTGCCAACCGCCATATTAAGTCCAAAGAAGAACAAGAAGAAATTTGGAGGAGAGATTACTAGAAACTTAACTTGGTTTACTTTTTTATCTGTGGAGTAGAGGACCTTGTGCATTTCAGGTAAAATAACAACCCAATGTTTATATCCCAGGACAAATTAGCTAGCAACAGCAAGCTAGCTAGTTAAATTGTCATGAATGTTTTATGCGTTTCGACCTGTCCCAAATTAATATAGTTGGTTCAGAGTTCGTTTTGATATTTCAACCTGCGTGTCCTGATCGCGTCAGATGTGGATGGACAAAATCAACATGCGCGCGATGCGCGCCAGGCCTAATCATTATGTTAGGTCTATTGCCATGCACGCTGCCCAAATCGTGGCTTCCCAAATCAGCATAAGCCTATGCACTTGTGATTTGAAACAATCCACAGCTATTTTTTTAAGAAGCTTATGATCCTCAGTGGCTAAATAATGCTCTCTGGTGAAGTATTTTGAATGATCTTATTTAGACAGGTGTAATTTATATAATTTTTGCAAATTACATTGGGGAATCCAGCATCCGAACAGTGCACTATGCCCCCGCCAACTTTCCTTTCCAATTCGCAAGTGGCTGGATCCAGAGATCTATATATAATAACAAGATGCTCATGTCTCCGAGTCTTTGTCCCAAAAGCGGGATTGCAGGCGACAAGTTTAGATCTGCATATTACGCCCATACAAACGCATTGGGCTTATTCAGAACAGATTTTGGTGAGAGTGAGCCCTCTCGTTTCGTCTCTTCCCTTCTGCTTACACTAGCGAGTGAAACAGTGCCCCTCTGTCTTACTATATGTAGGCCATGTATCTGATGCTGTCTGGCCAGAAAAAAATATGACATGCCGTACTCCTTTGGATCAGACAGCATCCGATATATGGTCTACACATACGGATGCTTTATCTGAGATTGATGAGTCTTTGTCGGCGCGCGTCTCGGTAAAATAAATGATCAGTATTTCAATATTTTATTTGGACCGGCAAGGAGGAACAGGGCAGCCCATAACGCCGGTCCTGATGTAGGCTTAGAATGGAGATTTTTTTTTAAATTATTTCTAAAAGGAAAGACTGCACAAGAAAAAATGTACTGAAAAAAAAGGATATAAAGGAGGTTTGAAGTGACAGATGGAGTCAGTAATGGGTACTTAGCAAGCTTCCACATTACCACTCTTTCGGGCTATCTATCTATCCTATGATTCCTTTCTCCATCCCTCTCTCCATGCTTTTATTTCATCCCTCTCTTAATGCAGTGTGATGCATCCATTCTACAGCACTCTTAGGGTGAGTGAAGTCTGGGTTAGTTCTCACATTTCAGACCATTTTATCTTCCACCAGACGCAGCTAAATGAATCTATCCCTCCATTACAGGGGAAAGCATTCTTTGAGAGTAAACAGAACATTTAGAAAGGGCTCTCTTTACGTCAGTCATTTCCTTTTCCCACCCTCAATGTCCTCTTTTTAGTGCAGACTTATCCTACAAACAACCCCATTACATTGTGCTCCATAAATACCTGTTTCAAATTCGGTCGTTTTTAATAGGCTTTCCTCTCATGCATTTGGAGAAAAAAATATCTTACATATACAGCACATAACTGGAACTCCTCTCTCGTGTGGCTGTCATAAAGTTGTTATTTTCTGAGACAAATCGTGCCAGTGTTTCCTAAGGGTTTCCCATCAAGGGGAAATCAAACGACCACGAGAGTCAGCTGATGCATAATATCATATCTTCCTGACGTTTAACACATTTTCCAGGATCTAAATAAATCATAACTGTCACTGGATCTACTGCTCAGCTTGCTGTGTATCTGTGTGCAACTAAGTACAGGGATTTTCTGGGAATGGACAGAAGCTCTACTGAAAAGGCTGTCATCCACTGTTTGATGCTCGTCTCCAGGTAGAAGTTGCCCTCAGGCACGTATCTAGGATCAGCTTACCCTCACCAAATCATGACCTTTACCTTTAGAGGGAAAATGCAGAAACTGATCTTAGATCAGTGTCTCTGAGGACCTTTATTTATACTCTGTTTAGGATCACCAACATGCCAACATACCTATTGGCCCTTTTACGAAAGCTGATGCCCAATTTACATAGAATTTGTGGTTGTTTGGTTGTACGGTGTATCAGTCATGATAAAAAATAACTGCGTACAACAATGCCTGAATCTAGACCGTGCATATTGCTTCACTGTCATTGGCCAACGATATAATGATGGTTGAGAAACTACCGTGCAACAACAATCAATCCAAATGTTAAAGATGTGTTAAAGGATGCGTCGACATTGTCTGATACAAGCAGTTGCCAAGCATTAACCTTGTTCACCAAACATCTATTATATACTGTTGTCAAGACCATATCAAGTTATAAACCATTCAGCTATATGCAACCTCTGACCCCCACTCCACATTTCCAACTGTCCACCAAGAAAAACCAAGTCGAAACCAGCCCTGCAGGCTCTAAAACCGATCATATCCAGAATGAAAATATCATAGTAGCATGATACAATCTCTCCAACCCTTCATGTGCAGCCATGCTCTCTCCCTCTCCAGCCATTCACTTCTCCCTTTAGGGCAGTCTCATACCTTCCTATTGATCGGCTGTTGGAGCATCAACATTCTGGAGTGTCAATTAGACAGCTCCTCCTGCCGTCTGTCTGTCTGTCCGTCTGTCTGTGTCCAGAGGAACTACAGCACATCCTAAAGAGCCTCTCACTGGCTGCTTGCTTTCCTCATACACCCATTTACCCATTTCCCTTCTCTAAAAGCTACACAGCTTTTAGAGAAGGGAGAGGGAAATAATACAACAAAAATATAGATTTTCTTCAAGTGGCTCCCTGTCGCCATTTATGGATTTTCTATACCGCATGCCAAACCGTTTGGACTGGGCTGCTGAAACATCTTCCTTTTGAAGTGTAAGTTGGTATGAATGGTTTTTTTTTCTTGTTTTTTTGAGGGGACGGTCTGAAGTACACGTTCTGTTTGTGAGAAATACAGCTACTTCAAAGAAAACACATGCGGGTGCTTTGAAGTTCAGTGCATTTTCTAAAGCAGACAGATTGAGAAAAGTGTTCAGGAGGAACGTTGTTTTTTTCCCATTCCATGGTCTATACGTCTCTAACCAATTCTATAAGAGGGAAAGGTTTTTGAGGATTGGATATTGCCTACTGAAAAATGTAGTCAAAGGGGTAAAGGTCCCCCCTCGCCCCATAATACAGCTGCAGCATTGCATGTCAATATCTAAAGTGCGAATATCAAATATGGAATTCAAAAACACACCATTATGCGTAGATAATGGTGATTAGCATCATAGGAAGAGTAGCTAATGGGAATCGAAATAAACAAGTAAACACTATCCAACAGGCCATTCTTTTCAGCTCAGCCAGGCATGAGGTGTTGAATGCTCAATCACCGTTATTAGTTATGTGGCCGTATGCAATAGCACACGTGCTACTCTTGCCTAAAGGTTATTTTGTGCCCTTTTCAAATGAATTCAGTCTATATTACAAACATTGCCTGTAAACTTGAGTAAAGGTTATTCTTTTGATATGAATCCCACATAATTCCCACAGCGGTCTGTGACATTTTGTGGCTATGATACATCTGTTGTTTTACTCAATATACTATTTACTGCTCTAACTTCGGGACAGTCTGCAAATATTGACACATTTGTTCACCTCAAACACAGTCTTGGTCTCTGCCTTCTCAGTGTGGGAGACTGATTAGTCTGAGCATAATACCACCTCATTAGTAAACCAAAACCATACCCGAGATGTACTGTAAACACATGGTAATAACATTCGAAGCATCTTATCTTAATGTTAACTTAATGTTAATATCAGAATATCATAAAAACAGTTATTGTACACAGCTCATACCATTAAGAATATGGTAATCATATTAAATATGCCAATTTCTAATATTCTCATTCCAGTTTACCATTGTTTATACGGTTTGATTCAAATTTTCCGTTCCATAATCCCACTGGCCTGTGATTATCCCAATCCCTGACTGATGATTTAAATGGGATTTTCCCTGGTCTCTGGCGACCTGTGACGGTGGGGTGATATTTAGAGGGTTCAGAGATACAGACATTCAAGGCCAGTCCAAGTAAACAGACCTGACTGTCAAAACTGCAGACTGTGAGTGTGGAACACTCTCACCCACAACCACAGTGGGATTATTACTTGATATGCATCTTAACCTGGGAGACAACAAAGGGGATTTCTGATGTCGACAATATTGATTGATGCATTCTTGTGTTCCCAGAGCTAATTTAAACACAATGCTGTGATTTTGCTGAGTGAGTAAACAAGTTAACATCATATGATCCAAAGATTTTCTAGATTAAGTTGTTATTGAGTGATTGAAATTGTTGCCATATTGCTTTGTCTTTTGCAGGGAAATATGACCATATAAATATGACCACCTCTTAATTTTGCAAATTATAACTGGAGAATATCTGTTTTATTTGTACCCCTTTAGATACCTGCCCTTTAAAACAATAGTTTGATTCCAGAAGCATTGCTTGCCACAATAACATGAATCTTCCTCAGGACCTTCTCTTATTGCTCTCCAAATACTATATCATATATCTATAGTGTAGGTAAAAGCTGTTTGAATTTCTAGAATTCTATTCCGTTATTATCTTTATTTCGTTTTAGTTAGGTGTCCTCTGCTGTGGATGTGTCGTTGGCCTTTGGGGGGGTTGACAGTCAGTTGGGGGTAGGGCTTCCTGGGCTCTCCCTCCCTTCTCTTTCTGCTGCATTTAAAGGGAACCTGCGGTGAATGAACTCTGCGAAATTACTTCACTCAGTAGCAGATAGTTCAGTGTATTCAAAGGACCTTTCCACTTCCAATATGCTCACAATGAACCTTGGCCCTTGGTGCAGCAGTCCATCGTCTGACTAACCCACTCCTTTGGCAAAACCAGCACATTCACCTCTATTGTATGCTGGGAGATTGTTCCTTCAGATCCCATTACTGCTCCTGCTGCCAAGACTGAACAGTGTCAGGAACATACAGGACAGCAACCATTTGCGAGTAAGTAAGTAGCCTTGAACAAGGCTTCACGTATACCCCCTGGACAGGACACAAGTCTATCGCAGAGCCTTGCCCCCAATCTATCTCCTTAATGCTAAGTGCCAAGCAGAGATGCATTGCGGCACAGTTTTATAGTCTTTGGTATGACTCAGCCAGGGATCAAACTCCCAACCTTCCAAACTCAAGGCAGACACTCTAACCACAAGGTTAGTTGGTAGAGAAAGCATAGGCTAAAAGCTGGTGAAATAAAAAAAGGCTACCGTAATTTCCGGACTATTAAGCGCACCTGAATATAAGCCGCACCCACTGAATTTTTAAAAAAGTATTATTTTGAACATAAATAAGCCGCACATGTCTATAAGCCGCAGGTGCCTACCGGTACATTGAAACAAATTAACTTTACACAGGCTTTAACGAAACACGGCTTGTAACAAAAATAAATAGGCTTTAACGAAACACGGCTTGTAACAAAAATAAATAGGCTTTAACGAAACACAGCTTGTAACAAAAAATAAAAAATTAGCAGTAAGCTTTAGTTGTCTTTTTGCACTGAGTCAATTCCTCACGCTGCTGTTTCCAACATCTTATCATCGACTCATTAAGACCAAGCTCCCGTGCAGCAGCTCTATTTCCTTTTCCAACAGCCAGATCAATCGCCTTCAACTTGAAAGCTGCATCATATGCATTTCTCTGTGTCTTTGCCATGATGAGGGTGACAAAATGACTACCGTAATCAGGATGATGGGAAGTTTGAGAGCGATCGATTTAATCTAAACAGTAAACAAAAAAGTTGTTTGACCTTAACCTGTTCGGCAATTTCATGCCGCCAAAAAACTGAGCACGTCACAGAATGTGTTCTTTTGGAGAATTTTTTTTTTTAAACGGGAAATATCCATATATTAGCCGCGTCATTGTTTAAGCCGCGAGGCTCAAAGCGTGGGAAAAAAGTTGCGACTTATAGTCCGGAATTTACGGTAATCCTATCAAACCTGATGTCAATTTGCAGATGCGTTTTATAATTTAGTTTGTCTCTCTCGATACAAGAACTATCCATCTGAAACAGCACAGTGTTGCATTGTTCAGCAGAGCATACAGTTGTGGTAATTATCTACAGTGCCTTCGGAAAGTATTCAGACCCTTTGACTTTTTCCACATTTTGTTATGTTACAGCCTTATTCTAAAATGGATTAAATAAAACAAATTCCTCATCAATCTACACACAATATCCCATAATGACTAAGATATATATTTTTTTGTAAATAAAAATAAAATACCCTATTTACGTAAGTATTCAGACCATTTGCTGTGAGACTTGAAATTGAGCTCAGGTGTATACTGTTTCCATTGATCATCCTTGAGATGTTTCTACAACTTGATTGGAGTCCACCAGTGGTAAATTAAATTGATTTGACATGATTTAGTAAGGCACACCTGTCTATATTAGGTCCCACAGTTGACAGTGCATGTCAGAGCAAAAACCAAGACATGAGGTCTAAGGAATTGTCTGTAGAGCTCTGAGACAGGATTGTGTCGAGGCACAGATCTGGGGAAGGGTACCAAAAACTGTTTGCAGCATTGAAGGTCCCCAAGAACACGGAGGCCTCTATCATTCTTAAATGGAAGAAGTTCGGAACCACCAAGACTCTTCCTAGAGCTGGCCGCCCGGCCAAACTGAGAAATCAGAGGAGAAAGGCCTTGGTCAGGGAGTTGACAAAGAACCCGATGGTCACTCTGACAGAGCTCTAGAGTTCCTCTGTGGAAATGGGAGAACCTAACAGAAGGACAACCATCTCTGCAGCACTCCATCAATCAGGTCTTTATGGTAGTGGCCAGGCGGAAGTCACTCTTCAGTAAAAGGCACACGACAGCACACTTGGAGATTGCCAAAAGGCACCTAAAGACTCTCAGACCATGAGAAACAAGATTCTTTGATCTGATGAAACCAAGATTGAACTCTTTGGCCTGAATGCCATCGTCACGTCTGGAGGAAACCTGGCACCATCCCTATGTTCAGTGGTGGAAAAAGTACCCAATACTTGAGTAAAAGTATAGATACCTTAATAGAAAGCTGCTCAAGAAAAAGTGAAAGTCACCCAGTAAATTACTACTTGAGTAAAAGTCTAAAATTATTTGGTTCTAAGTATCAAAAGTAAATGTAATTGCTAAAATATTCTTAAGTATCAAAAGTGAAAGTATGAATAATTTATTAAGCAAAGCAGAAGGCACCATTTTCATTTTTTTTTTGAAATTGACGGATAGTCAGGGGTACAATCCAACACTCAGACATAATTTACAAATTATGCATTTATTTTTAGTGAGTCTGCCAGATCAGAGGCGGTAGGGATGACCATGTGTTCTCTTGATAAGTGCGTGAATTGGACCATTTCCCTGTCCTGCTAAGCATTCATCATGCAACAAGTACTTTAGGGTGTCAGGGAAAATGTTTGGAGTAAAAACTACATTATTTTCTTTAGGAATGTAGTAAAGAAAAAGTTGTCAAAAATATAAATAGTAAAGTACAGATACCCCAAAAAATGACTTAAGTAGTAATTTAAAGTATTTTTACTTTACACCACTGCCTACGTTGAAGAAAGGTGGTGGCAGCATCATAATGTGGGGATGTTTTTCAGCGGCAGGGACTGGGAGACTAGTCAGGATCGAGGCAAAGATGAACGGAGCAAAGTACAGAGAGCTCCTTGATGAAAACATGCTCCAGAGCGCTCAGGACCTCAGACTGGGGTGAAGGTTCACCTTCCAACAGGACAACGACCCTAAGCACGCAGCCAAGACTACGCAGGAGTGGCTTCGGGACAAGTCTCTGAATGTCCTTGAGTGGACTAGCCAGAGCCCGGACTTGAACCCAATCGAACATCTCTGGAGAGAGCTGAAAATAGCTGTGCAGCAATGCTCCCCATCCAACCTAACAGAGCTTGAGAGGATATGCAGAGAAGAATGGGAAAAACTCCACAAATACAGTTGTGCCAAGCTTGTAGCGTCTTACCCAAGAAGACTCGAGGCTGTAATCGCTGCCAAAAGTGCTTCAAAAAAGTACTGAGTGAAGGGTCTGAATACTTATGTAAATGTGATATTTCAGTTGTTTGTTTTTAATAAATTTGCAAAAATTCTACAAACCAGTTTTTGCTTTGTCATTATGGGATATTTTGTGTTGATTGATGAGGAAATAAAACAATTTAAGTTATTTTAGAATAACGGTGTAATGTAACGAAATGTGGAAAAAGGAAAGGAGTCTGAATACTTTCCGAATGCACTGTATACATCTGTTGGTAACAGATACCTTTAAAAAAGGTAGAGGCGTGGATCAGAAAACCAGTCAGTATCTGTTTTGACCACCCGTTACCTCATGCAGTGTGACACATCTCCTTCGAATAGAGATGATCAGGCTGTTGATTGTGGCCTGTGGAATGTACAGATCCTTGTGCCGTACATTATCATGCTGAAACATAAGGTTATGGAGGCAGATGAATGGCTCAACAATTGGCCTCAGGGTCTCGTCACAGTATCTCTATAAAATGCAAATTGGGTTCATTGTCCGTAGCTTATGCCTGTCCATACCATAACCCCACCGCCACCATGGGGCACTCTGTTCACAACGTTGACATCAGCCATACACGTGGTCTGCGCTTGTGAGGCCGGTTGGACGTACTGCCAAATTCTCTAAAATTACGTTGGAGGCGGTTTATGGTAGAGAAATTAACGTTACATTTTCTGGCAACAGCTCTGGAGGACATTTCTGCAGTCAGCATGCCAATTGCAAGCTCCCTCAAGACATCTGTGGCGTTGTGTTACAAACTGCACATTTTAGTGCCTTTTATTGTCCCCAGCACAAGGTGCACCTGTGTAATGATCATGCTGTTTAATTATCTTTTTGTCAGGTGGATGGATTATCTTGGCAAAGGAGAAATGCTCACTAACAGGGATGTAAACAAATGTGTGCTCACAATTTGAGAGAAATAAGCTATTTGTGCGTATGGAAAATTTCTGCAATCTTTTATTTCAGCTCATGAAACACTTTACCTGTTGCGTTTATATTTTTGTTCAGTGGAGATGATTGTTGAGTTGTGAATGTCAGTGAGAGGCCCAACCAGGCATATTGCAATATCGCCTATGATATTAAAGCTTTTCTTCTACTTATCCTAAGTAATGCCATGGATTCATCGTTTTTTGGGGCCAAAATAGTGAACTTGGAGGCAAAAAAGGGATGCATAATGTAAGATGCAAACCTCATATTTTAAATGAGTATTAGATTTCAAAACCTTTGACTAATCGCTACGCCATGGAGTTTTGATTAACAATGTGGGAGAAACTTCAATATCAGGGATGGGCAACATTGATGGGGATTAGGGTCACAAAAAATCTGAACTCATCATGAGGGGCCGCAGTGGCACTCGGGTCTGCGTACCCCCATCCATACCCACAAATCCAGTCAGAGCCAGCCTTTTGGGGGCCCTAAGTGAAATGTTTTAATTGTGCCTTGTGTATTCTACTATTTTAGCTCCCAACAGTAAGTTGAGACCCCGTAAATTGAGACCCCGACTGAGTTCAATATTGGGAAATTGATCCACGGGCCTACATCCCTGTGCTATATGAACACCAGAAGCTGCTATTTATTACTGACCAGCAGATGCCCTTAATATGCATTGTGCTTAAAGCTCTTAGGAATGAACCGTTTTTCAACACAATTTGGTGAAAGACCCAAATTCTTCAGAAAGCCTTGTTTTCCCATCACAAGTTGTTTCACAAGCAGTTCTCCAGAACATAATAATGAACTCATCATCAAGCTTTGATGATTTTAATCAGCTGTGTAGGACTATGCCAAAAAACAAAATGTGCCCCCAGAACTTGGGGCCCCCAGAACTGAGTTTGGGAAAAGCTGCTCCAGATCAATGAATAGAGGTTATTCTACTTGTCCAATGACACTCTTATTCTACACTGTCCTTCAGTAGGATTTGTGGAATTGAATCCTATCTGGGCTAGCTTGGGACTCTTTCTTCACACAAGTGACTGTGGGCATGTAGAGTTAAAGAACCATGTCACACTATGGGTTTAACTCTGAAACGCTAGTTCTCCTGAGGACATTTCCCCTCTTACCTACTCCTGTATCAAAGCAGCTTTCCTTCTGTAGTAATGTCATCATTACAATTTCACAGTCTCTTCAGAGAAACCATCCCTACGGTTTTATGCCGTCCAAGGCGCAGTCTCAGATATGCCAGCGTTGTGGGTGTAGGGAAGAAAGGAGTGGGAAATGGGCTGATGGAAGAATAGAAAAGGAGGAGAAAGGGTGATGATTCATCCAATATCTGCCTCCTCTCTGATATGTCATCCAACAGAAGGGATATTGTGTCAATAGCATGGTGAATTTGTATAAAAGACACTCTTAACATGTTGGTCTGTTTTTGCCTTTTAGTGTCATCTTTGAATACAGGGAAATGTTAGAATCAACAGAATTGTATGGACGAGAGAGTCACCAACAAAAATATCTGATTCAAAGAAGCCCTCCAGCTATTTTTTAGCATTTCCTGTTGAAAAACAATATCCCAAGTGTAAATACATGAATGTACACTTAAGGGTAAAAAAAACATATTGAGAAAAATAGTGGATTTTTTTTGACAAAACTGCAAACTTCAAGGAGTAGGCCATTCAAGGAGTTGGTCTGATGTGATGTAATCGGCCTCCCCTCATTATTGCGGGAACAATAGAGGAGCAATAGATGGAAAAAGAGCTAATCATTGTGGTGAAAGGAGACTGGAGTTCCACTTTAGGGCCCTACTGTAAGGGCCTAAAGAGATTTAGGACATGTAATCAAGACATGAGATAACATTTTGTGTGTGATGTGTAGCAACCTAACAATGGTAGGCACGTTAGTACAGTAGGCAGCGTTTCTTACTGAGTATGTTGAAAAGAGGAGTTTGGGAGCTGACTTTCATGCCTTTCGACCTTGGGAGTCCATGGCAACCCTTTTAAATTCAATATGGAGAGGTGAGTAGGGAGGGAGAAGAGAGAGCGGGAGGAGGGAGAGAGAGAGAGCGTGTGAGATTGAGAGAAAAATAATTGTCTCACCATTCCACACATGATTGCGGCAAAAGGAGTTAAGACAGAAAAAGAAAGCAAAAAGAAAAGCTCAAACCAATACGTATCCCTTCTCTCATATCTAGCCCCTCTGTCACTGTGTGGTGTGTCTCATCGCTTCTACTTTGCTTTATCTTGCAGGAATTCACTCAGTAGCCCGGAGACCTGAGCGGCCTGAACCCCATCTGCGAGGGATCTCCATAGGCAGGGTGGTGAGTTACAGTGGGCAGAGGAGTGCCCACCACGTTGGTCAGACCATGGAGTGAGGAGGAAAGAAGGAGATGCATATGTAAGAAAGGAAGAGGAGATATCCTTTGAAGAGCCATCTAAATTCATGCTCCTATTATAATTGAGTGCTTCTAAGAGCAAAGCAACATGAGAGGACGCCTGTTCTGTGCCCACTGCTTCAAGAGGTATTATTAAGATTAACCCTCTGGATATAGAGTAGACTAGTGTTCTTTGTGTTCCTGATTCCGCTGGGTTCTAGAGTGTGTCTGGATTTGTGTTTGGGCTGTGGTCATGGTGTCTCAGCCCCAGGGGTGTGCTCTGCATCGGACTGGCAGGATCTGTCACAGAGGCAGCCTGATCAGGCTCTTACTCCTTCTTTACTGCTCTCTCACGGCCGCCCAAGCTGCTAAACCCAAAGTTCCGAGCGGCACACACCTCAACTCCATCCGCATCGACGGGGATATCTCCCTGGGAGGCCTGTTCCCCGTGCACTCCAGGGGCAACGAAGGCAAGGCCTGCGGGGAGCTGAAGAAGGAGAAGGGGATCCATCGTCTGGAGGCCATGCTATTCGCCCTGGACCGTATCAACAACGACCATTCCCTGCTTCCCAATATCACGCTGGGGGCGCGCATCCTGGACACGTGTTCCCGGGATACCCACGCCCTGGAGCAGTCACTCACCTTCGTCCAGGCCCTCATCGAGAAGGATGGGACGGACGTCAAGTGTCTCGGCGGGGGGGCACCCATCATCACCAAGCCTGAGAGGGTGGTGGGAGTCATCGGAGCCTCTTCCAGCTCTGTGTCTATCATGGTGGCCAACATACTGCGGCTCTTTAAGGTAAGGACCACACCTTGGTGGTGATTTACTACTTGTGTGTGTGTGGTTGTGGTATGTTTGCAGTGTTAGAGTGAGTATCTGATGTATGTACACTGTGGTGTTTGTTCCATGTTAGCTCTAGTTGGGAATGTTACCCTCATTCCTGGGAAAACATTATATTCTCTGTTCTAACACAATTTGGTTCTCTGATATTTGGAAAGAAGAGCATGACTAAATAATGACAGAGACATGTGGCTCAGTTTGCAGATTATGGTGCTTGTAACGACAGTGTTGTGCGTTCCATTCCCAAAGGGAACCAGTATGAAAAAAAGTATGAAAATATATGCACTCTACTGTAAGTGACTCTGGATAAGAGCGTCTGCTAAATGACTAAAAAACAAATGCGTAAAAACAAATAATGCAAATCCTGAGAAAAAAAATCTCTGCCTCCACACCATAGTTCCCATAATCCTAAAGTAATGCCATTGGCCATCTCAATCTGAGGACTGCTAAATTGTCACAATTATTGCCTCTAACCCAAAGAGTTGGATAGATGGCACACATGCAAAGATTGGCGATGGACTCTAGTACATCTCTATGCTCTCAACATATAATAGGATGCAACATTAGTTCATTGTCTGCTCATAGAACAATAACAGTTTCTCTTTCAACCTGGATTCATTGCTTTGATCGCCCCCGTGATAGGAAAAGTCATATTCATCCACATGCTGTCCGTGTTCATAGCACATACCAATCCCATGGATTCACTGATTTATAAGTCCAGACCACCCAGCCCTGGAAATAACTTCTCAATTACTTTCTCTAATCTGTTTATGCTGCGTCTTCTGTTGCTCAGGTTTCATAGGTGGTGTTGGCTCATTGAGTCATTTCTTCCTTTTGATAAGAAATGTGTTGCCTTTACTCTCTTGGAAGTCATGCATTCAGTCTGTGTTTTAAGACCAATTGGATATTTTGCATATCTATTACTAAACATCTCGCTAATTGTGAGTCGTTTCAGGAAACTAGGCATATGTTGCGGGTCACTACTTCACAAGAGAGCCATCTGAATGCAAACTTTTAAAATTAAATCAAAATGCGTTTTCTTTTGAAGAAATTCCTTCTGGAACATGTGAACTTTCATGTGCCTTAATAACAAACTTGTATGCATCTGTAAATACGATTAAAATTGTTAAATTACGTGCGTAGTTGGTTTAGTCACAGAAAAAGTCCGCTAGCCATGATTGGCTGAGATAATGAGTGGGCTGGACATGCCGAGAGATGAGTTCGGATTGGTCTGCTATATAGCACACTTCTGTCTATTTTAGCTGGTTAGTATGTGTTGGTAATCCTGTCTTACGCAGCTTTTTTAAAAACTATATCGCGTAGTAGAACTGCTTAAGTGTTGCTCTCCACTTTCTGGAGGACCGAGTTTTGAAATCAGTGGAATTAGAGTATGATAGCTAATGAGATGGTGAAAACACCTGTCTCCAGATTACATCTTCAAACTAAGGGCAACCATGGCAACCGTGACAGGGAGAAGCGTCCATCCATGATGTATACGGTAAGATAGTCTACACCCTAAAAAGAAAAGGTTCCTGGAGCATCCTTTAGGGGTTCTTCAAATTTAAAATGTGGGGGAACCACATACCACGGAGGTGGCTCAGGCTCCGGCCTTATTCCCCAAACTACCCTGTCCACCCCCGCTAAATACTCATTAAACTTTACCCCTCCCGAAGTCTCTGGGCTATGGCACATCACTGAAGACCTCAGGCTGATGTGCGTTGCTGGAGACCTCGGGTTGATGCGCGTCACTGATTCTGGACTGTAGGGCGACTCTGGCTGCGCCGATTCCGGACTGTAGGGCGACTCTCGCTGTGCCGATTCCGGACTGTAGGGCGGCTCTCGCTGCGCAGATTCCCGACTGTGGGCCGTCTCTCTCGGCTCCGGACTGTGGGCCGTCTCTCTCGGCTCCGGACTGTGGGCCGTCTCTCTCGGCTCCGGACTGTGGGCCGTCTCTCTCGGCTCCGGACTGTGGGCCGTCTCTCTCGGTTCCGGACTGTGGGCCGTCTGTGCTGGCCCTGGACTGTGGGCCGTCTCTCTACGGGGCACTGTCGCCGGACGCTCTGGACGAGGCACTGTCGCCGGACAATCTGGACGAGGCACTGTCGCCGGACACTCTGGACGAGGCACTGTCGCCGGACACTCTGGACGAGGCACTGTCGCCGGACACTCTGGACGAGGCACTGTTGCCAGAAGCTCTGGATGGGGACTGCGCACTGAAGACCTGATGCGTGGAGCTGGCTTAGGACGTGCCAGACTAAGGACATGCACCACAGGGCTAGTGCGAGGAGCAGGAGTAGGACGAGCTGGACTGGGCTGACGCACTGGAGGCCTGGTGCGTGGGGCTGGTAGTGGAGGTACCAGACTGGAGACACGCACCCCAAGGCTAGTGCGAGGAGCGGGAACAGGACATCCTGAACTGGGCTGACGTACTGAAGGCCTGGTGGGTGGTGCTGGCTTTGGAAACGCCAGACTGGAGACACGCACCTCAGGGCTAGTGCGGGGAGCGGGAACAGGATACACTGGACCGTGAAGGCGCACTGGCGGTCTCGAGCGCAGGACTGGCACCACCCTTACTGGCTGGGTGCCCGCTTCCCCCAGGCAAATGCAGGACGCTGGCACCGAGCATACCGGCCTGTGGATGCTCGGCCTCAACGCCGTGCGCATCACCCCATAGCACGGGACCTGACCAGTACCACGCTGCCTCTGGTAAGCACAGGGAGTTGGCTTAGGGCTCAACCCTGGCCCAGCCAAACTACCCGTGTGCCCCCCAATTTTTTTTGGGGGGGGTTGCCTCTCAGGCTTCCATGCCAACTGTGCTCCAACAAAACCCTCCCGGTCCTCTCCAGCCTTCCTCCATGGTCCCTCTCCGGCTAGGATCTCCTCCCAGGTCCACGACTCCCGATAGCTCCTCTCCAGCTCCTTACCCCGCTGCTTGGTCCGTTGATGGTGGGTAGTTCTGTAACGGGCGTCGTAAGGATTAGACCAAGGTGCAGCAGGAACGTGTATACTCATCTTCTTTATTAAATCAAAAGAAGGAAAAACAAACAAATCACGTATACAAAAGAACGAACGACACTAAACAGTCCTGTCAGGTGCACAGACACAAAACAGGAGACAACTACCCACAAATCCCATTACAAAAACACCCCTATACATAGGACCTTCAATCAGAGGCAACGAGGAACAGCTGCCTCCAATTGAAGGTCAATCGAATGAACTAAACATAGAAATAGATAGACCAGACTGAACATAGAAGTACACTAACATAGAACATAGACCAAAAAACCCCGGAACACATAAAACAAACACCCCTCTTACATAAGTACATAGCCCAACAAACCCCGAACCACATAAAACAAACACCCCCTGCCACGTCCTGACCAAACTACAATAACAAATAACCCCTTTACTGGTCAGGACGTGACAGATAAGGTAAACTCTCAGCAGAGCCCCAAGTCCAATGGGTATATCCTCTGCCTTGTTGATGTTAATGTGTTGATGTTCTCCTTATCCATAGCCAGAATGATTTTGCAGTGCATGGTGATCGAACAGGTTTCATGTTATATTCATCAGAGGTGTAGGGAGGGTGAAGTCTGTGAATCCAAAAATGTGGTAGTTATACAGATGATTAACAAAATATGCACACGGCAGTATTCATACCTTGGTTTTTGTGGTGAATGTGAATGAAAAACTGTTTTGATAATGGTTTTCATACAAATACCTTGTAGAGGTAATGTAGAGGCCTATGGGATATTCATTGACGAGGTAAGGAAGGATGGTAAATGTGATCTACATACCACCAATACCAATTGAAATACCTTTGATATATCTCCTTGTCTGTATACCTGCAGACACAGACACAAAAGTGAGCAGTTCAGTCATCTGCACCCAATACAGCTAGCCTTCAACATATTCTTATAGCCTACATATTAGTACCTCTTTGTTGATTGATATCCATTGAATTGTGTCCATTTTCTAATTTAGAAAAATGTGCACAAATATGAAGAGATAGATGGTATAATCATAGAATAATATCAATTTATATCATACAAGGGACAAACCTTACCTTAAATTGAGTAGATCCTCACATTCTTTACAAGTGTTTCAGTTGGGCAGCTTGGTTCCTGCATGAACCCCCACCTCCTATGGGGTTCTTGGAAGAACCTTTTGGGGACCATTTTTAGTGCCAAGAAGCCTACGGTTCTTCTAGGAACCTCCTTAGTTGGTTCTTAGAAGAATCCTTGCTGAACCCCTAATTTTTAAAATGTAGCTAGTAAAATTTTCAGATATTACACGTTTATAATTGACAGAAAGTTGTTTTCATGTCTTCACGTTACCTATATGATCTTATTATTCGTATCTCAGAGGCTAGTGTCAGCAAACATTGGCAAAAAGCGTAAATTGTTGCCAGCAGCACAGTTGCAGTCACCAACGCTCTGGATAACATAAAAACAGCCTAACCAGCTCTGCTAGGGCGAGTAAAATGGTCAGTAAACTGTCCTCTAATTTGTGTCTAGAAGTAGCTAGCAAGCTAGCCAACTTTAGCCAGTTAGCTTGGGTGCTTGACTGCTGTTGTTAGGACAGAACGCTCGGATCAACCCTTAAAGAGATGGGTGTGGCTAAAGCTTAAGAGGGTGTGATAGATACTGAATGGGTGTAGACAAAGAAGAGCTCTCCAATAGGTACCAAAACATTTAAGGGCCAAATTTTGCTACATAAGACCGAATCAAGGCGGTCAGTCACAATTGTGATCATTGTATTACATAAGCTCTCCCTCGCTCTCCATTTGGTAAATCTGACCAGAACTCTATCCTCCTGATTCCTGCTTGCAAGCAAAACTCAAACTGGAAGTACCAATGCTCAATATGGAAATGGTCCAATGAAGCGGATGTACGGACATATCTTAACCAGAAGCCATGGAATACAGGCAACATCCACACTGAGCTAAAGGCTAGAGCTGCTGGTTTCAAGGAGCGGGACACTATTCCGGATGCTTAAAAGAAATCCCGCTACGCACTCCGAAGAACTGTTAAACAGATAAAGCGTCAATACAGAACTAAGATTGAATCCTACTACACCGGCTCTGACACTCGTTGGATGTGGTAGGGTTTGCAAACTATCAGGGATTATGAAGGGAAACCCAGCCGCGAGCTGCCCAGTGACATGAGTTTACCAGATGAGCTAAATGCCTTCTATTCTCACTTTCCAGGCAAGCAACACTGAAACATGCATGAGAGCACCAGCTGTTCCGGAAGACTGTGTGATCACGCTCTCCGTAGCATTGTAAGACCTTTAAACAGGTTAACATTCACAAGGCCACAGGGCCAGACGGATTACCAGGACGTGCACTCAGAGCATGCGCTGATCAGCTGGCAAGTGTCTTCAGATTTTCAACCTCTCCCTAACCCAGTCTGCAATACCTACATGTTTCAAGAAGACCACCATAGTCCCTGTGCCCAAGAACGCCAATGTAACCTGCCTAAATGACTACCGCCCCATAGCACCCAAATCTTTAGCCATGAAATGCTTTGAATGGCCTGTCATGGCTCACATCAACACCATCATCCCAGAAACCCTGGACCCACACCAATTCGCATACTGCTCAAACAGATCCACAGATAATCCACAGACAATATCTATTGCACTCCACGCTGCCCTTTCCCACCTGTACTCCGTTCACCCACGACTTCATGGCCACGTAGGACTCCAACACCATTATTAGGTTTGCCGACAACATGACGGTGGTAGGCCTGATCACCAATGATGATGAGACAGCCTATAGGGAGGATGTAACAGACCTGACGGTGTGGTTCCAGGACAATGACCTCTCCCTCAACATGAGCAAGACAAGGGAGCTGATCGTGGACTACAGGAAAAGGAGGGGAGAGCACGCCTCCATTTACATCGACGGGGCTGTAGTGGAGCGGGTCGAGACCTTCAAGTTCCTTGGTGTCCACATCACTAGGGACCTTTAATGGTCCAAACACACCAACACTGTAAAGAGGAGGTCATAACAATGCCTATTCCCCCTCAGGGGGCTGAAAATATTTGGCATGGGAGCGCACATCCTCAAAACATTGTACAGCTGCACCATTGAGAGCATCCTGACTGGCTGCATCACCGCTTGCTATGGCAACTACTCAGAATCCGACCGCAAGGCACTACAGAGGGTAGTGCTTATGACCCAGTACAAGTCTGGGACCAAAGGTCTCCTTAACAGCTTCTACCCTCAAGCCATAAGACTGCTGAACATTTGATCAAATGGCTACCTGGACTATTTGCATTGCCCCCCTTATTTTATTTGTATATACACTCCTCAAAAAAATAAAGGGAACACTTAAACAACACAATGTAACTCCAAGTCAATCACACTTCTGTGAAATCAAACTGTCCACTTAGGAAGCAACACTGATTGACAATAAATTTCACATGCTGTTGTGCAAATGGAATAGACAACAGGTGGAAATTATAGGCAATTAGCAAGACACCCCCAATAAAGGAGTGGTTCTGCAGGTGGGGACCACAGACCACTTCTCAGTTCCTATGCTTCCTGGCTGATGTTTTGGTCACTTTTGAATTCTGGCGGTGCTTTCACTCTAGTGGTAGCATGAGACGGAGTCTACAACCCACACAAGTGGCTCAGGTAGTGCAGCTCATCCAGGATGGCACATCAATGCGAGCTGTGGCAAGAAGGTTTGCTGTGTCTGTCAGCGTAGTGTCCAGAGCATGAAGGCGCTACCAGGAGACAGGCCAGTACATCAGGAGACGTGGAGGAGGCCGTAGGAGGGCAACAACCCAGCAGCAGGACCGCTACCTCCGCCTTTGTGCAAGGTGGAGCAGGATAAGCACTGCCAGAGCCCTGCAAAATGACCTCCAGCAGGCCACAAATGTGCATGTGTCTGCTCAAACGGTCAGAAACAGACTCCATGAGGGTGGTATGAGGGCCCGACGTCCACAGGTGGGGGTTGTGCTTACAGCCCAACACCATGCAGGACGTTTGGCATTTGCCAGAGAACACCAAGATTGGCAAATTCGCCACTGGCGCCTTGTGCTCTTCACAGATGAAAGCAGGTTCACACTGAGCACATGTGACAGACGTGACAGAGTCTGGAGACGCCGTGGAGAACGTTCTACTGCCTGCAACATCCTCCAGCATGACCGGTTTGGCGGTGGGTCAGTCATGGTGTGGGGTGGCATTTCTTTGGGGGGCCGCACAGCCCTCCATGTGCTCGCCAGAGGTAGCCTGACTGCCATTAGGTACCGAGATGAGATCCTCAGACCCCTTGTGAGACCATATGCTGGTGCGGTTGGCCCTGGGTTCCTCCTAATGCAGGACAATGCTAGACCTCATGTGGCTGGAGTGTGTCAGCAGTTCCTGCAAGAGGAAGGCATTGATGCTATGGACTGGCCCGCCCGTTCCCCAGACCTGAATCCAATTGAGCACATCTGGGACATCATGTCTCGCTCCATCCACCAACGCCACGTTGCACCACAGACTGTCCAGGAGTTGGCGGATGCTTTAGACCAGGTCTGGGAGGAGATCCCTCAGGAGACCATCCGCCACCTCATCAGGAGCATGCCCAGGCATTGTAGGGAGGTCATACAGGCACGTGGAGGCCACACACACTACTGAGCCTCATTTTGACTTGTTTTAAGGACATTACATCAAAGTTGGATCAGCCTGTAGTGTGGTTTTCCACTTTAATTTTGAGTGTGACTCCAAATCCAGACCTCCATGGGTTGATAAATTAGATTTCCATTGATTATTTTTGTGTGATTTTGTTGTCAGCACATTCAACTTTGTAAAGAAAAAAGTATTTAATAAGATTATTTATTTCATTCAGATCTAGGATGTGTTGTTTAAGTGTTCCCTTTATTTTTTTGAGCAGTATATTTATATATAAAACAATTGCACCAACTCTCTCACCCAGGCTCTATGTACACTCACTGGATTCTAACCACAGACTCACACATACTACACTGACAGTCCAGCACACACACACACACAGACACACACGCAAACACAATCACACGAACACACACACACACACACACACACATTAACATTCCCTCCCACTCTTCATATATGTTGCTGCTACTCTTTGTTATTATCTATGCCTAATCACTTTACCCCTACCTACATGTTACCTCAATTACTTCAGCTACCCTGTACCCCTTGTATATAGCCTTGTTATTGCTATTTTATTGTGTTACTATTTTTCCTTTCCCTTTAGCTTAGCAAAAAAAAACTATTAAGGGCTCGTAGTTAAACATAAGGTCTACATTTAGTAAGGTTTACTACACCTGCTGTATTTGGGGCATGTGACAAATGATAATTCATTAAAAATAAGATAAAACAGCCGCTTCCAACAATTTCTTCTCTGTATCTCACATCCCTCCCTGTACTGTAGTTGCATGTATCACCATGAAGACTGGTGGCTCAGTTATGAATGGGTATTTACACAAGCAAAGTGGCAGAGGGCTGTGATTAAAGCAAGCTCCTGTGGATGTGGCAGGGAGCTTGAGGGACGTGACTGTGACAGTCCTTGGGATTATGTGCTGCCATAGGCACCTTGAACGCTCCCAGCTGATTCCACCATCACAGGGCTATACAGTACCAACCAGGAGGGGTGAATTCTCCATCCTCCTCAGCCTGGCTGTAAACATAGCCTTGAGTGAGCCAAGCATGATGGGATGCTCACACACACACACTTCTTACATGTAATGTGCAGTAATGAACATCTCCAACAGCAGTCTCTGATCCCGTTCGCACAGGGAAGCCTTTTGGAAGTCCTGCATCATTAACACTCTTCCACTCTTCATTACCGTATATAGGAGGTAGCTCTACATATTTAATTTGTCTCACTCTGATCTCTTCTCCCCTACCCCCTTTTATAGGAGGTAGCCCTACATATTTAATTTGTCTCACTCTGATCTCTTCTCCCTCTACCACCTTTACTCTCCTACATGACCCCCGTCAACCTAACCGCATAATCAAACAGTCGTGTGATGTAGGTACAGTTCGATCCGGTTGTGTTGAGGGACCTGAAGTTGGCCACATGTTGAGTCAACACTCTCCTCATTCATAGGGATGACTACAGTACAGTGCCTGCTTTCTTAAGGCGTTCGCATGCTTACCAGCCGAAACAATTCCGTTGAGTTCGTGCATATATTATGATGACGTTTTGTGACATTTCTGTTCGTTTTGGACTTCGGTGAGGTTTTTTGGGCTGTTCAGGCACACAATATTTTTCTGGAGGCAAGCCGAAGTTCAGAGCCAAAGTCTATGTTGCTTCGTCGGTGATTGGTAAACAGTAGAGATTCTTCAATAAAGTCTTTGTTGTCATTCAACGAGAGACAACTCATTTTCATGCACATTTTTTCATTGAAAAATACTGCACAAAACATCTTAGATGTACAATTGCGCGACTAAGAATTCTTTGGCAAAAACTTCAAAAATGAATGACAGATATATTAGATTAATCCTGGCTATTTTGAGGAAGTGTATACTGGCTATGGCATCTCAAAATGGACAAACTGGACTATTGCTCCTTTTTTTCACATTTTTCAAGCGATGGTCTTAAGGGAGAATGCAAGCACACTCCTTCAGTTCAGCTAGCCCAGTTCGGCTAGGGGCCAGCTGAACTGAAGCATGCTGACACCTTTAGGTCTCACTGCTGAACATCAGAGGTATTCACAGCAGTGGAGGCTCCTCAGAGGAGGAATGGGAGGACCATCCTCCTCAGTGAACTTCATAAAAATTGTAAAACATTTAAAAAGTTAACATTTTTAGATAAAACTATACTAAATATATTCACGTAGCCAAATAATTGATTAAACACACTGTTTTGCAATGAAGGTCTTCTCTGTAGGGTAGCACCATGGTGTAGCCGGAGGACAACTAGCTTCCGTCCTCCTCTGGATACATTGACTTCAATCTAAACCTAGGAGGCTCATGGTTCTCACCCCCTTCCATAGACTTACACAGTAATTATGACAACTTCCGGAGGACATCCTCCAACCTATCAGAGCTCTTGCAGCATGAACTGACATGTTCTCCACCTAATCAAAGGATCAGAGAATGAATCTCGTACTGAAAGCATAACCTACAGCTAGCTAGCACTGCATACAATGTGGTGAGTAGACTCAAAGAGAGAGAGAGAGAAAGACAATAGTTGAACAGTTTTGAACACATTTAATAAAACATGAAGGAGAAGAGAGAGAGAATTTGTAATTTGATTTTAACTTACTAGTAAATGCAGCTAGCTAGCTAGTTTAGCCTACTCAAACAGAGGGATGCTATGTCAGCTATCTGGCTATGACTACCCAACACAACACTGGAACTCTTCCAAGTCAAGGTAAGCTTTTGGTTTGACTAATTTATTGGCACCTGGGCCCGCCGGTGTAACTGCTAAACTGCTTATTGAACTGCTTACTGACTGTACACTGTAATGTTACTGCATGGTTATAGCGTATTTACTAACGCATTAGTCAACATAGCTAAAAAAAACTATTACGTTACTTTAGCTACTGGTAACAACGATTTAGGCTGTGTCTAGCAGTTATGATATGGTTTGTCTTGGAGAGGTTTTTTCGCCTAGTCACATACAGCTGATGTATTGTGCATCGAAGTCCACAAGCGACGGGAAAAGGTGGGGGGGACGAGAGCGAATAGATGCGAGAAGAAATACAACGTGGCTGCTATGAAAGTGAACTGTGTTTATGCGTGATCGAGGGTGTATTCATTCCACTGTTTCTATTGTAAAAAAACAGAAGCAAATGGAACGAAACGGGGATAAGCATACCTGGATTTGTCCAATTGAAACTCTCTTTTGCAACTGTTGGACTAATCATTACACCCTAGATCAGCTAGATGCAGGCAAGAGTGTGCAAGGCGGTATTGAATGTGTTACTGTGTGTCACCTCAAATTTTTCTCTTGACCTTTGTTGTAAACTTTCATTCATAGGCTAAGTTATAGCAACCTCATGATGGTTTATAGGGACAATTTGAGTATCATGTAGTAGATTAAACCTATCGATCTTACATTGAGCTGGGTGAATGGAATATGAATGACAGTCATCCAATATGCTATGATAGAAATAAGGCGATGCTCATGAGAAAAACAAAATCGTCCTCCATCATCTTAAACGGCATCAACCGCCACTCATTCACAGGTAGCCTGTATCCACCATAACTCACTCAACTAAATCATGACCTACAAGGAAGTAAAATAAAGTAAGGCGCTGACATGACTGTGAAGCAGTGATCCTCATATATTGATTTAACAGTAAACAACAGATGAAGAGTGAAGAGTGGTACAGTGTAACGGGTCTTGAGTTATGGGTGTTTTTTGTAATTTATTTAAATGTTTTTATTGTTTATTACAAAAAAACACGAAGAGGGGGTAGCATTAAAGTATTAGAGCATGAAGGACAAACAATACAGCATCAAGACACTATCAAACATGTATCAGTCTTTCAGCAACAGAGCCATCCTTATGCATGAGTGTGCGTTTGCATGATAGTGATATAAAATATATGTCATAGTTTCCTTTTTCATGATCACAATCTTGTGAATCCCGAACCCTCCAAGATCCCCCCACAGTTCCCCAATAGCTGTCCCTCAACCATTCGAGACCTCTCCCATGTGTGTGTTCTTGTATGTGTTTACTTAAATGAGAGTGTGTGTATATGCATGTGTACAAACACCTGCACGGCAACAGCCTCAGGCAAACCGGCATTAGTTGTAAAAACACTGCCACTTAGTGTCATTCAAATGTACTTTTATTATGTTTTATTTGGACTTTTTTTCCCTTTATCTTTTGACCATCATTCTCTCTCTCTCACACACTGCACCTCCACTCCCACTTGTCTCCAATTCCACATACCAACCCTCAGCTTCCCTCAGCCCATCCCATCTATCTCTGCTGGCCACCCACTTCGTGTATCTATGCAACACATATCTTTCAACTATGCTATGATGTTTATTTAACGTACAATTTTAATCTATCTAATCTAATAGAATCTACAGATTGCGTGTTGAAGATAAATACTTTTACTAAGAGTATTAGTATATTAGTAATTGACTAACCCGGTCTCTCCAGGCCATTTTTAAACAATTGATGAGCTTTTCTTATTAATCTACTTGAGAACCATTTAGGGTTCAAATAAAACTTTTGAATGAGTGAAGCTTTTAGAGAGAGGTTTAGTGCTTTTATATTTAATAATCTCAACCCACCCAATTCATATTAATTATATAGATAGTGTCACGCTCCTGACCATAGAGAGCCTTTTATTCTCTATGTTGGTTAGGTCGGGGTGTGACTTGGCTGGGTAATCTAGGTTGTCTATTTATTTGTTGGCCTGGTATGGTTCCCAATCTGAGGCAGCTGTTTTTCGTTGTCTCTGATTGGGGATCATATTTAGGCAGCCATTTCCTCACTGTGTTTTGTGGGATCTTGTTTTGGTTTTGTGTAGTTGCCTGTGAGCATTCCAGAACATCACGTTTCGTTTGTTCGTTTATTGTTTTGTATTTGCTGAAGTTTCACTTTATAATAAAGATGTGGAACGCTACGTACGCTGCGCCTTGGTCAAGTTCTTACGACGATCGTGACAGAAGATCCCACCACAACAGGACCAAGCAGTGTGCCCAGGAGGAGAGAGTATCCTGGACTTGGGAGGAGATTTTGGATGGGAAGGGATCCTGGACTTGGGAGGAAATCCTGGCAGGACAGGATCGCCTTCCTTGGCGGCAGACGCAAGGAGAGAAGGGAGGACAGCGACGACGCCGGGGTTCGCGGCCACAAGGAAAGCCCAAAGTTTTTTTGGGGGGGGGGGTGGTTGGCGGAGCCGAGGAGCGAAACAGAGCCAATCTGGGAGAAGAGGGAGAAATTGGAGGAGAGTGAACGGAGAGAGTCAGAGACCGTCAGTGAGTTGATGGAGAAATTGGAGGAGAGAGAAATGAGAGAGTTGTTGTGTTGGTGTATGATGCACGACATTTGCCCTAAGGAGCGTGTTATCTGTTTGATGCCACCTGAATCAGCTCTCCGTTCTCGTCCTGAGGAGCGTAAAAACTGTGCCAGCTCCACGCACCAGGTCTCCAGTACGCCTCCACAGCCCTGTACGTCCTGTGCCAGCTCTCGACACTCGCCTTGAGGAGGGTATCATTTGTCCGGTACCATGTGTGCCGGCTCTACGCACCAAGTCTCCTGTACGCCTTCACAGCCCAGTACGTCCTGTGCCAGCTCCCCGCACTCGCCGTGCGAAATGTGTCATCGTTCCGGTACAATTTGTGCCGGCTCTACACACCAAGTCTCCAGTGCACCTCCACAGCCCAGTACGTCCTGTGCCAGCTCCCCGCACTCGCCGTGTGAATTGTGTCATTGTTCCGGTATGATTTGTGCTGGCCCTACGCACCAGGTCTCCAGTGCGCATCCACAGCCCAGTACGTCCTGTGCCAGCTCCTGGAACTCGCCCTGAAGAGCGTGTCACCAGTCCGATGCAACCTGTGCCGGTCCCACACATCAGGCCTCCAGTGCGTCCCCCCGGGCCGGCATGTCCTGTGCCTGCTCCTCGCACTTGCCCTGAAGAGCATGTCACCAGTCCGGTGCCACCTGTGCCGGTCCCACGCATCAGGCCTCCAGTGCGCCTCCCCAGTCCGGCATGTCCTGTGCCTGCTCCCCGCACTCGCCCTGAAGTGCGTGTCACCAGTCCGGTGTCACCTGTACCGGCTCCACGCACTAGGCCTCCAGTGCGCATCAACAGTCCAGAGCTTCCGGCGACGGTCCCCAGTCCAGAGCTTCCGGCGACGGTCCCCAGTCCGGAGCTTCCGGCGACGGTCCACAGTCCGGAGCTTCCGGCGACGGTCCACAGTCCAGATCCTCCGGCGACGGTCCACAGTCCGGATCCTCCTGCGACGGTCCACAGTCCGGAACCTCCTGCGGCGGTCCACAGTCCGGAACCTCCTACAACGGTCCACAGGCCGGAGCCCTCCTTTGCGCCGGTGCCCAGTACAGGCACGGCGTCCAGTCCAGTTCCAAGGCCGGAGCCTTCCTCTGCGCCTGTGTCCAGTCCAGCCACGGCGTCCAGTCCCTTCTCCATGGCAGGAGCCTTCCTCTGTGCCAATGTCCAGTCCAGGCATGGCGTCCAGTCCCGCTCCAAGGCCGGAACCTTCCTTTGCATCAGTGCCCAGTCCAGGCACGGCATCCAACCCAGCTCCATGGCCGGAGCCCTCTTCTGCGCCGGTGCCCAGTCCAGGCACAATGTTCAGCCCGGCGCCATGGCCGGATCCGGGGTCTGGGCGGGGGTTACGACCTGCACCAGAGCCACCACCAACGCTAGATGCCCATCCGGACCCTCCCCTATTGAGTCAGGTTTTGTGGCCGGAGTCCGCACCTTTGGGGGGGGGGGTACTGTCACGCCCTGACCATAGAGAGACTTTTATTCTCTATGTTGGTTAGGTCGGGGTGTGACTCGGGTGGGTAATCTAGGTTGTCTATTTCTTTGTTGGCCTGGTATGGTTCCCAATCAGAGGCTGCTGTTTTTCGTTGTCTCTGATTGGGGATCATATTTAGGCAGCCATTTCCCCACTGTGTTTTGTGGGATCTTGTTTTGGTTTTGTGTAGTTGCCTGTGAGCACTCCAGAACGTCACGTTTTGTTTGTTCGTTTATTGTTTTGTATTTGCTGAAGTTTCACTTTATAATAAAGATGTGGAATGCTACGTACGCTGCGCCTTAGTCCAGTTCTTACGACGATCGTGACAGATAGGCTCGTTTTATTTTGTCTGGTTTAGCGTCCCAGATAAAGCGAAATCTTTTTTTCTCATGTGATTTGAAAAACGAATCATCAAGAGTAGGCAGCGCCATAAGTATTTGAGTAAACTGAGATATGACTAAGGAGTTAATCAGGGCAATCTTTCCATAAATAGACAGTTATTTACCTCTCCATGGTTGCAGGATCTTGTCTATTTTTACAAGTTTTCTATTGAAATTCATTGTGGAGAGCTTATTTATATCTTTTGTGATATGAATACCGAGTATGTCTACTTCACCATCAGCCCATTTTATAGGTAAGCTGCAGTGTAATTTTAAAAGTTGTATTTTTTTAAGGATCCAATACGTAATATTGTACACTTATCATAATTAGGTTTTACCAGAGAGTACAGAAAGGTTACCTAGATCTTTAATGAGACATTGCAGGGATCTAGCTTGCGGACTTAACATAAAACTTGAGTCATCGGCATACATGGACACCTTTGTTTTTAAGCCTTGGATTTCTAATCCTCTAATGTTGTTATTGGATCTGATTTTAATAGACACCCTTGTTTAACTCCTCTTGACAATTCAAAACTCTCTGAGAAGTAGCCGTTATTTCCTGTTTTACACCTGGGGTTGCTATACATTATTTTTACCCATTTTATAAGAGAATTACCGAAATTGAAAAAAATCCAGGCATTTATAAATAAAATCCAGTCTTTATCAAATGCCTTTTCAAAATCTGCTATAAATTCCATTCCTGGCTTCTTATATGTTTCATGATGTTCTATTATTTCTAGTAGTTGTCGTATATTATCTCCAATGTATCGTCCATGTAAAAAACATGTCTGATCAGGATGAACAATGCCTGGTAAAACCCTTTTAATTCTGAGTGCTATGCATTTTGGTAGTATTTTTGCATCACAACATTGAAGTGTAAGGGGCCTCCAGTTTTTTTAGATAGACAGGGTCTTTATATTTGCCATTTGGGTCTTGTTTTAATAATAGAGAAAACAGACCTTCCTGCTGAGTACCTGACAGACTACTATTTCTATAGGAGTAGTTAAAACAATCTAACAATGGAGCTTTTAGTATATCAACAAAAATACTTGATATACCTCTACCGGTATGCCATCAAGCCCTGGGGTTTTTCAAGACTGAAAGGATTTAATAGCCTCAAAGTTATTCCTCCCTAATTTGGCCTTCGCACTGATCTTTCTGTACATTTGTTAATTTTCATTTTTTTATATTATTTGGAAAGAATTCCTTACCGTAATCTTCATTATGGGTTATGGGTGCTTGTTTGTGTTTGCTAGAGGCAAATGGATGATATAGTACTTCTTGCCCCAGTCAGGCCTGTTGAAGGCTGGTGAGGGCCAACTTTAATGCCTGCTCATCAGAAGGCCTTGCTAGCAAGGCTCAATTTATAGAGTCATCTACCATGCAACAACAAACAGGACGACACATTCTGATCAATGCACTGTAATGCAATGTACTCTTCTCTAAGTACACATACTGTACAATACCATGACTGGTCATGTCTGGTCCTGACTAGGTCAGTCAAGATGGAATACAAAACACCCCCACCCCCACACACAATGAGGCCCATTTGCACGCAACTCTCTCCCAGTAGTTGCCACCCAGGGTTGAAAAAAAAGGTTCCTCAGCATCTCCCATGCATACAGATGTGGTCCAGAGCAGCTTGATTCATATTTTACTCTAGGATTACATTTTTATTTATTTAACTAGGCAAGTCAGTTAAGAACAAATTCTTATTTTCAATGACGGCATCCCGGGGAACAGTGGGTTAACTGCCTTGTTCATGGGCAGAATTAAAGATTTTTACCTTGTCAGCTCTGGGATTTGATCTTGCAACCTTTCGGTTACTAGTCCAATGCTCTAACCACTAGGCTACCTGCCGCCCCACATAACAGCAGCATGGGGCAAGCTGCAGCTCAAGAACATCTTTATGTAGCTTTTTCCTCATGACTACGGAGCTACTGTGACAGGCAGCTGAGCAAAGGAGAATTCATGTTGAGAGACCAGTCATGCTGTGTGACTTCATTATTTATTTGCAAAGCAGATGCCCTCACCCAGGCGACACGCATCACCTACAAATTTCACAACCAGGCGGTCGCCGCGGTGGCATGTTTATCAGAGTACACAGCAGCAAAGGCATCATGGGAGATTAGGTAGATTACCAACCGAACATGCCTTGGTCAACAAAGCCTAAATAGGCTAAGTAGAGAATCGTCATCACATTAGGTTCTGTGAGAAGTTAAGATCTCTGGCATGATGTTATACACAAGCCGTAAACTTTCTCAACATGCTTTATGTAATATTGATACCCCCGCTGTGGCGTGCCATCCCCGTGCATAGTGTTCATTGCTTGTTCTTCTTTCTCCTAGTTTTTTCCAAACAGATAGTAAAAGTGATCTTTTCTGGCATGCTCTCAGGAGTAATTTTATGCATGAGGCCATAATAAATCCTACTATTTACATTCTGGCATTAGTATGAATAATGCAACGCTGTTAGGGATAATAAAAAGTTCAAAGAAAATTAGCATTTAGGAATAAACTACAGGATTGTTCAACTCCTGCTGCTATGTACATTTTTTGGGATTCATTTAAATGAACTCAAGCGCCTGAGTTGCTGACTTACTGGCATGCGTTGAATGCATTTGCGGCTAAGCTTCTTAACCTTTTTACAAGATTTGTTGACCCATTGTGTTTTGGCTGGAGAGGCATGTTGTGACAGGAGTACAGATATATTGGGGTTAAAGGAAAGGTGTTTGCGTTGGTCCGCTTCAGTCTGCTCCCTGCCAGTGGCTGTCTCCCATTTACAGGTCAATCAATAGAGAGATGAGGAAAAAAGGGAACAGGGACACAAGTATGCTGTCCGATAGGTGTTTGACAGCCCTAAAGGGGATGACTCAGCTGCTCACCTCTCAAGCCTCTGTTCTAATCTAGCATACGCCATAGGTCTAGAGCAGGGGTGTCAAACTAATTTTGTCCCAGGGGGCTGCATTCAGTCTTCAGCGAGGTCCGGAGGGCTGCAGTGAAAATATGTAATATTTCCTCGGGAAAGCATCTCTGGTGGCAGGACTTAAAAGACAACAGGTCGGTTGGTTAAATTCCATTTCTTCTATTGTAAATAAACTGCCAAAACTTCAAAACACCCAATTCCTTATCTTTAGCTGTTATGACAGAGACATGATATTGCTACACTCATTTACTTTCCTCCTGGCATGTCTTGATCCACAAAAATGAATTTCCACCGTTATCTGTGAAATTACAATTCAAGTAGGAAGTTAAGTTAACATTGAAGAAAACATTGTGCAAAACAAGACAGAGAAGTTTCTTTGTGACCAGGAGCAATGAGATTTAATATAACACTTTTTTAAAGAGAATGTAATTTCTTAATGGACTTGCACTTCCCCAAAAATATTTTGGTATTTATTTAATTAGTTCATTGTTGACATAATCACAAAATGTTTTGCTAGTCAGCAATCAAGTTTTCAAGATATGGAACTTTGAAAATACATAAATCATCCCTGTATGATGTATAATATGATGCTGTGTTTTGCGTCATAACGAAAACCTAATTGCTGACAAGCAAAACATTGAGACAATGTCAAGAATGGACAAATACCAAAATATAGTTTTTGGGTGGAGTTTTCCGTCAAAGTGGCAATCCGCAGTTGAAACAATAACAAAGCGTACTCTCTGCCACTGTTTAGATAAAAAGTGAGGAATGGGGCTGGAGCAATGTAACCACTTTCAAATTCATAGACAGAGCTATGGATACAAGGACTGACCATCATATGATAATACAATGATACTTTTAATATGCTTTTAGGCTATACAGTGTTTGATTACATTTACTTTGTTTGCAAATAACGGAGTAAAACAAGCTTATATTTTGGGTTCTGATGGGGTACGACAGTTGAACTAAGATCATGAAGCATTTATAAAAGTTATATTCTTCAAGAATCAATTGGTACATACAAAATGGATGTAGCAACTGCTAATTGCCCCTTTAACAGCAGCGCTCCAGGCGTCATGTCTTGTTGTTTGCTTTTCTTTTTCCACACTTGGCTCTGAGCCAGTGGGACGGTGTTCAACTGGAATGAAACAGTTATTGCAGTAGTCTCTCCCTGCAAGTCCATTAGGGAAGTTTTGTTAATAAATTACAAAGTTATCCTTCTACTTTTAAAAAAGGACCGCAGTGTAAGCATGGCAGGCTGGTTGAGTTAATTTACTTTTGAATCTCTATGGCAGAGTAAACAAGACTCACAAAACAAACCCTAATAATGGTGATAGTGTCACATCCTGACCATAGTAAGATGTGATTTTCTATGGTTGAGTAGGTCAAGGCGTGACAGGGGGTGTTTTGTGTTTTTCTATGTTTTCTATTTCTATGTTTAAGTTCTGGTTGTTCTATTTCTATGTTGTTGTTTTTGGGTTGATCTCCAATTGGAGGCAGCTGGTCCTCGTTGCCTCTAATTGGAGATCATATTTAAGTAGGGGTTTTTCTTCCTGGGTTTTGTGGGTGATTATCTTTTGAGTAGTGTTTATTTCTCTCATGCGTCACGGTTTGTTGTTTTTGTTATTCAAGTTATTTGTGTATTGCAACGTTTTCACGGAATAAATAAATAAATATGTGGAACCACAACCATGCTGCACTTTCGTCCGATCCTTTCGACAGTCGTGACAGAATCACCCACCACAAAAGGACCAAGCAGCGTGCCCAGGAGGAGCAGGGATCCTGGGCTCTGGAGAAGAGAATGGAGGACGTCCTAGACCTGTGAGGAGGTAATGGCAGGGGACAAGACCCTGCCATGGAAGCAGGTGGAAACGGCGCAAGCGGAACGGCGATGCTATGAGGAGCTAGCCCAACGACGGAAGGTCGAGAGACACCCACCCCAAAAAATTGGGGGGGGGGGGGGGCACACGGGGAGTTTGGCAGAGTCAGGGTGAAGACCTGAGCCAACTCCCCGTGCTTACCGTGGGGAGCGAGTGACGGGGCAAGCACCGTGTTATGCAGTGATGAGCACTGTGTCGTCAGGGCACACTCACAGGCCGGTGCGATCCTGTGCCTCCTCTCCGCACTCGCCCTGAGGTGCGTGTCATCTGTTTTTGTTATTCTAGTTATTTGTGTATTGCAACGTTTTCACGGAATAAATAAATAAATAAATATGTGGAACTACAACCATGCTGCACTTTGGTCCGATCCTTTCGACACTCGTGACAGATAGGGAGTACAGTGATAGACCTTAATAAAACGTTTGTAAAAACTTGTGTAATTTACCTAGTTCAAAAGGTAACTCCAGCATGCGTATTCTTTAGTGCACTATCCTTTACCTGTGTTTTCTCTTAATTTGATTGAGTTGGCACCTTAGTCTCGGTCATAGCTAGCACCATTATTCATGTACTGTAGCAGAGCCATGCTGTGGCCTTTTCTCCCATTATATTTCTTGTCTGAAATGACCTTGGACCAAATTCAATCAAAGGTTCTGCTTAGTTTGTACAGTTTTTCATGAATACGTACCTGCATTATCAAATATGCCTCTAAACCAGTGTTGATTAGCTGAATCAGGGTTCTTAGTGCTGGGCTGGAATAAAACATGTGTACCTGACTCCAATGGGTGGGTGGGTGGGTGGGTGGGTGGGGTTGGTGGGGGGGGGGTTCTAAGTAGTCTGTTTGTAACCCTATCAACACACTGCAGGGTGAAACCCTGACATCTGAAGTGGTCTCAGGAAATGTCAGCATCCATACCTTCCCTTCCGGCTCCTTGCGTTTATGCTCCTTTCTATTCCCCTGTAAACCTGCGAGTGACACCATGGGATGAGGACCCATGTCTAAATTGATTTAACACGTCATTTATGAGATGACAGCTGAATCAAGATGAAGAGCGCTGCTCAATATCAGCCTGTCACGGCTCCTACCCAATGCATTCATTCCAGGTTGATAGACCAAACAGGCCTGTATAGCTCTTTACACCTAAATACATTCCCTTCATGGCAAGTTTTTTTCTCTCACTCGTTAATATATTTTTGGTAAGACGGAGCAATGAAATGCATGATAGCGAAAATGTCCTTACCGTCCAAACGGTTTGGCCTACTAACTAATATGACCCCTCTATGAAAAGATATGACTCTTACAAACACGGTGGTGTTTTCCTACGACCCACAGATGCCCCACGGGACTCGTCTGAAGGTAATCTGGTATCGGTAAAAAAAAGAAAAAATACGGAGGTATGGACTTAGTTTTGTGCCAAGAAAAGGGGTTAAATATGTGTAAAAAAAAAGAAATATTTCCTGAGCTTTCTTAGATCTCCTAGATATAGGACAGACTTCAAAACCTTGTGATTTATTTTTGGACTGTCTGTTTTGTCATTTATGAATGTGTTATTCAAAGGGTTTCTATTGGCTATTAAAAATATAATATTTGATGAAATTATTTTTGTATAAAACAAAAGTATACCTACAGAGGTCCTCAAATTCAAATTGCTAAATGATCCATGCTATGACATCTTAAAACAATTCCATATGTTAGCTTAGTAGAACCCGCTCAGGGATTTCACCATGAGGCCAATGGGGACTTTAAAACAGTTGCAGAGTTTAATGGTTGGATA
The DNA here is from genome assembly GCF_901001165.1 of Salmo trutta. Taxonomy (NCBI): domain Eukaryota; kingdom Metazoa; phylum Chordata; class Actinopteri; order Salmoniformes; family Salmonidae; genus Salmo; species Salmo trutta. The sequence continues at coordinate 53,550,145 of NC_042972.1, read as the reverse complement.
GGAGAAAACTGAGGATGGCTCAACAATATTGTAGTTAGTCCACAGTACTAACCTAATTGACAAAGTGAAAAGTCTGTACAGAATAAAAATATTCCAAAACATGCATCCTATTTGCAACGAGGCACTAAAGTAATACTACCAAATAAATGTGGCAAAGCAATTCACTTTTTGTCCTGAATACAAAGTGTTATGTTTGGGGCCAATCCAATACAACACATTACTGAGTACCACTCTCCATATTTTCAAGCATAGCTATGCTTGCAATCGGTAAGGACAGGGGAGTTTTGCTGGAAAAAAAAACAAAAAACAGAATGGAGTTAAGCACAGGCAAAATCCTAGAGGAAAACCTGGTTCAGTGCGCATTCCATATTTCAGCAGGACAATAGCCTAAAAACAAGGAAAATCTACACTGGAGTTGCTTACCAAGAAAACAGTGAATGTCTGTGAGTGACAGTCACAGTTTGGGCTTCAATAGGCTTGAAAATCAATGGCAAGTCTTGAAAATGGTTCGCTAGCAATGATCAACAACCAATTGTACAGAACTTGAAGAATTTTGAAAAGAATAATGTGCAAGTATTGCACAATCCAAGTGTGGAAAACTCTTAGAAACTTACCCAGAAAGACTCACAGCTCTAATCACTGTCAAAAGTGATTCTAACGTATTGACTCAGGGGGTTCAAAACTTATCTAATCAATATGTCAGATTTTTTAATGTATTTTTATTTTACAAATGTTAGAACTTTTGTTCCACTTTGACATTAGAGAATTTAGCTCAGATGGTTGACACAAAAATTACAATAGAATTGAATCCCACTTTATAGGTAAATGTTAATTGGTAGGCAACAGGATAGATCATAGACAGTAGCAGCAGCATATGTGAGTGTGAATATGTGTGTGAGTGTGTATGTGGCGTCAGTATGCATGTGTGCGCAAGCTAGCTTATGTGTGGGCGTATGTAAAGTAGTGTTTGTGTGTGTGTTGGGATGTCAGTGTAAGTGTGTGGGTAGAGTCAGCGCAAAAAAGGATCAATGCAGGTAGTCCGGGTAGCCATTTGATTAGCTACACTATATAGATACACAAAAGTATTTGGACACCCCTTCAAATTAGTGGATTCGGCTATTTCAGCCATTCCCGTTGCTGACAGGTGTATAAAATTGAGCACACAGCCGTACAATCTCCATAGACAAACATTGGCAGTAGAATGGCCTTACTGAAGAGCTCAGTGACTAGGATGCCACCTTTCCAACAAGTCAGTTTGTCAAATGTATTCCTTGCTAGAGCTTCCCCGGGAGGCTGTGTGTGCTGTTTTTAAATGTATGTACAGTGGGGGAAAAAAGTATTTGATCCCCTGCTGATTTTGTACGTTTGCCCACTGACAAAGAAAGGATCCGTCTATAATTTTAATGGTAGGTTTATTTGAACAGTGAGAGACCGAATAACAACAAAAATATCCAGAAAAACGCATGTCAAAAATGTTATAAAATGATTTGCATTTTAATGAGGGAACTAAGTATTTGACCCCTCTGCAAAACATGACTTAGTACTTGGTGGCAAAACCCTTGTTGGCAATCACAGAGGTCAGACGTTTCTTGTAGTTGGCCAGCACGTTTGCACACATCTCAGGAGGGATTTTGTCCCACTCCTCTTTGCAGATCTTCTCCAAGTCATTAAGGTTTCGAGGCTGACGTTTGGCAACTCGAACCTTCAGCTCCCTCCACAGATTTTCTATGGGATTAAGGACTGGAGACTGGCTAGGCCACTCCAGGACCTTAATGTGCTTCTTCTTGAGCCACTCCTTTGTTGCCTTGGCCGTGTGTTTTGGGTCATTGTCATGCTGGAATACCCATCCACGACCCATTTTCAATGCCCTGGCTGAGGGAAGGAGGTTCTCACCCAAGATTTGACGGTACATGGCCCCGTCCATCGTCCCTTTGATGCGGTGAAGTTGTCCTGTCCCCTTAGCAGAAAAACACCCCCAAAGCATAATGTTTCCACCTCCATGTTTGACGGTGGAGATGGTGTTCTTGGGGTCATAGGCAGCAATCCTCCTCCTCCAAACACGTCGAGTTGAGTTGATGCCAAAGAGCTCCATTTTGGTCTCATCTGACCACAACACTTTCACCAGTTGTCCTCTGAGTCATTCAGATGTTCATTGGCAGACTTCAGACGGGCCTGCATATGTATTCTTGAGCAGGGGGACCTTGCGGGCGCTGCTGGATTTCAGTCCTTCACGGCGTAGTGTGTTACCAATTGTTTTCTTGGTGACTATGCTCCCAGCTGCCTTGAGATCATTGACAAGATCCTCCCGTGTAGTTCTGGGCTGATTCCTCACCGTTCTCATGATCATTGCAACTCCACGAGGTGAGATATTGCATGGAGCCCCAGGCCGAGGGATATTGACAGTTCTTTTGTGTTTCTTCCATTTGCGAATAATCGCACCAAATGTTGTCACCTTCTCAATCTGCTTGGCGATGGTCTTGTAGCCCATTCCAGCCTTGTTTAGGTATACAATCTTGTCCCTGACATCCTTGGAGAGCTCTTTGGTCTTGGCCATGGTGGAGAGTTTGGAATCTGATTGATTGATTGCTTCTGTGGACAGGTGTCTTTTTTACAGGTAACAAGCTGCGGTTAGGAGCACTCCCTGTAAGAGTGTGCTCCTAATCTCAGCTCGTTACCTGTATAAAAGACACCTGGGAGCCAGAAATCTTTCTGATTGAGAGGGGGTCAAATACTTATTTCCCTCATTAAAATGCAAATCAATTTATAACATTTTTGACATGTGTTTTTCTGGATATTTTTGTTGTTATTCTGTCTGTCACTGTTCAAATAAACCTACAAAATTATAGACTGATCCTTTCTTTGTCCGTGGGCAAACGTACAAAATCATCAGGGGATCAAATACTTTCCCCCCCACTGTATCACTAACTGTAGAAAGTGAGCAAAACATGAGAGTTGCAGTCTGGATCTCAGGAGGTCAATGTTCTTCTTGTTATCCCATGATACATCCTCCCACAGGTGTTCATCGTCCAGGTTCCCATATTCACTGTCTTCACTGTGCTGCTTCTGCTGTGGCAGCTTCACATTTAATATGTTTTGCATTATCTGTGATAACCTACGCTAATTTATTTGTGATGCGATATTTATCTGTGATTTCATCAAAGGTTTTTGCTATGTTTTCTGCGCTATGCCACCCAGTGAACTGCCTGCAGTCTAGGAGGAGGAACTCTAGCTCTACTTGGGTTATAAATCTGAGCTGTATCTCCTAAAAAGGAGCACAAGATGCGGTCAGACCATATGTTGCCTGTAATGGACACTGATGGTTGGCTCTGAAGCTTTTCTGTGATAGTGTCCTTTACCTTCCCAACCAACACTGGGATGCATTTCTACTTTATGGTCCTTCTTCCAATAAGGGTGTATTTGTTGTCCAACACTTTAAGACAGTGCTTGAAGTGGTCATTTTCCACAATTGATAATGGCAGAGTGCAGCCAGTTATTAAAATGTTAATGATGGTCAGGTGAATTTCTTGTTGTCTTGGAGAATTTGGATTGTACAGCTGCATTTTCGGATCAAATGCTGCCTCACTTGTCCGTTCAGTATCTGGTGCCTGCTGTCCTGCCTTGTACTCCCTGAATCAGAAATAAAGAAAATAAATCTTCTATAAGATCCCTCGTAATATTAACATAAAATCTATGAATTTATAATCTAATCAAAGTGGCAGCACCAATTTAATCAAACAAATATTGTAACTGTATTGCATACGTTAAAATCACATCATGATTAACACACAGGGTTGGGGAGTAACGGATTACATGTAATTGTTTACAACAACAAAAAACAACTGTAATCCGTTACGTTCCCAGAAAAAATATTGTAATCCCATTACCGATACTTTTGAAAAAGTAGATAATTACTTCTGTGTTTACTTTCAAATTTAGAAGGGATGTTTGCAGAAAAAAAAATGTCCATGAAACAATCGCCTGTTTTTTTTTTGTTTTTTTTTAAATGTTTACTTTTTTTAATACCTTTCATATTAACATCAGTGATTAACCAAAAAAGTGCTACTCACATTCTCTATTTGTAATGAATACGATGGGAGACAGAGAGCTGGTTTCAAGCGCATGGTGCAGCAGGTGTTTCTTTGTAAAGGACCACAGGAGGAGGCAGGTAGCTGGGTCCAGGGGCAGAAGGTCATACACAGGGGATCCAAAAAGGCAACAGTACAGACAGGGAGAAAGCTAATTACGTAGTCTGGGAGATCAGGCAAGAGGTTGATGACAGGAAATACGATAGGCAAAAGTACAGGCAGGGAATAGGCAAAAAGGCGTCGTTAGTGAGGATGCCAAAACTACGGTACACAGGCGGACTAATACGGGAAACCCCAGAGCTCCGAATAGAAGTGTGTATCAAAACAAACAATACCTCACAATGATGGGGTGCAAAGAACTTAACTAAATAGTGTGTGATAATGACATACAGGTGTGTGAACAGGTGATCAGAATTCAGGTGATTGGGATCTAGAAAGTGAGCTGCGTTCAGGGGATCTACGTGTTTGAGAGTGTGAGTTGGAAGCAGATGTTACACTATTGATCTTCTTTAGGGGGAGAAAAAGTGTTTTCTTGGTTTTCTTTTCCCCAAAATCCTAAGCTTGAAGTCTAAGCTCTCAGAGAAAATACCTCTTGCGACACTCTCTGCACACATCATCACTGCAGTCATTGAGACTATAGACCACCGGTTTGGACCTATGCTAAGCACCCATGAAGCAAAAATGGCAACTGCTACCATTCCAAAGTTTTGACTGTGTTGGCTCAACCCTGAAAAGAGAGGAAATGCGGAACACATTAGTTCAAGAAGAAGCTTCTTTGGAGAACACACACTCCGAAGAGGTTAATGAGGGAGCACAGAACGAGTGTGATGAGTCAGAGGACCATTTTTTTGTGTTCGGAGGTGCAACAACAAGGGCCAGTGGCACTGCAGAGGATGAGGTGAGGAGGCTGAGAACAAGGTGTACAGTTTGTGTAAGATGCCAAAGTAACCTGTGGCATCGACAGAGCTTTTAGCAGCATCAGCCACAACCAGGTTCAATGTGTGAGCCCCGCATGGCACAAATAGAGCTCTTGGATTCATTTCCAGAAGTCTGGCTTGGACACCTTTGTTTTTGCCTCTCATGTTGGCCCCATTATCATAAGACTGTCCTTTGCAGTCCTCAAAAGGAATTTTTAGCTCCTCTATTCTTTTGAGAATCAGGGATGCCAAATGTTGGCCCGTGGACTCTGCCTCCAAAACCCCCATAAAATGTTCCTTTATGTGGGGCTCCTCCTTCAGTGACACAATTCTAGTCACAACTGACAATTGTTCAGTGTGGTTGACATCTGAGGTGCAATCTAGAATGATAGAGAATAATTTTGCCAGCTTGATGTCACTCACCATTATTGAAATGACCTTCTTGCTCAACAAATCAATGAGTTCATTCTGTATTTGGTGGCCAAGGTGGTGGTGTGACTCAAGGTCCCTTTTTGGACATAGTTAAGGTTCTCTTTCATGACTAGATCGAATTGTGCCATCAGTTCAACTTCTTTGAGGACATTTCCATTTGATGGAGAGTACAGTGTGTCTGTGTGTCCCCTTAGTGCCAGATTCCCAGAGACGGCACAATAGCAGTCAGACGTGTCAACATCTCATCCTCTCAGCCTCCATAAGTTCCATCTCATGCTTATCAATTGTTTCCCCTTTTGTGATCCTCATTGCCAGTTCTTTCCATGTTTTCATGCAGTTTTGGTGTTCTGGACTGCTGTCGTGTGAAGTCATCAAAGAACTTGCATGTTTCCAGTCTGTCAGTTCTGAGTTTGCTAAATGAATTTTCTTCTTAGAAAAGAGTTTGCAGCAGAAGAGGCTGTTGTTTCTTTCAGAATACACCAACCATCTTCTAGGGATTTTTTTTCACCACTCACCAAGGTCTTCCTGAAAAATTGGTTGTGGCAACTTCTTCCATCACTCTCATTCCTTGCGATAACAAAGTTAAGTGGTACCTCACTTGGTCCTCTGCAAACTAGTTGTGTCTGAATTCTGTCAGTCAGAACTGAAGGCCAGGTAGCAGGGTCTGTAGACAGTGGTTCATCCTCAGTAGCAGGATTTGGTGGGGATGCCACGATAAGCATTTCTAATGGAGAGCACATGGGCATTAGTTTACACATGCTATTCACAGCATTTATAGTAGCGGAACATCCCACATACATAACCAGTAATAATAAAATCATCATTGTTACCTACAATATGGAAACTTAAAACTTTGAAAAAGGGAAATGATTTATTGTGTTTATGTTATGCAGGGATGCACACAAACACATGTGCTTGTAACCATACACACACACACATACATGCGCGCACAAACACCTGAAGAATCCTGCTGGGGTGAAGTGGAAGCAGATGGGTCTTCATCCTCATCCTCAGGCTCAGACAACATTTGTGAAGACACCAGTGTGGCTGAGGTGGATGGCTCCGCATCCTCGGGCTCTGAGATCATTTCTGAAGAGGCCTGTGAGGCTGAGGAGGTAGATAGCTCCTCATCCTGGCCAGTACCAAAGGGTGCTCCCAAAATATTTCAGAAGTCCCCCTGAATTTGCATTGAAATACAAAGTCTGACACCCTAAATACATTTATTGCACAATTAAATATACATGTTATTATGCACCATTTATCAAACTTTCAGAATAGGAACCAAATGAACCATACATCCTCCTTGGCTAATTCTAGGCATAAGACACCCCAAAAGACTCAACATATCAGCATAATATAGATGTATTTTAAGTTAGCCTACAGCATTGGAAATTCCCATTACTGAGCTAGGGACCTAGTCAATACAATCACAGAAAACCTTTTAGATGTCACCTCAATGAAAGTTAACCAAATCAATAATGTGCTCGTTAGGTTGTAATTGTTTTGCTGCAGGCTACACATATTATCATGATGACACTGTGTGAAATGATATCCAATGTTATGTAAGCTAGTTGGACAGAAAACTGAATATTGTCGCCCTATAGCATAGCAAGCAACATAGCAACATTATACTCATAGAGAGATGACATAGCTGCATACCTTTATCTTTTGCACGTTTCTCCTCTTCTTCTTTCCTATTTTTCCTAAACTGGGCACCTGATGGCTCAGACCTTTTCTTATCCATTTGTGTTGATTTGGCACTCGAGCATCAATACATTACCCGTCCCCCAACACTGTCAACCAAGAGTCAAGACTAAACCAATTCACCTTGGTGGTGTGCAGACTGGTTTTATATTATTCTTAACGATTTCGCACAAACCAGAAAAAAATGCAACAATATGACTGTGAATCTATATATTCACAGTATTATGAATGAATTGTGGTTTATTTGGTAGCATTTCATAGTGTGACTGATTTTACTAATTGCATTAGTACTGTACAAAGTTAGAGGTGTGCTATTTGATAGATTCCCCCTGCTCCCCCTACCTCGGGCTTCCAGTGGCGAGACCTGAGGTCAACCTACCCCCGCCACCCTCCCCATCTCGTACTTCTCACAAACTAAAGGGCGCCCACTCCGACAAGGTTAATTGACCCTACGGTGACATGATATCATTGACGTGACGTGCAAATGAGCGATAGAAAACAGATTGCGCAAATGTCATCATTCCGAATTTTTCCGTGCCGGCACCTCATGCCGCCCCCAGCAAGATGCCGCTCTGAGCGGCTGCCCATGTCGCCCATACCTAAATCCGCCACTGAGTGAGTGCATACATTTTCATACTTTTTTATACTGGTGTCCTGTGGGATAAGTGTTTAGCACCATCCATGTTGCTGTGTTAGTTAAGCCCTTACTTATACCTTGTTTTAACATGTGTCCTTTGTCCTGCACATTGTGTTTGTGCCCACATTTGTAGACAGGTGTACATGATGAAAAGACGAATTGTGGTCACTGATGACTGTGATCAGATCTTATAGGTGTAAATGGACAAGATCAGGATGAAGAACGCATGTTAGATGCAGGTATACAGGACTTAAAAACAGTGTCCCAATATTTTGTGATGTGTTCTAATGTGGCTCTGCTTAGTGACTCAAACATCCTGCAATAAATGTTGTTAAATTGGTAATCATCTTTCTTAAGGGTGAAGTAATCCAAAAGTAACTGAAAGTAATCAGATTACGTTACTGAAGTTTAGGTAATCAAAAAGTTACGTTACTGATTACAATTTTAGACAGGTAACTAGTAACTGTAACGGATTACATTTAAAAAGTAACCTACCTAACCCTGTTAACACATTACACGAGAAGCAACGTTATATGTCTTAATTAAAAAATACACCTCTCTGGGCTTGAGGCAGAGATGGCAGAATCATTTTTAATTTTGTTGATTGATTTAGATGTTTCTACTTATTTCCAACCTTTTGGTAGGCTATTTGTTAGTCAACTTGTTTGTGATTTGATACATGCAGCTTCTCTTGTCATTACTTTTTGCCCCAGAAGACTAAATAAACCCTTGCTCACCGGAATGTCATAAATCGATAGAATTAATGCTTCAATCTAGTTGACATAGGTAAAGTTCTCTTTTACCTCTATTGTTGCCAAATGCTTGTTGGCTTTCTGCCAAAATGTTTTGGCAGGGGTTTTGGCAGGTGCCATCTATTAGCTAGCTAGACATATTTGCTCTAACAGTAGTTAGCTAGGTAACATTACCAGAAATTACGATGGCCAACTAACTAAGTACATCTTTGCGTGTACTGTCTACTGCAGAATCCATCATAGACAGCACCAGCCATTGCTAACTTAAGCTAACCAGCACACTAGTTTTGACTATTTTATGCTAGCTAGTACAAAATAACAATTTTCTCTTTCAAATGACTTAGTATCTTGTTTGAATGAGGGCTTCCATAGGTAAACATAAAAATCTAGTCCACCGAAAAAACTGGAGACAAAATTTGAGTAAAATGCATAGCGCATAGAATTTAAAAGGCATTGTCAGATATTATTCATCCTAATCAGACAGGTTTTTTACATGGACAATATAAGACAAGTACTGGAAACTGTAGAAAACTATAAAAATCTGGGAAACCAGGCCCGGTATTCATAGCTGATTTTGAACAGGCCTTTGATAAAGTTTGACTAGAATTTATATTTAAATGTCTGGACTACTTTAATTTTGGAGAATCTCTTATACAATGGGTTAAAGTTATGTATAGTAACCCCTGGTGTAAAATAGTAAATAAGGGCTACTTCTCAGAAAGTGCTAAACTGTCAAGAGGAGTAAAACTGTCCGCGACTGCACCACCCGAAACATACTGCACCACCTGCATATCTATTTATTATGGCCATCGAAATGTTAGCTATTAAAACCAGATCCAACAGTAATATCAAGGGGCTAGAAATCTAGTGCCTATAAACAAAGGTGTCATTATACGCTAATGACTCATGTTCTTTTAAATTCGTAGTTTGGATCCCTGCACAGCCTTATAGAGGATCTAGATAATTTTACCTTTATTCAAATTACAACCTCTCACTTTCGGTTATTTGAAAATGAAATAATCTCCAAAATATTGCAATTTTAAAACAAGCCATAGAAAACTGGTTGCCATTTCAGTTTAATTAATCAGAAAAGACAGAACAAATACTACAACAAATATTATGGTTAAACTCAAATATAGTAACTGATTAAAAAAAACATTATTTTTAGACAAGATGTTTAAAAACAATATATTCTTAATTAATGATATCATTAATAGGACTGGTGAAGTTATGTCACACATGCAGCTAACAAAAATCAGTGGAACTGTCTGCTCTATCCAAAATTACAACCAACTGATTGCAGCATTACCGCAAAAATGGAGAGGAGCCTCCCGAGTGGCGCGCGGTCTTAGGTACTGGCCATACAGGTTGCAAAATAGTTGGGAAGAGGATTTCGATGTACCGATTCCATGGCACATGGTTTACGAACTGATATACAAAACAACGCCGGATTCAAAACAAAGTGTTTTTCAATTTAACATTCTTACAATCAATAGAATGTCATGTATATGGGGATACAACCATTCCAGCTCTGAAAATGTTGCTGCTAAGAGACAGAATCATTAGATCATGTGTTTTGATTCTGCATATATGCAGCTTGTTTTTCGTCGCAGGTTCAGGAATGGCTGAAAAATCACAACAAGCTAACTCTGCAAATAGCACTGTCGGGTGACTTCAAAAGCCATAGTCAATCGATCAATAGTGTAAAAATGATCATCTTTAATTTACAATCAATAAAAACTATGAGAATATAAACGTTTAGAACTTTTGTGAAACATCACAGCACAGTTGAAAAATATATGGGGGGGGTCAATGTAAATAATCCAGTGACCGTTTGATTAATTGTTCAACAGTCTTATGGCTTGGGGGTAGAAGCTGTTAAGGAGGCTTTTGGTCATAGACTTGGCGCTCCGGTATCGCTTGCAGTGCGGAAGCAGAGAAAACAGTCTACGACTTGGGTGACTGGAGTCTTTGATAATTTTTGGGGCTTTCCTCTGACACCGCCTAAGTATATAGGTCCTGGATGGCAGGAAGCTTGCTGATCCTTGCACTACCCTCTGTAGTGCCTTACGGTCAGATGCCGAGCAGTTACTGCAACCGGTCAGGATGCCAGTTCTCTGACTACCTCCCTATAGGCCCTCTCATCATTGTCGGTGATCAGGATTACCACTGTTGTGTCGTCAGCAAACTTAATGATGGTATTGGAGTCGTGTTTGGCCACGCAGTCGTGGGTGAACAGGGAGTACAGGAGGGGACTAAGCATACACTCCTGAGGGGCTCCAGTGTTGAGGATCAGCATAGCAGACGTTTTGTTGCCTACCCTCACCACCTGGGGCAGCCCGTCAGGAAGTCCAGGATCCAATTGCAGAGGGAGGTGTTTTAGTCCCAGGGTCCTTAGCTTAGTGATGAGCTTTGTGGGCACTATGGTGTTGAATGTGGCTCACCACGCCAGCATGGTGTGTGCAATTCCAGGGTTGTGGGTTCGTTTCCCATGGGGGGCCAGTACAAAAAAATATATATGCATGAAATGAAATGTATGGATAAGAGCGTCTGCTAAATGACTAAAATGTAAAAAAAAATGTAATGAATTCTGAGCTGTAGTCAATGAATAGCATTCTCACATAGGTGTTCCTTTTGTCCAGGTGGGAAAGGGCAGTGTGGAGTGTGATTGAGATTGTGTCATCTTTGGATCTGTTTGGGAGGTATGCAAATTGGAGTGCGTCTAGGGTGTCCAGGAAGATGCTGTTGATGTGAGCCATGACCAGCTTTTCAAAGCACTTCATGGCTATTGATGTGAGTGCTACGTGGTGGTAATCATTTAGGCAGGTTACCTTCGATTCCTTGGGCACAGAGACTATGGTGGTATGCTTGAAACATGTAGGTATTACAGACTCAGTCAGGGGGAGGTTGAAAATGTCAGTGAAGACACTTGCCAGTTGGTCCACGCAGACTTTGAGAACACATCCTGGTAATCCATCTGACCCCGCGGCTTTGTGAATGTTGACCTGTTTAAAGGTCTTGCTCACATCTGCTACCGAGAGTGTTATCACACAGTCGTCCAGAACAGCTGGTGCTCTCATTCATACTTCAGTGTGCTTGCCTCAAAGCGAGCATTAAAGGCATTTAGCTCGTCTGGTAGGCTTGCGTCACTGGGCAGCTCACGGCTGGGTTTCCCTTTGTAGTCAGTAATAGTTTTCATGCCCTACCACATCTGACGAGCTTCAGAGCTGGTGTAGTAGGATTCAATCTTAATCCTGCATTGATGCTTTGCTTGTTTGATGGTTCATCTGAGAGCATAGCGAGATTTCTTATAAGCGTCCAGATTAGTGTCCCGCTCCTTGAAAGTGGCAGCTCTAGAATTTGGCTCAATGCGGATGTTGCCTGTAATCCATGGCTTCTGGTTGGGATATGTACGTACGGTCACTGTGGGGACGATGTCGTCGATGCACTTATTGATGAAGACGATGACTGAGGTCGTATACTCCTCAATGCCATTTGATGAATCCCGGAACATATTCCAGTCTGTGCTAGCAAAACAGTCCTGTAGCGTAGCATTCGCGTCATCTGACCACTTCCGTATTGAGCGAGTCACTGGTACATCCTCCTGTAGTTTTTGCTTGTAAGCAGGAATCAGGAGGAAAGAATTATGATCAGATTTGCCAATTGGAGGGCGGGGGAGAACTTTGTATGTGTTTCTTTGTGTGGAGTAATGGTGGTCTAGAAATGTTTTCTCCCTCTGGTTGCACATGTGACATGATGGTATAAATGAGGTAAAACGGATTTAAGTTTGCCTGCATTAAAGTCCCCGGGCAATAGAGGCGCAGCTTCTGGATGAGTATTTTCTTGTTTGCTTATGGCCTTATACAGCTGGTTGAGTGCGGTCTTAGTGCCAGCATCGATTTGTGGTGGTAAATAGACAGCTACGAATAATATAGATTGGAACTCTCTTGGTAGATAGCATGTTCTACAGCTTATCATAAGGTACTTAGGCGATCAATACCTCGAGACTTCTTTAATATTAGACATCGCACATCAGCTGTTATTGACAAATAGACACACTCCTCCGCCCCTCGTCTTACCAGACGTAGCTTCTCTGTCCTGCCGATGCATGGAAAATCCCGCCAGCTAAATATTGTCCATGTCGTCGTTCAGCCACGACTCGGTTAAACATAAGATATTCCAGGTTTTAATGTCCTGTTGGTAGTATAATCTTGATCGTAGGTCATCCATTTTATTTTCCAATAATTGCACATTGGCCAATAGAATGTATGGCAGTGGGAGTTTACTCACTTGCCTACAAATTCTCAGAAGGCAGCACGACCTCCGCCCCCTTTTTCTCCGTATTTTCTTCACGCAAATGACAGTGATTTGGGCCCGTTCCGAGAAAGCAGTATATCCTTCGCGTTGGACTCTTTAAAGAAAAATATTCTTCCAGTTCGAGGTGGGTAATCGCTGTTCTGATGTCCAAAAGTTATTTTCATCATAAGAAACGGTAGCAGCAACATTATGTACAAAATACGTTAAAAAATAAGTTACAAACAATGCGAAAAAACGAACAAAATAGCACAGTTGGTTAGGAGCATTTAAAACGTCAGCCATCCCCTCTGGCGCCATTCTAACATCTGCAATATTAAAGCAGATCTACCCCCTAAAAAAAAACACTGAAATACACTGATCTACACAAATACTGGTCACTTTAGTTCAGGGCTTTTCTTTACTGTTAGTAATAGGTTCATTGCTGTGGTGAGGATACTGACATTTAGAAAAGTGCCGATCCCTCAAGTGATGTTATAGGAGAGACAGGACAGGACAATGAACTGTCAAGAATGGCCAGAGACTTTTAGAGACAATTAGATCCTGAGGTAAAGGAAAATCTCTCAGCTGTAGTTACTTGAGCAAGTAAACAACCCTATATGATACCACATTGACAAATGAATGCTGCAAATTGACATATTTAGAATATGTCAACATCCTGCGTGTAGCTAGTAAAGTGTTCTCTAGTCTGGATTGTGCTAATGTACCTGTGAGAATGCATTACACGGGTGAACATAGATTCCATATTGAGTCAGTCATGGCTGATTAAATGTTGTAATGCTTAGGTGTTTGGACCAGTGAGCTGTTTAATTGTATGGTGATGATGGCTGCCTAACATGAAGACAACATTTACGTTTCTGTGCTGTATATAGATATATCCTGGACGACGTTAGATGGATCAAATGTATTTGGTCTCCTTTGTGTGTGTACAAATCCTCAATGTAATTTCTATATTGGATTCAAAGGTTGAGATTGTTAGACATTTTCTGTAGTGGTGATGAATATGGGATGGCTCTCTACTCTATTTCCCACTATCAGCTGACAGATACGAGGTCATTGTGCTATTAGTATTGAACAAGATGCTATATTGATCCCTGATGGACAGGGTTATCTATGGTGGGTTAGGTATGCTGCTCGGTGTACGGGTGATTACTACCATATCTGCTATGGTCACTGTTATGTGCTATAGACTATAGTCTGTAGAGGAAAGGAGAGACCTCAGACTGGCTTGAACAATCTAATCATCTGTCTTAAAGGAGTCTGAACACTTCTTAGCCAGCGTAGTGGAGGAACACAGATCGATTATCCAGATGGATGCAGTTATGTCAAAGTGGCAAGAGTGGAATATAGGTTGGAGCATATTACAGTACATTGACTAGTTGTGGCATCTGCCTTCCTGTGAATCTAGACCCATTGTAACCATGTAACCATTCTAAAGATGAAAGGTACACCCGGATACTTTCCCCATATGATGAGAGATGAGCAGTGGTGAATGATTAATCATTAACCAGGTGTATTTTACAGCTACTTTGGACAGCTTTAGACGCCTTTGGACATGGCCAACTACGCTGTTGGACTGAGTGGGACAACAACTCTATCACTGGACTGTGGAACAGTATAACCTTTCCAAGCCAGACAGAGACAAATGTCAAATACAAAATACAGTTTGGAACTGTGTGAGTTTGAGTTTGCGTGTGTGTACGTGCATGTCGGTGTGTGTGTTTGTGCTAGTGGGACGCGGGTCAGCTGTTTGTTCACCTGCACCTACAATTGCTAATAACCCATCCGCAACCGCCCAACTATATGTGATTAAGTGAAAATCTGAGGCCCGCACATGACCCCATCCCTCAAATATCAAAAACATACTGTAGGCTACAGTCAGAGACGGTGTAACGATTGTTTGACAGGGGGTGCAGGATTTTTTTGGGGGGCCTAATTTAAATATGTTTCTGCTTATAATTTCTGACATTTTGGTAGGCTATTTGTTAGTCAACTTGTCTGTAATTAGATTGATGCAGCTTCTATTCTGTCATTCTTTGTTGCCCCTAGAAGACTAAATAAACCCTTGCTCATCAGAATAATGTCATAAATAGATATAAAGAACGCTTCGATTTATAAAGATTTCTCTGTCATCTCTGCTTCTTTTGGGACCTGGGAGAAAATGCTGTAACTCAACCCCCGAAAAATTGGAAAGATTTTCTGAGCTAAATTTGAAAAGAAAATCAGTTTGACCGGTTGTAAGAAAATAGAAATCTGTGAAAATGTTCCAACATGTTCCTGATAAGATTTCAGTTCGGCTTGGATGCATATTTTATGTGGTTGAAGTACTATCAGCTTCTATGATGCTGATAAAGATAACACTTCTACAGATGCTAAAAGAAAGAAATCTTATTTCTCCACTCCTGTTCCCATGTCAAAATGTACATTTGGTGTATAATTTTACTGCAAGAATTGGTTAACTCTGCAGGAGTTAATATTAAGCCTATGTGAGAGGTTATAGACCTACAGTCATTGTCCAGTTTCCATTTAATCTATCTGAACAGTAGGCAACAGTTCCCTTGATGTGCCAAAGGCCTATTTGAAGTCCCTGCCTTGTGACTGTGAAATTTGTATAGCGCCTCACAATAATCACACACAACATAGGCACTGTCATCCTCTTTTACCACTTCACCAAATGTTTCCCAAACATTACTTTTCTGTCCCGCCCTTCGGTTTGTTTTCACCTCTCCATTTCACAGCATTTCTCTTATTGAATAAAACTCAGACATTGTCCTTTTTGACTCAGTGAATCAAAGTTATTAACTTCCCAAAAGTATTTGGCGATTGGCCGCGCGTAAAGTTAGGCCCTAAAGCTTCGGCTTATGCACTAATGCCAGATGGTCTAAAAATAATGGAAGAAAAACTTCAATGTAGCCTATACAGCGAGTACAGAATGTATTAACACCCCATGATTTTTTCACATTTTGTTGTGATACAGCCTGGATTTAAAATGGATTAAATGTAGATTTTGTGTCACTGGCCTACACACAATACCCCACAATTTTAAAGTGGAATTATGAAAAGCTAAAATGTTTTGAGTCAATAAGTTGTCAACCCCTCTGTTATGGCAAGCCAAAATTAGTTCAGGAGTAAATATTTGCTTAACAAGACACATAAGTTGCATGGACTCACTCTGTGTGCGATAATACTGTGTAACATGATTTTTTAATGACTACCTCATCTCTGTACCTCAGTTGAGCAGTGCATTTCAAACACAGATTCAACCACAATGACCACAGACGTTTTCCAATGTCTCACAAAGAAGTGCACCTGTCGGTAGATTAGGTAAAAATTAAAAAGTCAGACATTGAATATCCATTTGAGCATGGAGAAGTTATTAATTACACTTTGGATGGTGTATCAATACACTCAATCACTACAAAGATACAGGCATCCTACCTAACTCAGTTTCCGGAGAGGAAGGAAACCACTCAGGGATTTCACCATGAGGCCAATGGTGACTTTAAAACAGTTACAGAGTTTAATGGCCGTGATAGGAGAAAACTGAGGATGGATCAACAACATTGCAGTTATTAGAGAATACTAAACTAAATGACAGAATGAAAAGAAGGAAGCCTGTACAGAATAACAATATTCCAAAACATACATCCTGTTTTCAATAAGGCACTAAAGTAACACTCCCAAAAAATTGGCAAAGAAATGAACTATATCCTGAATACAAAGCATTATGTTTGGGGCAAATCCAATACAACAGATCACTGAGTACCACTCTTCATATTTTCAAGCATGGTGGTGGCTGAATCATGTTATGGGTATGCTTGTCATCGGCAAGGACTAGTCAGTTTTTTAGGATACAAATAAATTGAATAGAGCTAAGCACAGGCAAAATCCTAGAGGAAAACCTGGTTTTGAAAACCTGGTTGAGTCTGCTTTCCAACAGACACTGGGAGAAAAATTCAACTTTCAGCAGGACAATAACCTAAAACACAAGGACAAATATGAACTGGAGTTTCTTAACAAGACGACATTGAATGTTCCTGGGTGGCCTTGTTACAGTCAAAACAGACTTCAGAATGACTGTCTGGCAATGATCAACAACCAACTTGACAGAGCTTGAAGATTTAAATAATGGGGAAATATTGTGCAATCCAGGTGTACAAAGCTCTTAGGGACTTACCCAGAAAGACTCACAGCTGTAATAGATGCCAAATGTGATTTTAACATGGATTGACTCATGGGGTTGAATACTTCTGTAATCAAGATATCTTAGTGTTTTATTTTTTTGCAAATGTTAGAAATGTTCTTCCACTTTCAATATTGTAGAGTATTTTGTGTAGATCATTGATTAAAAATGATTATTAAATCAATTTTAGTCCCACCGTGTAACACATATTTTTTTGGAAATAGTCAAGGAGTGTGAATGCTTTCTGAAGGCACTGTAAATATAAATTGCCCAAGAATGATACATTTAGGGATTTTTTTCATGTATTGTTTTTGATTTATTAAACCTGACCACCAACCACCCGCCATTTATCCACACAATATTACATGACCCTAAACCAGCCTGCCCTACGGATATTGCCGTGGAGACTGCAGGTTATGAGTCAACCTAGTGTGTGTGTCTGTGTCTGTGCCAGTGTGATTGTGTGTGGGGTAAAAGGCCACCAATCCTACTGGGAAACTCTGTACTCTGTTTGTTTGTCATCCATATTAAGGCACTGTGTGTGCAATTCTGTGTGTAGTTCTCCATGGGCTGGAGCCTGGGCACTGAGGCATGGCAGGGACCATTACATACATGCATGGCACTCTGTGCCTGAATGATAACGAGATCTCAGATGGTGCATCCCCTCTCAGCCCATCCTTTCATCCTCACAGCCTCCGGCTAAAATAAAATGTGTAGTTGATACAGGCCAACACCCAGCCCTGCCATATTCTGTAGACATAACAAACGCTCTGTCTCATCAGTATTGATTGGGAGACTTTGAAGTTTGGATTACACCCTCAGCTAGGTCCGAGGGGCTTCCAAAACTCTTCAACTTTGCAGATATCATAATCATTGCAGTAGATGTCCCTGTTTGATCTACCAACTTTGATCTACCAACCTGTTCATATGTTGACAGTTCCTTTTCTACTCCTAATAATTACGATCAGGAGTTAGGAAGGATTAGATAATGCACTAAGGAACTCATTTTACCCCTTTGTGTCCTCAGCCTAACCCAACCATGTAAAAATAACATGATAGTCAGAGCCTTTTACTGACACGTGGAAATTAGACGCAACAACTTCAAAGTGTCGATCTTTGGAGTATCGGTGTGCCAAACCTGCAAGTCCTGAGAAATCCCCTTTTCTTACCAATTGTCTCACCATATTGTTCAAGTTCATATCTTCTTGAACCTAACCAGTCAGGCTTCAAGACAGCTCACTCAACTGAGACCGCTCTCCTCTGCATCACGGAGGCTCTCCACTCTCCAAAGCTGACTCTCTCTCCTCTGTTCTCATCCTCTCCACCATCTCAAGGCTGGGCATCTCAGGCTCTGCATACTCCTGGATTGCATCCTACCTGGCAGGTTGCTCCTACCAGGTGACATGAAGAGGATCTGTGTCTGCACAATGTGCTCTCACTACTGGTGTCCCCCAGGGCTTGGTTCTAGGCCCTCTCCTATTTTCTCTATACACCAAGTCACTCGGCTCCGTCATATCCTCACAATCAACTACTTTTCTCCTTACCCCTTCGGAGACCCAGGTGGCGACACGCATCTTTGCGTGCCTGGCAGACATCTCAGCTTGGATGTTGGCCCACCAGCTCAACCTCGGAGCAGCGCTTCCCCCCGGAAAAGGCCTGCCCACTCCAAGACCTCTCCACCACGGTTGACAACTCCACGGTGTCCACCTTCCAGAGTGAAAAAAACCTTGGCATGACCGGGGACAACAGCCTGTAGTCCACTCCAAACCTCAAAGCAGTGACATACTCCTGCTCAGCCCAGTCAAAGCTCTTCTCTGTCCTGGCACTGCAATGGTGAAACGAGCTTCCCACTGACGCTAGTACAACAGAGTCCCTTCCCATCTTCCGAAAATGTCTGAAACCATATCTCGTCAAAGAGTATTTTAAATAAGACATAACAAAAAAAACATATTTTCCTACTAGCACTGACTTTGCTGATTTTATCTTTATTGAGGAAGGGGACATCCCCCCATGTTTATTGGCTCCGTGCAGATACATGCCCCACTAAATCACATCTGAGTGTGATGTTATGGTGAGGAAGAATATTTATTCTAGTCCCTTCGTAGACTGGCAACTTTTCCCCATCAGTGTCAATGATCCGGTGTGGGAATGATATCTTTCCCTAGCACCCCTCAAGGCCTGTATAGACCGTAAAGTACTCAGTCAATTTTACTACTGGTTTTAGTCAAAATTAACTCTCTCCCAGATTTCTGATGGTTAAGCTCTTTTAAGTAATCATTTTCTCTAATGAATTATATCTGACCTCTTAATGTTTACGGTCTCTGGCCATTGGAGATGTTATGTTGTTTAAAGTAAGTGATTATGACTTCCTGTGTCTGATGATAATGAATATGTCAGGGAAGAATTGTAATAATAGTGTTTTCGTCACGTCCTTGGTAAAAAAAAATTGAGCTCAGAGGGGAGTACAAGATGAGGTTAATGTTCCGTCTAAACTTTTATGTATTTGTTCAAGTAAGAAAACTGTAGCTAAGGATTAGATTTCAGGTAGGCTATAGAGCAGGAAAAATATACTGTATTCCTGAAATATCTCCATGATTATCTTTGTCTTCAGCTCTCTTTGTTCTGTTTCAGCCGATGTCTTTGCATCATCACTCCTTGTCAGAAATAGTTGAATTGAAATGCTATTTCCAGAGCATCTCTTTCCCTCTGTTTGCTGCAATTTTCCCGCCCTATTATGGATACCCTGCAGTGTCTTAATGAGATCTCCCACTAGCTGTTTCTCTGCCAGTCTCCTTATCCCCTCTCCGTCCTCTGACTGTGTCCCTTACAACACGTGTTTCTTTGGGGGGCAGAAGGCTGCAGGAGACCACCACATTCCGCAGATGGATAGCCTATGGTGAACTACTGCTTCTCCTGTGGAATAAGAAGTCTTTAAATGAACCCACATAGTCTTTAAATGAACTACAACTTAGAAGGTGAGGCAGTTGCTTAGAAATGATTTGTGAAGCATTCATGTAGGTCTTATGAAGGCTTAATTAAGCCTCCATAGGTTATAGACTACATGACTAAAAATATGTGGACACCTGCTCATCGAACATCTCATTCCAAAATCATGGGCATTATTGTAGAGTTGGTCCCCCCTTTGCTGCTATAACAGCCTCCCCTCTTCTGGGAAGGTTTTCCACTAGATGTTGGAACATTGACAACCAATTCTCATTGCGTTTAGCCATACCCTTATCCTACTCCTCCTCTGTTCCTCTGGTGATGTAGAGGTGAATCCAGGCCCTGCAGTGCCTAGCTCCACTCCTATTCCCCAGGCACTCTCTTTGATGACTTCTGTAACCGTAATAGCCTTGGTTTCATGCATGTTAACATTAGAAGCCTACTCCCTAAGTTTGTTTTATTCACTGCTTTAGCACATGAGAACTTGCCTACCTGGTTAAATAAAGGTGAAATAAAAAAATAATAATAATTGCTGCAAGGACTTTCTTTCATTCAGCCACAAGAACATTAGTGAGGTCGCGCAATGATGTTGGTCAATTAGGCCTGGCTCGCATTTGGCATATAAATTCCTCCCAAAGGTGTTTGACAGGGTTGAGGGCAGGGCTCTGTGCAGGCCAGTCAAGTCCTTCCACACTGATCTCAACAAACTATTTTTCTATGGACCTCACTTTGTACACGGGGGCATTGTCATGCTGAAACAGGAAAGAGCCTTCCCCAAACTGTTGCCACAAAGTTGGAAGCACAAAATCATCTACAATGTCAATGTATGCTGTAGCGTTAAGATTTCCATTAACTGTAAATAAAGGGCAGAGCCCGAACCATGAATAACGGCCCCAGAACATTATTCCTCCTCCACCAAACTTTACAGTTGGCACTATGCATCGGGGCAGGTTGCGTTCTGGCATCCTCCAAACCCAGATTTGTCCTTCGCACTGCCAGATGGTGAAGCATGATTCACCACTCCAGAGAACACATTTCCACTGCTCCAGAGTCAAATGGCGGCGAGCTTTACACCACTCTAGCTGACGCTTGGCATTGCGCATGGTGATCTTAGGCGTGTGTGTTGACGTTGCTTCCAGAGGCAGTTTGGAACTCTGTAGTGACTGTTCCAACCGAGGACCGATGATTTTTGCGCGCTACCAGCTTCAGCACTCGGCAGTCCCATTCTTGTGTGGCCTAACACTTCGCGGCTGAGCTGTTGTTGCTCCTAGAAGTTTCCACTTCACAATAACAGTTGACCGGGACTGCTCAAGCAGAGCAGACATCTGACGTACTGATTTGTTGGAAAGATGGCATCCTATGACGGTGCTATGTTGAAAGTCACTGAGCTCTTCATTAAGGCCATTCTACTGACATTGTTTGTCTATGGAGACTGCATGGCTGTGTGCTCGATTTTAAACACCTGTCAGCAATGGGTTTGGCTGAAATTGCTGAATCCACAAATTTGAAGCGGTGTCCACATACACTACCGGTCAAAAGTTTTAGAACACCTACTAATTCAAGGGTTTTTCTTTATTTTTACCATTTTCTACATGGCAGAATAATAGTGAAGGCATCAAAACTATGAAATAACACATGATATCAGGTATTAACCAAAAAAGTGTTAAACAAATCAAAATGTATTTTATACTTGAGATTTTTCTAATAGCCACCCTTTGCATTGTAGACAGCTTTGCACACTCTTGGCATTCTCTTAACCAGCTTCATGAGGTAGTCACCTGGAATGCATTTCAATTAACAGATGTGCATTCTTAAAAGTTAATGTGTTGTGACAAGGTGGGGGGGATAGCCCTATTTGGTAAAAGACCAAGTCCATATATTTATCTAAATAAAGGTAAGACCCAGATGCAGACCGTGTCGAAGTAACAATGTTTATTACAGCAACAGGGGCAAATGTAGAGGACGGCAGGCAGGCTCAGGGCCAGGTCAGGCAGATGTCAATAATCCAGAGGTGGGGCAAAAGGTGCAGGCAGGCTCAGGGTCAGGGTCAGTGGCAGGCAGAGTGGCCAGGCGGGCGGGCTCAAGGCCAGGACAGGCAAGGGTCAAAACCAGGAGAACCAGAAAAGACACTGGGGAAAAGCAGGAGCTGATTCAAAAAACTCTGGTTGACTTGACAAACAAGACGAACTGGCAACAGACAAACAGAGAACACAGGTACAAATACACAAGGGATAATAGGGAAGATGGGCGACACCTGGAGGTGTCGCACAAACATAGATGAAGCAGATCATGGTGTGACAATTATGGCAAGAACAGCTGAAATAAGCAAAGAGAAATGACAGGCCATCATTACCTTATGACATGAAGGTCAATCAATATGGAACATTTCAAGAACTTTGAAAGTTTCTTCAAGTGCATTCGCAAAAACCATCCAGCGCTATTATGAAACTGGCTCTCATGATAGCCCTATTTGGTAAAAGACCAAGTCCATATATTTATCCAAATAAAGGTAAGACCCAGATGCAGACCGTGTCGAAGTAACAATGTTTATTACAGCAACAGGGGCAAATGTAGAGGACGGCAGGCAGGCTCAGGGCCAGGTCAGGCAGATGTCAATAATCCAGAGGTGGGGCAAAAGGTGCAGGCAGGCTCAGGGTCAGGGTCAGTGGCAAAAACCATCCAGCGCTATTATGAAACTGGCTCTCATGAGGGCCGCCACAGGAATGGAAGACCCAGAGTTACCTCTGCTGCAGAAGATAAGTTCATCAGAGTTACCAGCCCAGTTACCAGTTGCAGCCCAAATAAATGCTTCAGAGTTCAAGTGACAGACACATCTCAACATCAACTGTTCTGAGGAGACTGCGTGAATCAGGCCTTCATGGTCGAATTGCTGCAAAGAAACCACTACTAAAGGACACCGATAATAAGAAGAGACTTGCTTGGGCCAAGAAACACGAGCAGTGGACATTAGACAGGTGGAAATGTGTCCTTTGGTCTGGAGTCCAAATTGTAGATCTTCGGTTCCATCCGCCGTGTCTTTGTGAGACGCAGAGTAGGTGAACAGATGATCTCCGCATGTGTATTTCCCACCATAAAGCATGGAAGAGGAGGTGTTATGGTGTGGGGGTGCTTTGCTGGTGACACTGTCTGTGATTTACAGTAATTTCCGGACTATAAGCCGCTCCTTTTTTCCCACGCTTTGAACCTCGTGGCTTAAACAATGACGCGGCTAATATATGGATTTTTCCCACTTTCAAAAATAAAATAAAAAAAAACACATTCTGTGACGTGCTCAGTTTTTTGGCGGCATGAAGCTTTCATTAGACCAATGAAATTGCCGAACGGGTTAAGGTCAAACAACTTTTTTGTTTACTGTTTAGATTAAATCAAGCGCGCTCAAACTTCCCATCATTCTGATTACGGTAGTCATTTTGTCACCCTCATCATGGCAAAGACACGGAGAAATGCATATGATGCAGCTTTCACGTTGAAGGCGATTGATCTGGCTGTTGGAAAAGGAAATAGAGCTGCTGCACGGGAGCTTGGTCTGGAGCAATGACTTTCTTGGTAGGCTACCGTTTACTGCAAATTTTAAATTTTTTGTTACAAGCCGTGTTTCGTTAAAGCCTATTTATTTTTGTTACAAGCCGTGTTTCGTTAAAGCTTATTTATTTTTGTTACAAGCCGTGTTTTGTTAAAGCCTATTTATTTTTGTTACAAGCCGTGTTTCGTTAAAGCCTATTTATTTTTGTTACAAGCCGTGTTTCGTTAAAGCCTGTGTAAAGTTCATTTGTTTCAATGTACCGGTAGGCACCAGCGGCTTATAGACATGTGCGGCTTATTTATGTTCAAAATAATATTTATTTTTAAATTCAGTGGGTGCGGCTTATATTCAGGTGCGCACAATAGTCCGGAAATTACGGTATTTAGAATTCAAGGCACACTTAACACAGCATTCTGCAGCGATACGCCATCCCATCTGGTTTGGGTTTAGTGGGTTCTACCATTTGTTTTTCAACAAGACAATGATCCAAACACCTCCAGGCTGTGTAAGGAGAGTGATGGAGTGCTGTATCAGATGACCTGGCTTCCACAATCACCCGGCCTCAACCAAATTGAGATGGTTTGGGATGAGTCGGATCTGCAGAGTGAAGGAAAAGCAGCCAACAAGTGCTCAGCATATGTGGGAACTCTTTCAAGACTGTTGGGACAGCATTCCAGGTGTGGCTGGTTGGTAGAATGCCAAGAGTGTGCAAAGTTGTCATCAAGGCAAAATGTGGCTGTTTGAAGAATATCAAATATAAAACATATTTTGATTTGTTGAACAGTGTTTTGGTTACTACATGATTCCATATGTGTTATTTCATAGTTTTGATGTCTTCACTATTATTCTACAATGTAGAAAATAGTAAAAATAAAGAAAAACCCTTGAATGAATAGGTGTTCTAAAACTTTTGACTGGTAGTATACTTTAAAGATATTTATGCATTTTAATTTTCAATAAGTACTGGACTGGGGAGGTGTGAATGTATGTTGTTCTTTTAATTCATATTGCCTTCTTTTAAATGTTTAAATGTCATGCCTATTCTTCTCACATCACCTTTATCAGGGGGCAGTGCCATTTTCTATTTGATCCTCTGTAGCTCAGTTAGTAGAGCATTGTGCTTGCAACGCCAGGATAGTGGGTTAGATTCCCGGGACCATCCATATGTAAAATGTATGCATGCATGACTGTAAGTAACCTTGTATAAATGCATCTGCTGAATGGCATATACAGTGCCTTCAGAAAGTATTCACACCCTTTGACATTTCCACATTTTGTTGTGTTACAGCCTGAATTTAAAATGGGTTAAATTGAGATTTTGTGTCACTGGCCTAGACACCATACCCCATAATGTCAAAGTGGAATTTTTACAAATTAATAAAAAATGAAAATAAGTATTGAGTCAATAGGTTTTCAACACCTTTGTTATGGCAAGCCTTCAGGAGTGAAAATGTGCTTAAATAGTCACATAATTAGTTGCATGGACTGTGTGCAATAATGGTGTTTAACATGATTTTTGACTGACTACCTCATCTCTGTACCACACACATACAATATCTGCAAGGTCCCTCATTCGTGCAGTGAATTTCAAACACAGATTCAACCACACAGACCAAGAAGGTTTTCCAATGCCTCGCAAAGAAGGGCACCTATTGATAGATTGTCACGTGTGTCGTAGGGTAGAGACCAAGACGCAGCGGGAAAATGTATACTCATCTTTTTTTTTATTGGTGAAGAAGGAAAACATAACACGTATACAAAACAAAACGAACTTGACAGTCTTGTCAGGCAAACAGCTAAACAAGAACAATCTCCCACAAAAACCCATGAAAAACAAACTCCTAATTATAGGACCCTCAATCAGAGGCAACAATAACCAGCTGCCTCCAATTGAAGGGCCAACCCAATTAACTAAACATAGAAATACAAAAACTTGGTAGAACATAGAAAATATACTAACCTAGAACAATGACTAACAAACCCCGGACTAATAAATCAAATACCCCTCTACCTAAACACATACACAAAACACACCCTGCACCACATAAAACAAACACCCCCCTGCCACGTCCTGACCAAATAACAATAACAAATAACCCCTATACCGGTCAGGACGTGACAAGATGGATTTTTTAAAAAGCAGACATTGAATATCTGGTAACGCTTTACTTGACAACCAGTGTCATAACACGGTATAATATGTCATAACAGCTGACATAACTTGTCATATCCTGCATTAACATAGCCATAACACTGTCATGACCCATATATTTACATCTGACATGTATTGCGTTATTTTATGACTGGTTATGAAACCTACATAAGAGTGACAAAACCCTAATTTATTACAATAATTTTATTTCCTGCCAAGAAGTTTCCTTTCGTTTTAAAGTTTGTTTCTTCAATCCCTTTGTTGTTGTTTAAATTAATTATTTACAGCAGCGGTCACCAACCTTTGGATCGACGGGTCGATCTTCTAGGCCTTCCTAGTTGATCACCAAATATTTCTGTAGAAAAGCCAACGATAAAGGCTTGCACTCCTTTATAATTTTTTGGGTTAAATGGTTAAAAATGGGAACACTTTGTGTGCCGGGTAGGCAAAGTAATTCCCATTTTTAACCATTGCATTTGTCTGAAGGGACAAACTCCGCCTACCCGGTGGAGCAGGGGAGCGGTGGCTTATTCAAGTGTGCCTACTGCACTCTTCGATCAGATAGCTTGAATCACCGCGCACGAGTACAGGTTCCACGACCCCACAGCCAAGTTTGATATTAGCCACGTGAGATTTTCTAACTTTTAAAACCATTACCAGAGAGAAACGGTCAAAGAACACAGCAACGAGCTGCTGTTTTTATGAGTGAATTCATGATTAAGTTATTCTTTTACAGAACCTAAAACGCGCTTCTCCCTACTTCTCGTGCTGCAGCTGCAATGAGTTAGTAGTATATAGATGGGCGTACATTTTTGTTGTTAGCAGTTCCTCCTGTCTATTTTAATATCAAGTAATATCTCATTTTCTCTGGTCATAGCTACAACATGAATTTGTGCATGAGGCAGAAATAATGCAGTGCGACGCAAGTTTCGCCATCAGTGGGAGAAGGTGTACCCTCTCTCTGGTCAGTGTCACCGGAGGAAAGGAGAGAGCAGGGACCTTGAGGCAGACCCTCTACTGCTCCTTTCCTCCGCTGAGACTGACCATCCAGTCCAGTAAAATAAAATTATATATTTAATTCATGCTTTGCTGTGCATCGCAATTGATACAACTGATCTATTTTTGAAAAATGTAATATGGTCTGAGAACAACAATATTGGCAGGCCAATCATGTAGCCAATATGCTGTGATAATGTATTCGGCCTACTGCACAAATTCCTACATTTAAGTCATGTTTTAATAAAAAATCTTAGTGGTAGATCTTGGCTTGCCTGTGAAAGTGATCTTGACTCAGAAAAGGTAGGTGACCACAGCTTTACAGTAATGTTTTTTTAATCATATTTTAAATAACTTATGACACTGACATGAAGTATTATGACCATCCTGTGTCACTTTACTTGGACTAAGAAAGTACACTTTATGACACTGTCAAGAAACATTATGACCATCATAATCATGTAAGCCAGATAGGCATATCACATACATGCCATTATATCAAGTCATCAGTCAAAAAGAGGGTGTCTTCTTGTCCTGCTCCGGAAATCTGCTCCTGCATTCATCCCAGTTATCAGCAACAGAGCATTGGGGGATGTGCATGTCTGACATCAATGTGTGCGCAATTACAATGATAATTTAATATAGTAAATTGTTTACATTTTTTCTAGAACATAAACATACTGTTAACACGTAGGCTATGGTGCAATGCAATGTTTTGCCTTGTGTGGTAGGTTTTGTGAGTTTTGCCACTTTTATGTATGTGTCATAACCAACCATAAAATAATGCAATATAAGTCACAACAGATCTAAATATATCTGTCATGTCAGCTGTTATGACATAATTATGACGTGGTTATGACGGTGTCATAATGTGTTATGACACTGGGTGTCAAGTAAAATGTTACCAAATATCCATTTGAGAATGGTGAAGTTATTAATTACACTTTGGATGATGTATCAATACACCCAGTCACTACAAAGATTCAGGCGTCCTTCCTAACTCAGTTGCCGGAGAGGAAGATAACCGTTCAGGGATTCAGAGGCCAATGGAAATGTCCTCTGGTCTGATGAAACAAAAATAGAACTGTTTGGCCATTATGACCATCGTTATGTTTGGAGGAAAAAGGGGGAGGCTTGCAAGCCGAAGAACACCATTCCAACTGTGAAGCAGCATCATGTTGTGGGGGTGCTTTGCTGCAGGAGGGACTGGTGCACTTCACAAAATAGATGGCATCATGAGGGAAGAAAGTTATGTGGATATATTGAAGCAACATCTCAAGACATCAGTCAGGAAGTTAAAGCTTGGTCGCAAATGGGTCTTCCAAATGGACAATGACCCCAAGCATACTTCCAAAGTTGTGGAAAAATGGCTGAAGGACAACAAAGTCAAGGTATTGGAGTGGCCATCACAAAGCCCTGACCTCAATCCCATAGAAAATGTGTGTGCAGAACTGAAAAAGCATGTGCGAGCAAGGAGGCCTACAAACCTGAATCAGTTACACCAGCTCTGTCAGGACGAATGGGCCAAAATTCACCCAACTTATAGTGGGAAGCTTGTGGAAGGCTACGCAAAATGTTTGACCCAAGTTAAACAATTTAAAAGCAATGCTACCAAATACTAATTGAGTGTATGTAAACTTCTGACCCATTAGGAATGTGATGAAAGAAATAAAAGCTGAAATAAATCATTCTCTCTACTATTATTCTGACATTTCACATTCTTAAAATAAAGTGGTGATCCTAACTGACCTAAGACAGGGAATTTTACTAGGATTAAATGTCAGGAATTGTGAGAAAAAAACAGAGTTTAAATGTATTTGGCTAAACTTCCGACTTCAACTATATATATATATTGAGCGATAAAAGCCCCATTTTAAATCCATAGGCTGGGATACGCGCTATGCACCTGTTGCAAGAGAGCATTTTTCACTGGCTGTCCACTGGTTTCAAAAACAATGATTGATAGACAGCTTAAAGTTATTGAATTAAACCATTTTTGGGTTCAAATACACATTTAGATTTGTGAACAGCCATCCACAACAATCCGTAAGGCACAAATAGCTAAATGAGAGAGTAGCAGTGTGATTCACATCAATGCGCTAAGTAAATATAAGTGATATCTGTATCGCCGTGGACTACACCACTGCTGTCATTTTTACCTCCAAGCGTTTATCCAAGTTGGATAGTCTTTGGATGCCGACTGCAGCCGCACCATTGGAAGATAGCTTGGACTGTAGCCTACAAAAGCCTATTCCTGCTTTTTTCCCACAATCCATCAAACGCATTTGGTGTGTCATCATAGTGGTCTCTGACTTGTGGTCAGACTCGCTCAGATGGAACTAATTTTAACTTTTTAAATGTTGATTTGAATGTCATTGAGAAAACAGAGGTGTCACAGATTTTTTTCGCGAACATCCTTTCTGAATTTAAAAGTAATCCTCAAAGTAATCATCTAGTTTTTCAAAAGAATCTGTAATCTGATTACAATATTTTAGCTGGTATCGTAACGGATTACAGTTACTGTTTTTTTGTAATTCCTTATATGTAACAGATTACATGTAATCCTTTACTCCCCAACCCTGTCTATCGGTAGTCTGAACTGTGGCACACATTTACTATATTTTCATTAATTAATGGAGGTGTGAATGTTTCAGTCCAAGGGTCTCTCTTCTCTGGCACTAGAGTCCTGCATCAGGCAACAACAAAAAAATAGCTGGCAGGTAGGCCCGGAGTTGATTGAGAACTTAGGTAAATACAATGGCGAAATTACACTTGACATGTGGACTGTAGATTTTTTTTAAATAGGCATGGTGGGCTTTTAGTTTCTCTCCTTCTAAAAACAGACAGTAATAATTCTAAATAACAAACCGGCTTTATTTACCACAATGTGAAAGAGTAATAGCCACTCTATATAAAGTGAGTTTTTATTTGCTGATGTGAAGAAGAAACTGAATGAAAGAGAGTCCAGCGAGGATAGAGAGGGGAAAAAGGTTGCCCATATTTTCAAGACCTGAGCTACTTCATTTATTTATGAAATGTACTAGTTTATTTAGGCAATTTCATATATTTGTTTAGGCTTGGCCTGTTTAGTAGGCTATGTCCAGCATAAAGCTATATTTGTCACCATAAAGCTCAGCAACTCACTCAATCGTGGCTTTGGATCAAAATAAATAAGTATCAACATTCTTTCTGATAGTCTTTAATAAAGAAATGTTTTGACCAAGTTAATCTGCTAATCTGTTAATCTGTTGTGCGTGTTCAATTATTTGTGACATTGTGGTTACAATGAAGAATGTAAACTAAATAAATCAAATAAATCCTATTCATAATGAATAATCAGATGCGTGTTACAAGCTCATCATTTTTCCTTATGTAATTTTTTTGCAAGATTTTATTTGATATTTTTAGACAATACAAAACATACACATTCAAATGAAAACTACATAACACCTGCCCAGACCCACCTGCTCACACCCCCATCTCCAGCGCATGCAACACTCTCCTCCACATGGCCTCAAACTTCACCATTTTGTTTCTCTCCGTCGCCCACACCCACTTTCAACATTTGGATAATAAAGCATTTAAAGGCTGACATTGGTTGATTTTCAGTTTCTAAGTATTGTCCAATTTTTCTCACTGCACCCTTATATGCAATGTCTTGAAATATGCAGACAGACGGATTAAAAGTACATTTCAAAATTAATACTTCTGAAAGCCAAATTTCGAACTCCACCAATAACTTCTGGACTTCATAACACCCTGAGGAAGGCACAGTGATGCCGAAACATTGGTAAATACCCATTAAATTGCTGGGAGATTATACATGGAGTGTGCAACTTTCTTTTTTGATAGTTTATAGTTTATTCGCCGTTAGTCAGCACCTCCACACAAACTTTGTGACATTCCCAGAAGGCATGGATTATTACAACCTAGTGAAAAATGAACCTGGTTACCTAATTTAATTTCCTGCAGGCCTAAGACCTATGGGTTTAACTTTCTGAATGAATGATTATACTGAAGATAGAACCCACCTCTTAATGAGTTCTGAGAGCCGATCCGTTACCCAACAAAATAATGTCCATTTATTTATCCTAATTGTTTTTATGACTACAGAGAGTAGGCTATTATTCCTATTTTCCTGAATTAATTAATTTGTCTGCATGTCTATTCAAAATTTGGCTAAAAAGAAACCATGCCATAAATTAAGAACAGATATTTTTTTCCCACAATGCAATGCGGCACATTGACAACTCCAATCGCTTTAAAGAGCCAACAAATAAATAAACTAAAAAATAACTTCAAAAACAGTCCATTCATCACTGGATTTCTTCAAATTGCTGTGCAAGAAAAGAATGTGCAGCTAACTTCTTTCTGAAACCACACACCCATTTGAAGGTGATACTTTATCCATTGGAACCACACAATTACCAGGTGGACAGCAGGCCTTTTGAAGGAAAAGAGGAAATCGACAAAATCCACAAGTATTCTTTCACAATAGCTGGCCTTATGTTATCTGCAGTTTTGAGCTCCACTGTCCCACTCCGTGGTGGATAACATCCACTCTCCGTTTATGTAATGGGCTGTAAGGCACAAGTATCCTATTTTTCAAAAATTGTCAGTCCACATGTCAAGTGTAATTGCGCCATTTTATTTACCCAAGTTCTCTCTCAACTCCAGGCATCATCATTTTTTTTTTGCTTGATGCAGGACTCTAGTGCGATAGGAGAAAGACTGGTGAACATTCACACTTACATTATTTTAGAAAAGGATAGTCTAATAGCTCACCTAGGTGTGAAAAATCCCCCAATTTGTGCCACATTTTAGACTAGATGCTGTGGTCAGTCAGAGTTGAGTCCTATTGTAAAGTGTAGCCTAATGGCTAAAAAAGGGCAAACTTGCAATATGTTTGATGCTTGAGTACTCTAAAGTTTTACATTTCTAGCTCAATATCACAGACACGATTTACCCTAACAAAAACTGAATCAACCCCTACAAATACATACACTTATTATAATCCACATAATAATTCAAATGAAATTCGCTGTCGCGAAAAGGAGATTGCATGCTAAAGACAATCAGAAAGAATGTCTTTAACCCTGCATTATATATAACTTATTTTGAACGAAAGCAAAGAATGAGTGAGTCACTCAGCCCTATGCTGTTTCTGCTTCTGTTGCCTATTTGAGTGTTTGTTTAATATCCTACTATCACCAAGCCTCATGTAATCGCTGTCATTGTAGTGTGTGTAGGTGGCAGGGAAGTCAGGCGCAGGAGAAACCAACTTGGTGTAACTGGAGTAATTTAATATTATAAAACAAACTCCCAAAAAACCAACGTACATAAAAATAAACATGGGTAAACATACCCGTCGCACACCTATACAAATACACGAACACATAACCACAAACAATCTCCGACAAGGACATGAGGGGAAACAGAGGATTAAATACACAGCATGTAATTAATGGGAATGGAACCAGGTGTGTAGGAAGACAAGACAAAATCAATGGAAAATGAAAAATGGATCAATGATGGCTGGAAGACCGGTGACGTCGATCGCCGAGCACCACCCGAACAAGGAGGGGCATCGACTTCGGCAGAAGCCGTGACAATCGCACAATGTTGGAAAAGCAATTTTGAATATAAAATATATTTCGATTTTGTTTAACATTTTTTTGGTTACTACATGATTCCGTATGTGCTATTTCTTAGTTTTGATATCTTCACTATTATTCTACAATGTAGAAAATAGTAAAAATAAAGAAAAACCCTTGAGTGAGTAAGTGTTCTAAAACGTTTGACCTGTAGTGTATATCCCCTAGGCTAATAAATAATCACATTTTTCCTTTTGATTAGTTAATTTACCTATATCATGTTATATCAAGTTGTCCCTTTAGAGCACATGCAAAGTGATTTGGAGTTGTTGAACGGGAGTGACAAAATGTATTACAATTGAATTTTAATGAACTGAATGATGAGGAAGAAGAAGAAGAAGAAGAGAGGGTTTGAATTTAGAACTAAAGTGTAAGAATTGCTCTTCCTCTTTCCCGTGCGCACACACACACACACAAATAATGTAGTTTCTACTTTGTCAGAAGAAGCTGTAACTGGACCATAACTTATTACTTACTAAAACTGTTCTTACACTGTAAGGTTTTTATTCTATTATATTCTTAAAATATATGTGTTGACTGAATATACGCAAGTGATGTCTGCTTAATTAACAAATTGACGGCGAAGCCTTAAAGCCTCCGCTAATAAGCACAAAAAATAAGGTTCCACATATTTTAAAGACCTGAGCTAATTAATTACTTATTACATTTACTTGTGGAATGTTACTGAATAGATAACAATAATAATCTGATGGCATTGGTAGAGTCAGGCGGAGAATGGAGTGGAAGTGCACTGTACTGTAAGTACGCAACAACGCTGTGGGCCAGGTGTAAATAGTTTAGCAGCCTTTCCAATGAATTGGAATACAAAAGAAGCCATCCACCCTTGATGGGCTATCAGCAGGACAATAGACTCTTGTAGTTTAGGGACTTTAAATGTATTAATGTATGTTTGCGAGGCATGTCACTTCACCCACTGTTTGCATAGCCCACCACATGCACTGTTTTCTAAAGCAGCAAATGGGGAACCAACTCCAAATCAATGTCCATGATTTTGGAATGTTATGTTCGACGAGCAGATGCCCACATACTTTTGGTCATGTAGTGTATCTCTGTTCACTCGCTTCATATTACCTGAAGATACCCACCTGATCGCTTCTCATGACACTTTTCTCAGTTTTCACAAGCAACTACTGTAGTTTAAACTGTGACCACAACCAGACAACTACTGACCACAACCACACAACTACTGAACCACACAACTATTGAATCACACAACTACTGACTACAACCACTGACCACAACCACAACCACTGACCACAACTACACAATTAATGACCACACAACTACTGACCACAACTTCTGACCACAACGACACAACTACAGACCATAACTACTGACCACAACTGCAAAACACAACTCCTGACCACAACCACTGACCACAATCACACATCTACTGACCACAACTGTAGACAACAACCACACAACTACTGAACACAACCATAACAGTTTGTAGGTCAAACCGTTCACTACAGACGTTCGCTATAAACCGCTACAGATGTTTTTGTGAGAAGACCCATTTTCTGTATGTCTCATGGTCTTACAAACATCGCTCTAGCTCCACCTTTCACCGCACAAGTGCGACACTGGCGGTTGTTGTGTACTGTATTGAGAATCAACCAATGCAAAATAAACAGATATCTAGCTTAAACTGACGGATTTGGATGGGGATTTTTTTTATTATGTAACTTAGATTGACGCACTGGTGTGTCAATCGACTCTAGGGGGTTAAAGAAGGATTTTTAAGCCTTGGGACAATTGAGATATGAATTGAGTATGTGTGCCATTCAGAGGGTGAATGGGCAAGAAATTTACAGTGCAATCGGAAAGTATTCAGACCCTATGACTTTTTCCACAATTGTTACATTTCAGCCTTATTCTAAAATTCATTAAATATGATTTTTTTCTCATCAATCTACACACAATACACCATAATGACAAAGCAAAAACAGGTTTTTAGACATTTTTGCAAATGTATTACAAATAAAAATGGAAATCACATTTACATAAGAATTCAGACCCTTTGCTATGAGACTCAGAATTGTGCTCAGGTGCATCCTGTTTCCTTTGATCAACCTTGAGATGTTTTTACAACTTGATTGGAGTCCACTTGTGGTAAATTAAATTGATTGGACATGATTTGGAAAGGCACACACTTGTCTATATAAAGGTCACACAGTTGACAGTGCATGTCAGAGCAAAAACCAAGCCATGAGGTCGAAGGAATTATCCGTGGAGCTTCGAGACAGGATTGTGTCGAAGCACAGATCTGGGGAAGGGTACCAAAAAATGTCTGCAGCATTGAAGGTCACCAAGAACACAGTGGCTTCCATCATTCTTAAATGGAAGAAGTTCGGAACCACCACGAGGTCAAACTGCGCAATCGGGGGAGAAGGCCGTTGGTCAGGGAGGTGACCAAGAACCCGAATGTCACTCTGACAGAGCTCCAGAGTTCCTCTGTGGAGATGGGAGAACCTTCCAGAAGGACAACCATCTTTGCAGCACTCCACAAATCAGGCCTTTATGGTAGAGTGGCCGGACGGAAGCCACTCCTCAGCAAAAGGCACATGACAGCCTGCTTGGAGTTTGTCAAAAGGCACCTATAGAATCTCACACCATGAGAAACAAGATTCTCTGGTCTGATGAAACCAAGATTGAACTATTTGGCCTGAATGCCAAGCATCACGTCTGGAGGAAACCTGACACCATCCCTACGGTGAAGCATGGTGGTGGCAGCATCATGCTGTGGGGATATTATTCAGCAGCAGGTACTGGGAGACTAGTCAAGATTGAGGGAAAGATGAACAGAGCAGGATACAAAGAGATCCTTGATGAAAACCTGCTCCAGAGCGCCAGGATCTCAGACTGGGGCGAAGGTTCACCTTTCAACAGGACAACAACCCTAAACACACAGCCAAGACAACACAGGAGTGGCTTCGGGACAAATCTCTGAATGTCCTTCAGTGGCCCAGCCAGAGCCCGGACTTGAACCCGATCTAATATCTCTGGAGATACCTGAAAAAAGCTGTGCAGTGCATTGTCATTGTGGGTTATTGTGTGTAGATTGATAAGGGAAAAAATGATTTCATCAATTTTAGAATAAGGCTGTAACGTAACAAAATGTGGAAGGGGTCTGAACAATTTTCGAATGCACTGAACTGCATGCACAATAGCAGTATTTGCAAAACAAAAGACCACCTGATTTATAGAAATCATTGTGATAATATATACAGTACCAGTCAAAAGCTTAGACACACCTACTCATTCAAAGGTTTTACTTTATTTTTTACTATTTTCTACAATGTAGAATAATAGTGAAGACATCAAATTTATGAAATAACATGTAGTAACCAAAAAAGTGTTAAACAAATCAAAATGTATTTTAGATTTTAGATTCCACCCTTTGCCTTGATGACAGCTTTGCACACTCTTGGCATTCTTTCAACCAGCTTCATGAGGAATAGTTTTCCAACAGTCTTGAAGGAGTTCCCACGTATGCTGAGCACTTGTTGGCTGCTTTTCCTTCACTCTGCAGTCCAACTTATCCCAAATCATCTCAGTTGGTTTGAGGCCGGGAGGTGGAGGCCAGTTCATCTGATGCAGCACTCTCCTTGGTCATATAACCCATACATTGCCCAGGGGTGTGTTTTGAGTCATTGTACCATTGAAAAAAAAATTATAGTTGCAATAAGCTCAAAACAGATGGGATGGCGTATTGCTGTAGACTGCTGTGGTAGCCATGCTGGTTAAGTGTGCCTTGAATTCTAAATAAACAACCAACAGTGCCACCAGCAAAGCACCCCCACACCATCACACCTCCTCCATGCTTCACGGTGGCAACCACACATGCGGATATAATCCGCTCACCTACTCTGCGTCTTACAATGACACGGCGGTTAGAACCAAACATCTACAATTTGGACTCGTTAGACCAAATGACAGCGTTCCACCTGTCTAATGTCCATTGCTCGTGTTTCTTGGCCCAAGCAAGTCTCTTCTTCTTATTGGTCTCCTTTAGTAGTGGTTTCTTTGCAGTAATTCGACCATGAAGGCCTGATTCATGCAGTCTCCTCTGAACAGTTGATATTGAGATGTGTCTGTCACTTGAACTCTGTGAAGCATTTATTTAGGCTGTCATTTCTGAGGCTGGTAACTCTAATGAACTTACCCTCTACAGCAGAGGAATCTCTGGGTGTTCCATTCCTATGGCGGGCCTCATGAGAGCCAGTTTCATCATAGCGCTTGATGGTTTTTGCTACTGCATTTGAAGAAATTTCTTGACATTTTTCGTATTGACTGACCTTCATGTCTTAAAGTAATGATAGACTGTCATTTGTCTTTGCTTATTTGTGCTGTTATTGCCATAATAGGGACCTGGTATTTATTTTTATTTTTTTGTCTATTAAAATAACATCAAATTGTTCAGAAATACAGTGTAGACATTGTTAATGTTGTAAATTACTATTGTAGCTGGAAACGGCTGGTTTTTAATGGAATATCTACACAGGCGTACAGAGGCCCATTATCAGCAACCATCAGTTCTGGAGTTTCAATGGCAAGTTGTGTTAGCTAATCCAAGTTTAGTTTTTTAAAAGGCTAATTGATCACTAGAAAACCCTTTTGCAATTATGTTAGCACAGCTGAAAACTGTTGTCCTGATTAAATAAGCAATACAACTGGCCTTCTTTAGACTAGTTTAGTATCTGGAGCATCAGCATTTGTGGGTTTGATTACAGGCTCAAAATGGCCAGAAACAAAGAGCTTTCTTCTGAAACTCGTCAATCTGATCTTGTTCTGAGAAATGAAGGCTATTCCATGTGAGAAATTGCCAAGAAAGATCTCGTACAATGCTGTGTACTACTCCCTTCACAGAACAGCGCAAACTGGCTCTAACCAAAATATAAAGAGGAGTGGGAGGCCCCGGTGCACAACTGAGCAAGAGGACAAGCACATTAGAGTGTCTTGTTTGAGAAACAGACGCTTTACAAGTCCTCAACTGGCAGCTTCATTAATTAGTACCCGCAAAACACCAGTCGTCAACAGGGAATAGGTGACTCCAGGCAGAGTTGCAAAGAAAAAGCCATATTTTAGACTGGCCAATAAAAATAAAAGATTAAGATGGGCAAAAGAACACAGACACTGGACAGAGAAACTCTGCCTAGAAGGTAAGCATCCCGGAGTCGCCTCTTTACTGTTGATGTTGAGAACGGTGTTTTGCGGGTACTATTTGATCAATTAGTCTTTTAAAATGATAAACTTGGATTTGCTAACACAACGTGCCATTGTAACACAGGAGTGATGGTTGCTGATAATGGGCCTCTGTACATCTATGTAGATATTCCATAACAATCCTACCGTTTTCAGCTACAATAGTAATTTACTACATTAACAATGTCTACACTTTATTTCTGATCAATTTGATGTTATTTTAATAGACAAAAAATTGACATTTCTAAGTGACCCCAAACTTTGAACAGTAGGGTATTTTGTTTTATTTAACACTTTTTTGGTTACTACATGATTCCATATGTGTTATTTCAATGTTTGGATGTCTTCACTATTATTCTGCAGTGTAGAAAATAGTAAAAAATAAAGAAAAACCCTTGAATGAGTAGGTGTGTCCAAACTTTTGACTGGTACTGTTATTTTGCCAGGTAAGCCTACTTTGCAGTTAAGATATCTTTTGGAAAGTTTTATGAGAAAGCCTTTACAAATTACTGTTTCTGCATCGCTAACTGGCTACACAAAGTGGTAGACACAGGCATTCCCGTGGTGTTGCTTCTTCAGAAAGTTGCAAGAAATACATATCACTGATGCGTTCTTTAATATTCTTTACATGTAGGCTTTGAATTGAATGAATCTGCTCTCGCTTTTTTCTCCACGGCCTATTATTACAACAATTATTATCTGTGTGATTTTTTTCCTGGTTACACTGGTGTTCCCAAAATAAAATGTCAGGTTGCACAGCAAAGTACTGTATCTATGAGCATATTCAACCAAAACGGTCACACTTTAGAGCCCTGGTGGTAATCGTTTAGAGTTGCTATGTCCTCCCACGTCTTCAACATAAAAATCTCCTCTTGAACAGATTGAATAATACACATAGATTTCTCTGCTTATAATCAAGGGCTTCTGTCAAATCAAACAATTGTATAATGCATACATTATTTTCAGTCCTTGATTATGTAACATGGGAAATATAGTCTATGTAGCGGAGGCTAGATTCTCTCCATCTCTCAGATTTGGTTTTTCTGTAACACTGTGCAAGAATCAGCAAATTATCCACATTTAGATACATTCAGTGCACCAGTACATATGTATCTGGTGTGACAGACTGGTGAGCTGTGGCTAGTGTGGTAATTCAATCATCCAGAGGAGTGCTTTCATTTATCTCATTCAACCTCCCTTATTAACCTATAATTACCATCCAGTTGCTCGCATCGTTAAGCCTGACCTTTAGAGCTTGACCCCTGACATTGGCTATTCAAGACAAGCGTCTGTAATGAAAGTTGACCATGTATGTCTGACGAGTGATAAATTGATTCCCATGACGTTTTTATTGTTCCTGTTGTCAGTGTGTGTGTGTTATTGCTGTGACGACACTGCATGTTGGACTGATAAGGATAGGGCAGAGCGGTTGCATACATGAAAGACAGAACGACAGGTAACTTACGGCTATGTGTAAGTCATCCGTTTCTATCCAACACTGATAGTCATGGTCTGTTTTAACCAGCCAAGCCCTACCAAACTGATAACATGTTTGACCCCAGAATGACAGCAGAGGAAAGGGAGAGAGGTAGGAGATTTAGGGCTGGAGAGACCTTTTCCCAGTCTGGTTTTATCAAAGCATGTACATTTATTTTCTTAGCATTTTTATGATATCAGTTAAGAAATGTTGATGCTTGTGAGTTGACCAGGAAAAAAACATGGGGAATAGTCACCTCATCCACTACCACGTCAGCTATCAATCCCTCCAATCCAATCTTGACTTCAACCCAGACCTCAATGCCACATTATAGCATGATATGGCAGATACATAAGATTTATGTGTAAAACCCTGGTAGAGACTGGTGCTTAGGGTGCGGAAATGTATTCTTCCCCTACAGTTCTCAATTTTATCCTTTGTAATTCAAATCAAACTAATTACTCTTGGAACCTATTTGTCTGGTGCTGCTACCCTTTTCTATTTAGCTCATGTCCAAAGCCTCCCAGATAATGAAATTTGAGATGTCCCACTTGTGACTCATGCCTTTGCCATGAAAGTATTAGAAGGTCACATTAGATGGGAATTTCAGGCCATCTACCCTGCTGCTATTCACAATACGGCTTTCCACCCTTCTATTTATCGCTTATGTAGAATGTCAGAATGGGACATACCTGCTAAAGCCCTTTCGCAAATTCAATATAGACCTCATGATAGAGAATGCAGTGACGGCCCATTGGGCACAGACGTCAGTTCATCTTCTAGTTTTGATTTACATTTGGTTCAGTTGTCGACTAATGTGAATTCAACATGAAATCAACAAAAATTCTATTCGATTTAGGTTAAAAGTTGGGAGAAAAAAATACGAAATTCCCTTGCGTTCATAACTTTTTGTCCACGTTGACTCAACGTCATCACATTACATTTTTTTGTTGAAATGACGTGGAAACCACGTTGATTCAACCGGTTTTCGCCCAGTGGGGCGAAACGACTGATTGTGCTTCATGATGACTGATTGTGCTTGGTAAGTGTTGCACCCAAAACTGTTATGTGGGACAGGTGAAAGCGTCTAATTGAAACAGCAACCTGAGAAGGCAATCAATGACTTACACTGGTGCTGAGAGCCCTGCATGCCTCGCAAGGTTCCTATTATTCGATTTCATATAATCTGATAACCCTGATTCATCTTCTCCATTTCAAATGTTCAGGCTTGGATCAATGGCTCTGCCTCCCACTCATCGCTGTGGAAGCTGGGGAGAGAGGTCACAGCCACTGACATTCCCCTTCCATTAACACATGCACAGTCTTGTAATGTACTGAATTAGCTAACATGACTGAAACACTTACTGCAAGACTTTGAGCGACACAAAATGTCTGTTTACGCCAATGGTTGTGAGTGCTGTTCTTCTTTGGTTTTCCAGGCAGATACCTTCAAAAATACCCTCCTTCCTCTCTGGAGGGAGTGACAGTGTGTCATAATTTAGGGTGACTTTAAGACATGGAATCAAATGTATTGATTTCACCTTTAATTGTGTCAAAATGGCCCAGAAGGATTGTGGTATAGAAGCCATATGATCCAACCAACTCTGCAGTATTGTTGTGAAGGAAGGAGAATGTAAAGTGGAGATAGAGGAGTGAATAAACAGGGCAAAGTGGGTGTAGCTATAAACCAAAAACTGTGACGCTACACAGTAATGATACCCCAAAAATCAAGGCAACAACATTATAGAAACAAGGAAAGTGAAAAATCATAATTTAGCCCCTTTCAAATCAAATCAAATCAAATGGCATTGGTTACATACACATATTTATCAGATGTTATCGCGTGTCTAGCGAAATGCTTGTGTTCCTAGCTCCAACAGCACAGTAGTATCTAACAATTCACAACAATACACACAAATCTAAAGTAAAAGAATGGAATCTAAGGTACATGGTTGAGTAACCGGGTGGTAGCCAGCTAGTGCCTCGGAGGGAGTCAACATCTGCATCGCGCAACAAATTCCCATTATTTCTGAATCTGTTCGGCCCGAACAGCTAGCGCAACAACTAAACTGGCTTTGAAAAAATGTTGATATAAAAACAAATAAAATCTAATTGTATGTGTCACATGCACCGAATACAACTGGTGTAGACCTTACCGTAAAATGCTTACACCAACAATGCAGTTTTAAGAAAAATAAGGGTTAAAAAAATGTAAATAACAATAATCGAGCTATACACACAGGATGGCAGGTAGCCTAGTGGTTAGCGTGTTGGACTAGTAACCGAAAGGTTGCAAGATCAAATTCCCAAACTGACTAGGAAAAAATCTGTTGTTCTGCCCCTGAACAAGGCAGTTAACCCACTGTTCCTAGTCCATCATTGTAAATAAGAATTTGTTTATTACTGACTTGCCTAGTTAAATAAAGGTAAAACTAAATGAAATAAAAGTGCAAGGGTACAGGTTTGTTGAGGTAATATGAAGGTAGGGGTAAAGTGACTATGCATAGATAATAAACACCCTCTGTAGCACCTTGCGGTTGGAGGCCGAGCAGTTGCCATACCAGGCAGTGATGCAACCATTCAGGATGATGCAGCTGTAGACATTATTGACGATCTGAGGACCCATGCAAAATCTTTTCAGTCTCGTGAGGGGGAATAGGCATGGTCTTGCCCTCTTCTCAACTGTCTTGGTGTGTTTGGATCATTATAGATTGCTGGTGATGTGGACACCAAGGAACTTGAAGCTCTCGACCTGCTCCACTACAGCCCCACCGATGAGAATGGGGGCGTGCTCGGGCTCTCCTTTTCCTGTAGTCCACGATCATCTCCCTTTTCTTGATCACGTTGAGGGAGAGGTTGTTGTTCTGGCACCACACTACCAGGTCTCAGACCTCCTCCCTATAGACTGTCTCATCGTTGTCGGTGATCAGGCCTACAACCATTGTGTCGTGCTTGGCCACGCAGTCATGGGTGAACAGGGAATACAGGAGGGGACTAAGCACGCACCCCTGAGTGGCCTCCGTGTTGAGAATCAGCGTGGCGGATGTGTTGTTGCCTACCTTGACCACGTGGGAGCGGCCCGTCAGGAAGTCCAGGATCCAATTGCAGAGGGAGGTGTTTAGTTCCAGGGTCCTTAGCTTAGTATTGAGCTTTGAGGGCACTTTGGTGTTTTACACTGAGCTGTAGTCAATGAACAGCATTCTCACGTAGGTGTTCCTTTTGTCCAGGTGGGAAAGGGCATTGTTGAGTGCAATAGAGATTGCATCATCTGTGGATCTGTTGGGGGGGCCTGCAAATTTGAGTGGGTCTCAGGTTTCTGGGATGATGGTGTTGATGTGATCTATGACCAGCCTTTCAAAGAACTTCATTGCCTCAGACGTGAGTGCTACGGATCAGTAGTCATTTAGGCAGGTTACACATACTGGTAATGTTGACCTGTTTAAAGGTCTTACTCACATCGGCTATGGAGAGCATGATCACACAGTCGTACGCGTCTCTGTGTTTGTAATAAAGGTGGTCTGGAGTTTTTTTCCCTTGTTGCACATGTAACATGCTGGTAGAAATTAGGTAAAACGGATGTAAGGTTCCCTGCATTAAAGTCCCCGGCCACTAGGAGCACTATCTCTGGATGAGCATTTTCTTGTTTGCTTATGGCCTTATACAGCTCGTTGAGTGTGGTCTTAGTGCCAGCTTCGGTTTGTGGTGCTACAGTGAGGGAAAAAGGTATTTGATCCCCTGCTGATTTTGTACATTTGTCCACTGACAAAGAAATGGTCAGTCTATAATTTTAATGGTAGGTGTATTTGAAGAGTGAGAGACAGAATAACAACAAAACAATCCAGAAAAACGCATGTCAAAAATGTTATAAAATGATTTGCATTTTAATGAGGGAAATAAGTATTTGACCCCCTCTCAGTCTTAAAGATTTCTAGCTCCCAGGTGTCTTTTGTACAGGTTACGAGCTGAGATTAGGAGCACACTCTTAAAAGGGAGTGCTCCTAATCTCAGCTTGTTACCTGTATAAAAGACACCTATCCACAGAAGCAATCAATCAATCATTCGTTTGGAATCATCATTCCAAACTCTCCACCATGGCCAAGACCAAAGAGCTCTCCAAGATTGTCAGGGACAAGATTGTAGACCTACACAAGGCTGGAATGGGCTACAAGACCATCGCCAAGCAGCTTGGTGAGAAGGTGACAACAGTTGGTGCGATTATTCGCAAATGGAAGAAACACAAAAGAACTGTCAATCTCCCTCGGCCTGGGGCTCCATGCAAGATCTCACCTCGTGGAGTTGAAATGATCATGAGAACACTGAGGAATCAGCCCAGAACTATTCTCGTTTCTGGGCAAGAGTAGTAACCAGTTTAAATCGGGTACGTTTTTTATCCGGCCGTGAAAATACTGCGCCCTATCACAGACAGGTTAATGACGAGTTTGGAGGGTACTATAATGTTAAATGCTGAGCTGTAGTCGATGAACAGCATTCTTACATAGGTATTCCTCTTGTCCAGATGGGTTAGGGCAGTGTGCAGTGTGATTGCGATTGCATTGTCTGTGGACCTATTGAGGTGGGAAGCAAATTGGAGTGGGTCTAGGGTGTCAGGTAGTATGGAGGTGATATGGTCCTTGACTGGTCTCTCAAAGCACTTCATGATGACGGAAGTGAGTGCAACGGGGCGATAGTCATTTAGCTCAGTTACCTTTGCTTTCTTGGGAACAGAAACAATGGTGGCCTTCTTGAAGCATGTGGGAACAGCAGACTGGGAATAAGGATTGATTGAATATGTCTGTAAACACACCAGCCAGCTGGTCTGCGCATGCTCAGAGGACGCGGCTGGGGATGCCGTCTGGGCCGGCAGCCTTGCGAGGGTTAACAAGTTTAAATGTTTTACTCACGTTGGCTGCAAAGAAGGAGAGGCCGCAGGTTTTGGTAGCGGGCCGTGTCAGCGAGCAAAGAAGTTGTTTTGTTTGTCTGGGAGCAAGACATCGTGGTCCGCGACGGGGTGGTTTTCCTTTTGTAGTCCGTGATTGACTGTAGACCCTGCCACATACCTCTCGTGTCTAAGCCGTTGAATTGCGACTCTACTTTGTCTCTATATTGACGCTTAGCTTGTTTGATTGCCTTGTGGAGGGAATAGCTACACTGTTTGTATTCGGTCATGTTTCCGGTCACCTTGCCCTGATTAAAAGCAGGGGTTTGCGCTTTCAGTTTTGCGCGAATGCTGCCATCAATCCACGGTTTCTGGTTGGGGAATGTTTTAATAGACGCTGTGGGTACAACATCACCGATGCACTTGCTAATAAACTCGCTCACCGAATCAGTCATATTTTGTTCTTTTGATGTTTACACAGACAACTACAGTTACATTGTAAGATGTTTATAGATGTATTTGATAGAGAATATGAATTATGAATTTACCAAGTGACAGCCTTATTCTAAGGGCACTGGCTCATCACAACAA
This sequence comes from Salmo trutta, assembly GCF_901001165.1. Taxonomy (NCBI): domain Eukaryota; kingdom Metazoa; phylum Chordata; class Actinopteri; order Salmoniformes; family Salmonidae; genus Salmo; species Salmo trutta. Next base: position 53,505,662 of record NC_042972.1, on the reverse strand, counting down.
TGTGCAAGAATTTGGCCTATTGTATTGGCCTATTGCTAAATGTATTGTTCCACATTCTAGCTAGTGTCCATCACTGATACAGTCAAGAGTTGCTTTCCTTGGCTCCCAACAAAAAGCTTTCGGGGCAACTGTTATATTGGTCGTCTAGTAGTCAGCTAGTGGGGATACTTGTAAACAAAACAGCTGAGCTCCCTTATGAAAAAAATTGTAGTCAGAGTACAGCATAACCGTAGTACACTGTAGTATAACTGTAGTTAGATTGCAGTATAATTACTGTGCAATTACTGTGTCCAAAATAAGTGCTGTTGTATTGTTAAGTTAGCTAGCCAGGTAGCAAGCAAGGTAGCTAGCTACATTTCGAGTACAGTAGCTAGTTAGCTAGCTACTAACTTCCTAACTTTTACTCTTCAGATAATGAGGTTATCAGAAAAACAGCTGAATTGTAGATAACGTAGGTAAAAGTATACTTGAAACAACTTCGGAACCAATTATCCACAGTTGCTAACAGTTATGGTAGCTACCTGGCTAGCTAGCTTTATTGGTCCAGGGAGTAGCTAGGCTCTAGCTTTGCCGGAAAAACTCCAGTATTACCGCTAAACTCTGTAATAATGCTTGATCATTCAATTCCATTGCAGAAGAGGGAGGAGGAGAGTGGATGATCCTCCGCCTTGTCATAACTGGCTGTGCTGTGCTCCGTAACAATTAGCGAAGCTACCCTGACTGACTGTTGCCGAAGTGCTCAGGTCCGGTGCTCATAGTTTGTTTACAACTAGCTGAGTGTGGGCTGTGTCAGAGACTGTATGGGCTGTGCACACGGAGGAAGGAGGAGATGTGCACGCCCGATTTAGCAATAGTCATACTGAGCCATACGTCAGTGTTTGGAGGGTGGAACTAAACAAGCATTATTGATTAACATATTTCTTGTTGAAGCTGCCTTCTCCGGTCTGTGGACCTATATGATCACTAATGACCTGATGGAAATCCAAAGTTCCAGACAGGAATTGCTTTCAATACTTATTTATCGTAACCAGTGCAGAGTTATGATTTGAAATGAAATGTGCAGATACATACCCACTTCATGTTTTCAGTACATTTCTCTTTGTAACGGCTAAGATAACTGCCATAGCGAGGCTATTCAATCTCTCTCCTCTCGCTGTCTCTCTCTCTCTGTCACACTCTCTTTCACTCTCTCTCTTTCCACTCTCACTCTCTTTCTCTCTCATTCTTTCTGGCGTGTTAATCATCTAAATACAACTTCTTTTTTAATTGGGGCTATGATAGTCTATTACAAATCAGTCTGACAGTACTTCTGACAGTAATTCAGTCAAGTATGTTAACCAAAATGCATCAAAAAGTAATTGGGAAGTTCAGAAGATCATCAGGCAATACTGTTGAATGATTTCTATATAGAAAAGAGCATTGTCATTGATAATTATTTTTCCTCGAGTCTGATTTAGTGTCTTATCTTGTCCTCTCTGATCTAATGAGTCATGGGCATTGTAGAGAGAAACAGAAGACACATCCCTGGGCACTAGGGTTGAATGGCGGGAACCCGGTTACTGAGATTTACCGGGATTTACCGCCCAAAACCACTCCCCTTTCCCAGGATAAATAACTGCGAGAAACAGGTCAATTATAATAAATTATTTATATGAACAGCATGGTGTGCAATGTCTAAATCCTAAATCTGTCTTCGCTACGGCCTTTGCATGGTGAATCATCAAGCTCACAGTGGGGACAGACAGCCCATCTCAGTATGGAGCGCAGTTCAAAATTAATCTCATCATGGTAATTTTTTTAAATGTGACAGCTAGGCCTGCATTTGCTGCAGCATAGTATAGTTGATTGGTTAAGATTATTGCCTCTTCGCTGACCCAGTCAATCAGTAAACAGAACGAAGACATTCTATGGAAGGTCCAATAAACCTCCGTGTCATTCAGAGGTGGGACCCAGCTAGCACAGTGGATCTGGGCCGATTCTGGCTGAGAGTTTGGGCACTCGGCTGAGAGTCAGATTTGGCTGACGTCATGTGGCCTGAATCTGTGCCACCTTCCGCAGTATTACGTATGGCTAGGATGTGGGGATTAAGCGCGGGCCGATTCCGGTGTGAATTATCTGGCCCAAATGTATTACTTAGGGCTCGGGCCGATTCCGGTGTGAGTTATCTGGCCCAAATGTATTACTTGGGGCTCGGGCCGATGGGGGCTACTCTCTGGCAGATGATTACACAGCCTGCTTTATATACTTAACATTAAAAAAAAATATTTTTCCATATTTTCTCATTGTTTCTATGATCAAAAAATACAATTAACATTTAAATTACATTCTTTAAGATTCCTGTTTATGTAGTATTTTAGTATTTCGATCATTTGTGCAAGGCAATTGATAAGCATAAAAAACTTTGTGGATGGAGCCTCCCGTGTGGCGCAGTGGTCTAAGACACTGCATCGCAGTGAAAATTGCGTTGTAACAGATGCTGGCTCGATACCCATGCCGGCCGGGAGACCCATGAGGCAACGCACAATTGGCCCAGCGTTGTCCGAGTTAGGGGAGGGTTTGGCCGGCCAGGATGTCGATGTCCCATTGCGCTGTAGCGACTCCTGTGGCGGGCCAGGCGCATGCACGCTGATACAGTCACCAGGTGTTTCTTCCGACACAATTTTTTTTTGTGGATGGGTATAATTTGTTGGTTTAAAATGTATAATAGTAATATTTAAAATTACAAAATCTGATAATTTTGTATACATTTATTTAAATTTGCATTGGGACAATTCTGGAACGATTCTGGTAAGATGCCGGCAAAGTCGGCTGAATTCCGGTACACGGAAACGGCTTGATGTACTTGGGCCGATTCTGGGCAGTCATTCATTTTGATTTTGGGCTAAGTCTGACATCTGATTCAGGGCCGATTCAACCAGTTCCGGCCCCCCGGAAGAGGGCCGCTTCTGGGACGATTCCTCATTGCTAGCTGGGGACTAACAATCAAATTTGGTGCAATATGGGAGAGATGTAAAGGGATGCTGAATAGAGTGCCATGATACAAAGCCTACAAAACAAAGACACAACAAAAATATAAATAATGTGACTTACCTGAAATCCGCGGAGTTTACTGGAGACCTGAAGAGAGACTTTCAGTCGGTGCTTTAAGTGGAGCGAGAGACCACCAAAGTTTTGCTGGGGCACGAAGATTGGCTAGCTTGCTAATGGCACTGGGGCTGGAGAGACTTCAACTACAGAGAGGCGAGTTATTAGCAGCATGGGATCAGAAACAGCAAAGTCGATGATCGGGACACTGAATAGCGCGAGAAGTTACAGCTCGAGGAAAGCGGACATTGAACTACAGCAAAGGGAAGTAAAAACTTTCACTGTTGAATTTAGGCTCAAAGTCATTCATGGAACGGGATAGTAGCAGTGTGAACGGACAGTGATGGTGTGAAATTGGCAAGAATAATGATTAGCCACAGCATTGGCGAAAATCTGATATCAACTTTGGAGGGGACAATTACATGAAATTTTCTCAAGAGCAATTCCTGAGGGGGACACCAAAAGTAGTGCTGTAACACATAGCCTACATTATAATATGGTAAATGTATATTGAGGAACCAAAGAAATAAGGTGTTTGCCGTACTCCTAACTACCGGTACCCAAAACTACACAACTAATCACAACAGCAATACCATTGCCTTTAACCTCTATGGGCTCAACAGCCAGTGGAATCCCGTGGCGCGTTATTCAAATACCTTAGAAATGCTATTACTTCAATTTCTCAAACATATGACTATTTTACACCATTTTAAAGACAAGACTCTCGTTAATCTAACCACACTGTCCGATTTCAAAAAGGCTTTACAACGAAAGCAAAACATTAGATTATGTCAGCAGAGTACCCAGCCAGAAATAATCAGACACCCATTTTTCAAGCTAGCATATAATGTCACAAAAACACAAACCACAGCTAAATGCAGCACTAACCTTTGATGATCTTCATCAGATGACACACCTAGGACATTATGTTATACAATGCATGCATGTTTTGTTCAATCAAGTTAATATTTATATCAAAAACCAGCTTTTTACATTAGCATGTGACGTTCAGAACTAGCATACCCCCCGCAAACTTCCGGTGAATTTACAAAAAATTTACTAAATTACTCACAATAAACGTTCACAAAAAGCATAACAATTATTTTAAGAATTATAGATACAGAACTCCTCTATGCACTCGATATGTCCGATTTTAAAATAGCTTTTCGGTGAAAGCACATTTTGCAATATTCTGAGTACATAGCCCAGCCATCACGGGCTAGCTATTTAGACACCCAGCAAGTTTAGCACTCACCAAAGTCAGATTTACTATAAGAAAAAGTTATTACCTTTGATGTTCTTCGTCAGAATGCACTCCCAGGACTTCTACTTCAATAACAAATGTTGGTTTGGTCCCAAATAATCCATCGTTATATCCAAATATCCTCTGTTTTGTTCGTGCGTTCAAGACACTATCCGAATGGTAAAGAAGGGTGACGAGCACGACGCATTTCGTGACAAATAAATTCTAAATATTCCATTACCGTACTTCGAAGCATGTCAACCGCTGTTTAAAATAAATGTTTATGCCATTTTTCTCGTAAAAAAGCGATAATATTCCGACCGGGAATCTGCGTTTAGGTAAAACGCCGAAAGAAAATAACAGCATGGGGTCGACTCGTGCACACGCCTAAGCCCATTGTCCTCTAATCGGCCACTTGGCAAAAGCGCTAAAGTTTTTCAGTCAGCGCCTGGGATTACATCATTCAGCTTTTTCCCGCCTTCTGAGAGCTTATGGGAGCCGTAGAAAGTGTCACGTCATGCCAGAGATCCTCAGTCTTCAATAAACAGAGCCAAGAAGCTCAAGGAATGGTCAGAGAGGGCACTTCCTGAACAGAATCTTCTCAGGTTTTTGCCTGCCATATGAGTTCTGTTATACTCACAGACACCATTCAAACAGTTTTAGAAACCTTAGGGTGTTTTCTATCCAAAGCCAATATATGCATATTGTAGTTACTGGGCAGGAGTAGTAACCAGATTAAATCGGGTACGTTTTTTATCCGGCCGTGCAAATACTGCCCCCTATCCCCAACAGGTTAACAAATCTTAGTTCAGTCACCAGTTTAAGTTGAGAGTGGGGGTATCCATGGCATTTTCCAATTATGTTCCTATTTTACAAGTCAAAAAAATTGAGAACCTTTCATAATGTTGCCAAAGAAAGACTCAACAAACTTACCTGAGACTCCCTGTCTCTGCCAGTCTGTCCCTGCATATCTGTCCCCAAATCTGCTGTCTGTGTGCCATCTGTTACCTGCTCTGCCTAATGACATCATTGTGAAACATTTCCATTAGAATTTCATTTCTTTCTTATGAACATTTTATCAACTAGTCTTTGAGATATTAGGCTACTAGGGTTCTTACTATGCGTTTTGGTGTATTGAAAAATACTCTGATGTCCGTCTTTTATTTTTCTGCCATTTTTCTACCTGGCTGGCTACACACACTATCATCTTCAATCATTCTATTTGGGCTTCGATCTAAAAGGTAGCTAGTAAATGTGAAACGGATTAAAATGACAAGAGTTGACAGCTGTATGAGTTCACCATTTACACAACATATGCTGCAACCTTTCGTAATTTTAATAGTTTGTTTCATATTGGCTGGCTTCCAGCAGTAGCTGAATTTGCAAAGCTAGCAAGCACCAATTCAGTTTCAGTGGTGTTTGCTATAATCTTTGCTACCCGGGTTAAATAAAGGTGAAATCCAATAAATTAATAAAAGTTCACTTGCGACAATTTAGCTTTTGCAACGAGACCATTAAATATATTTAAGACAATGGTAGAAGAGAGTGTAGTTCTGTTCAGTTTGGATTTCAGTTTATCGCTAACCTTATCACAGGGACTTTGAAGCACTAACTTACATCATCTGCATGCTGATTCCATTTTTGACGACGCCACATAAATGGAATAGGTACTAGCTAGCTTAATAGTTCATATTTGCGCACTAGCTCTGCATATTCAGCTAGTGTGTGTGCGCGATTGACTGGATTAACCTCACGTCAGTTACGTGCATTGAGTGCCTTTCAGACAGTAGATACGACCTCTCTGTTACCTAGCAAGCTAAGGAACTGGCAGTGGATCAAACCATTGTGAGGCAAAGGGTGGGGGGGTTGCAATCTTTTGAAACTTAAAAACGCGCTATTAAGTGTCTATAATCAGCACAATTGCTTTCATTGCGTATTATTAATATTATTTAAATTACATAGTTATGTTTCAGTGATATATTGGGGGGGACAAATCATATTTTTCCCAGGATGGGGGGGTCGTGTCCCCCCCGTCCCCCCCCCCCGGGATTTCCGCCCCTGAGCCACAGTAGCAGACAGTTCAGCTAACGCAAATACAGCTATTCTGGAAACTCATGAGCTGGAACATATCGCTAGCTCTGACTATAGAAGCAGATTACTAACTCATTCTAGGTGAAGGTCATTCGTTTGGTAACTGATATGAGAGAAGCAGACTTGTGATTTCACAGTGACTGTAAGAGAAAGAACATTATTCTATCATGGGAGAAAAGAGTTCCATGAAGTCAGCTGAAAGGACATTACCATTGAAGACAGTTTAGCTCTTGAGTCGCTGGTTCATTTAGTTAAACGCGACTTAGTTGAAAGAAAATCAACTTTATTATTTTATTTTAGTGACAATTTTAATTGTGACTTACTTTCAGGTTATCTGATAATCAAGAATTGATAATAATAATTCTAAACATTTTTCTGGACTCACCACGTGGATTGATTAATAGAGACCATACTATTGCACTCTTACACCTGCACCTGTGCTCCGCTGGCCTTTCTCCTTAAAAAACACTCTTGGAGTCCCATGCAGGAAAAGCTAGAATAGAATAGCTTGCTGGACATAATTATTATTTTTTGCCTTTCTTATACCAATAGACAATTCGAAAAGGGACGCAAGCTCTTGTTTGCTGAATGTTAAACAAACCGGCCAATAGAACTCACAGGTAGTTTGAAAGAAGAGCGAACGCGCGATGGCAGTAGGCTATAGCAGTTATTTATTCAGACCCATAACCATTCAATCGTCGTGAAGAGAAGTGAAAGCCTTCTGCATCTAATTCTAGTCCTATGTTATTCAAGGATGTCATTAGAATGATGAAGATAAGGACAAAGACACTTATTTAATTTAACTGTTGAAAGCAAAGAAGGAATGAAGTAACAATATGGACGTAATTAGAGTCCATATAAACCTGTAAAATACAATACTGTACAGTAATACAGGTCACATTAAAAAAAAAATGTGCCTACTTGAGCTAGTTTCATTTATTTACCCAAGAGAGCATATAGCTAGCTAGATGTATGGGCTTTTATGTTTTTCTGATGTTCATAATATGCAGAAGCCTATATCATATATGTTTTGGATAACAGCCAATCATTCGTTTTTTGGGGGAGTTTTGCTCGTTAAATGTCTTTAATTTAGGGCTCATAAAATGTATTGAATGTATGGCTCATCAGGTTCAGGTAGCATCAGGCTTTAATGTTCGATCAAAGCTCTAATCAAATCCAGACATAGGCCTATTTATATGCTTTATAATGACACTTCCGGTTTTGGTTGGAAATACTGGATTACCCGGGAGAAAAGTGATTTATTCTCGGGATGGAATATTCGTAAAATACTGTGAAAATATTCAACCCTACTGGGTACACCACATCATTTCAATGTGGAAATTTGGTTAATATTTGGTTGAGACATTGATCAATAAGATTTCAAACCTTTATTCACTCACTCAAAAATAGAGCCAGAAGTTTGTTCAATTTCCAATGTGTTATCACTATGCTTTCAACCAATAGCACAAACAAATTCCAATGTAAAAACAATGTTTTATTTTGTTTAGTTGTCATCTAACCCTAGTCATAACCTTATGTTTTGACCACATCGAATTGAGGGTAATTACACATCCTTTTACCTCAGATTAGTGATTTTAGTATAAAAGTTAGTAATACAATGACACAATCTATTGCTTAAAACAGATCAATATCATTGGTTTTACCTTTGATTTTGTCATACATGTTGGCGGTCTTAGGACTTCTACTATCATTTTCAAACTCAAATGGCAGGGAAAATCGGGGCACTCTCTGTATAAAAGCTGCTGGCCTTACACCTATACACAGTGTTGTAGAAAGTACCCAGCTGTCATACTTGAGTGAAAGTAAAGATACCTTAATAGAAAATGCCTCAAGTAAAAGAGAAAGTCATCCAGTAAAATACTACTTGAGTAAAAGTCTAAAAGTATTTGGTTTTAAATATACTTAAGTATCAAAAGTAAATGTAAATGCCAAAATATACTTAAGTATCAAAAGTAAAAGTATAAATCATTTCACATTCCTCATATTAAGCAAAACAGACAGCACAGTTTTCTTGTATTTTTATTTATAGATAGCCAGGGGCACACTCCAACACAAAAAAATGATTTACAAACTAAGCATTTGTGTTTAGGGAGTCCGCCAGATCAGAGGTAGTAGGGATGACCAGGGATGTTCTTTTGATAAGTGTGTCCTGCCAAGCATTCAAAATGTGACAAGTACTTTTGGGTGTCAGGGAAAATGTATGGAGTAAAAAGTAGATTATTTTCTTTAGGAATGTAGTGGAGTAAAAGTAAAAGTAGTCAAACATATAAATAGTAAAGTCAAGTGCAGATTCCCCAGAAAAACGACTTATTAAGCAGTACTTTAAATTATTTTTACACCACTGCCTATACATGGATTTGAGAGTCAACTATCACTCAAATAACAGCCAACCCTTGTCACTGTTGATATGTTATAGCGTGTCGTGATTCGTTGAAGTTAAATAACAAAGCAACTGATTTGTTTCCTTCCCCATTTCAGCAGCCTTAAAACATTATTTTAGATGACTGTCTTCAGCAAATTATCTTCTAACCAGTGATAAGAAAATTATTCTCAGATTCAGTTTGGCCTTTGAATAGTGTTAGTTTAAACAGCGCATACACCCCAAATGTTTGCCCCCACTCTATTGATTTAAAATTTATGTCAATATGAGTGATTAACAAAATAATGTTGCGTTTACCTTTCCACATTGACGACCCACAAAATGCAACAATCCAAAATGTAGCTGGCTGTCTTCTACAATTTGTCCTCTAACCAGTGATATACAGTACCATAGGAAAGTATTTAGACCCTAAAAATAAAATCCTCAGCAACCTACACATAATACCCCATAATGACGAAGCGAAAACAAGTTTTAGAAATCTTTGGGTCTGAATACATAAGTATTCAGACCCTTTGCTATGAAACTCGAAATTGAGATCAGGTGCATCCTGTTTCCAATGACCATTCTTGAGATGTTTCTAGAACTTGATTAGGGTGCACCTGTGGTAAATTAAATTGATAGGACATGATTTGGAAAGGCGCAAAAACCAAGCCATGAGGTCGAAGGAGTTGTTCGTAGAGCTCCAAGATAGGATTGTGTCAAGGCACAGATCTGGGGAAGGGTACCAGAAAATGTCTGCAGCATTGAAGGTATCCAAGAACACAGTGACCTCCATCATTCTTAAATGGAAGAAGTTTGGAACCACCAAGACTCATTTTAGAGCTGGGCACCTGGCCAAACAGAGCAATCGGGATAGAAGTGCCTTGGTCAGGGAGGTGACCAAGAACTCGAATGTCACTCTGACAGAGCTCTACAGTTCCTCTGTGGAGATGGGAGAACCTTCCAGAAGAACAACCCTCTCTGCAGCATTCCACCAATCAGGCCTTTATGGTATACTTATGTAAATGTGATATTTAATTTTTCTTTTCTTTTTTTATTAGCAAACATTTCTAAAAACCAGTTTTGGCTTTGTCATTATGCAGTATTGTGTGTAGATTGATGAAAAAAACAACGACAATTGACAACATTTTAGAATAAGGCTGTAACGTAACAAAATGTGGAAAAAGCTAGGGGGTCTAAATACTTTCCGAAGGCACTGTACATTATTATTCCCAGATTCCATCTGTTTTCTTAGTAAGGTTAGTTTGAACAGGACATGCAACCCGACTCCCCCATCTCGTTCTATTGAGTTCAGCATGATAGCAATATGAGTGAATGACAAATAAGTGTTGGTTGTCTCTTTCCGTTTTGGCGACCCCCAAATCAAAATGCATCACTCCAAAATGTAGCTGGTTGTCTTCATCAGGTTGTCTTCTAAAAAGTGAATATTTACAGTTTGAGTTGTGTTATTTTCAAGAGCACAACCTGATTTCCCCACTATTCAATATGAGTGATTAATTGCCAATTGTCAAAACAACCTTTTTCTTGGTGCATATGCAGCTTATAAGGTGCTTGTTTAAAACAATAAAACTAATATGATCACTTTTGTGGCACATGTGCTCTACCGTTCAAAAGTTTGGGGTCACTTAGAAATGTCCTTGTTTTTGAGAGAAAACCAAATTTCTTTTGCCCATTAAAATAACATAAAATTGATCAGAAATACAGTGTAGACATTGTTAATGTTGTAAATGACTATTGTAGCTGGAAATGGCCGATTTTTTATGGAATATCTAAAAAAGCGTACAGAGGCCCATTATCAGCAACCATCACTCCTGTGTTCCAATGTCATGTTGTGTTAGCTAATCCAAGTTTATCATTTTAAAAGGCTAATTGATCATTAGAAAACCCTTTTGCAATTATGTTAGCACAGCTGAAAACTGTTGTCTTGATTAAAGAAGCAATAAAACTGGCCTTCTTTAGACTAGTTGAGTATCTGGAGCATCAGCATTTGTGGGTTCGATTACAGGCTCAAAATGGCCAGAAACAAAGAACTTTCTTCTGAAACTCGTCAGTCTATTCTTGTTCTGAGAAATGAAGGCTATTCCATGAGAGAAATTACCAAGAAACTGAAGATCTGGTACAACGCTGTGTACTACTCCCTTCACAGAACAGCATAAACTGTCTCTCACCAGAATACACAGAGGAGTGGGAGGCCCGGTGCACAACTGAGCAAGAGGACAAGCACATTAGAGTGAGGCGTCTAGTTTGAGAAACAGACGCCTCACAAGTCCTCAACTGGCAGCTTCATTAAATAGTACCCGCAAAACAGCAGTCCAAACGTCAACAGTGAAGAGGCGACTCCGGGATGCCGGCCTACTGCTTGTCGTGCGGTAGCAGAGAGAACAGTCTATGACTAGGGTGGCTGGAGTCTTTGACAAGTATTACTGAATTGAGTTTGATTGACAATGCAACCAAATATCAATATTTGAAGGAGATGTATCTTTTGTGTCACTGACTTAGTCTGGCTTTAATTCCAGTTTGTCTCCAAATCAATAATTGATTTGTTGGATTCACGTCTCCAGCTCAACCAAGATTCAAAGTTGAATAGAACTAAATCAAATCAAACTTGATTTGAAATGCATTTGAAGTTTGCTTTGATTTAGTCCTATTCTTTAACAAAACATTTTTGGGTTGAGATGTAGACGTGAATGCAACATATCAATTATTAATTTGTCGAGCCAGGATGATACCAGTATCTCGATACTCGTTAGTATCATGACAAGGAAACAAAACACGAATCGGATTTCACTTCTTGAGGAAAAAAAAGAAGCATCATTATGTTGTCATCCAGAGTCACATTTATTTTCCAAGCTATAGCACACAGTATTTTACATACAGCAGGTTTTTAAAGGTTTGGTCTGCTTCGTGTTTACATTTTTGCCATGGAAAAAATATTGCGATACTGTTTTTACGGCCCTATTAATTTGTTGACAAACTGGAATTAAAGCCAGACTAAGTCAGTGGCACAGATGGAACTATATCCACTCATTCCAGTGTAGACTCCTGAATATCTAATCAAATGGCCACCCAGACTATTTATATTGCTCTTTAATTACTTGCAATTTTTTTAACTGCATTGTTGGTTTGGGGCTCGTAACTAAGCATTTCACTGTAAGGTCTACACCTGTTGTGTTCGGCTCATGTGACTAATACAATTTGATTTGAGTTTGACTATGACTTAATAATTTATATGTTGGATTCAGGTATCCATCTCAACAAAACATTTACGTTAAATAATAGGACTAAATCGAATGTAATACACATTTAAATGCACTTTGCATAAACTTTGATTTGATTTTGTCCTATTCTTTCACTTAGATTTTTGGTAGAGATGGAAATGTGATTAGCTTGAAGATTAGATTTGAAGCCTAGGCCTATCTGTATTGTCTATTTTTAGTTGAACGCTGGGTTGAATTAAAACAATAGGTGTTGATGATAAATGACTTATAAAGTATGATTACATTGCATCTGTTAAACCTACTCTTTGGAATGACTTCGCTAGCAACAGTGAATATATTTAGTTATTAAGAGATCTGTCAATAATTCTTAGGATAGCACAGTGGTAGTAGTCAGTGACAAATATCAAAGCTGGGCTTGGTTAAAACCCTGGATGGGAGACCAAATGAATAGGTCTAGACAGAGAAGTCTCCAGAAGAAGGTGCTGCACAGCCTGTTGTTTCTTTTTCTGATAGTGGATATAACGTTGAAGATCTGACGTTGTTTCAAAGGTACAAATTCAACATATTTGATTTATTTTCATATATTTGTCTATGTTGAAAATGGGTTACAATTATGACATAGTCCATAATGTACAGAATCCTGTGGTTGAAATTTCACTCTCAAAACAACAGTTTACATTGTCTACTTTTTTCAAAACCAGTATATTTTCCACATAGATTCCACATCACAATATGTTGACAAATAAAGTTGAAACAACATTTGTGACTAGTGGGATATGTGTTCAATAATTTGTATCTTAAACAATTCAAAAGATAGACACAGTTGTAGTAATAAAACAGAAGCCACTCTGTTTATTGCATCTATCGGCTACCGGAGGTTACTGATGTTCTATTTCAGAGTTTCTCTCGCGACCCCATTTTCAAATCAGGGGACCCCACATGGGAAACGCTGCATTATTGCTTTCCCAAAGCAATCATGGGGAAGGTATGACCGCTACGTTTGAAAGATTAGGATACATTTATTCTCTGGGAAATATATAAATTCGCCATAACCTACTGGTTTTGTCTGCATGAGGAAGTCATTTCCATGGTTTCCCAATGCAATCCACAGTTGCTTCTTTGCCCTTTAGCAACTATTTTGTCATCGTAGTTAATGGACTAGAATAGGCCATGTGAATTATAGCGATTCTGGATTTGACTGATTCCACTGCAACAACGTCAGATTCAATATTCATTCCACTGTAGTGATCATGAATAGATTACATTTTAACTCACTTTCGACTGCCTGTCATAACCGATTATCCCCAGTGTATCTCTTTGATTTGATCTGGTGGTTTTCAGGAGCAGAGCAGCCCTGCAGCAGTTGTTGACAAAGTGTGTATAGCTGCCCTGTCGGCCTGTTTAAGCTGAGCCACTCAACCCCCCAAGGCAAGTTATGGACTGTTACTCCCCCTTATTCGGCAAGATGCCCTGTATAAAAGATACACCACCACATTTCACAGTAGGTATGGTGTTATTTTCTGCCCATGCATTCTCATGTCAATGCCAAACCCACCACTGGTGTGCGTGGCCAAAGAGCTCTATTTTCATGTCATCTGACCAAAACACCGGTTTCAAATCAAAGTGCCAGTGCCGTTTAGAAAATTCCAGGCATCTACATTTGTTGGATTAGGTGAAAATAGAGCTCTTTGGCCACGCACACCAGTGGTGAAATGAGAATGCATGGGCAGAAAATAACACCATACCTACTGTGAAATTTGGTGGTGTATCTTTGATGTTATGGGGCTACAGTATTTTGCTTTCTCTGGTCCTGGGGCCCTTCTTAAGGTCAACGTCATCATGAACTTTAACCAGTACATTTTAGCCAAGAAACCTGGTTGCTTCTGCCAGGAGTTTGAAACTTGGGCGCAAGTGGATTTTCCAGAAAGACAATAACCCTAAGCACACATCAAAATCCACAAAGAAATTGTTAATTGGCCACAAAATCAACATTTTGCAATGGCCATCTCAGTCTCCGGACTTCAAACCCATTGAAAACATGTGGTTTGAATTGAAGAGGGCAGTATACTGTATAAGCACAGACGAGGGATATCAAGGATCTGTAAGGATTCTGTATGGAGGAATGGTCTAAGATCCCTCTCAATGTGTTCTCTAAAACATTTTAGAAAAAGATCAGTGGCATTATACTCTCAAGGTGAGGTATTGAAAACGGGTATGAATAAGATTTTTTTTATTACTTGTTAAACATAATGTTTTTATCTGAGTAATTGTATTAGTATAAAATAATATAATTGCCCAATTTTCTTTAGCATACAATATAGTATTTGAATTATTTCATAGAGTCATTTTTGCTCATCTTTATGAAGGCTGTCAATAATTTCGGACCCCACTGTATATTTAGGAAATATGAAAAAATGCCAGGACATCATATGCCAACGCAACACATGTCTATACATGCACGTCAGAGACCTGTGATAATAATTACATTGTGAATCCTGACAGACTTTTGATAGTGATGAAACGCCTTCATTAGGGAGGGAGGGAGGTACCGCATCTCCTTGACAGGGAAAGGAACATTTCATGCAGGAAGCTCACTGCTGAAAGAACCTCCATTTCCAATGACCTCATTTACATTTACCACATTTACATGCACACCAGTATTATTAGGGATACTCAAGAATTCTGTTTTTGATTTGACACATATGTACATCATAACCCGCTTACAATTACACAAAAAAGCTTGTATCACAGTTACGAAAAACCTGGATAAGATGCCTGGGATAGGCTAATCTAAGATGAGATACTGTGGAATGTAAACACCGTATCCCGTTTACTGTTGTTTTTGCGGTATCAAATCAAATCAAATGTTATTAGTCACATGCGCCGAATACAACAGGTGTAGACCTTACAGTGAAATGCTTACTTACGAGCCCCTAACCAACAGTGCAGTTTCAAAAACTAAGGATTAGATTGAGAGATAAAAGTAACAAGAAATGAAAGAGCAGCAGTAAAAAATAACAATATATAAAGGGGGGTGCCAATACAGGCAATGTGGGTGGTGCACCGGTTAGTTGAGGTAGTATGTACATGTAGGTAGAGGTTAAGTGACTATACATAGATGACAACAGAGAGTGGCAGTGGGGGGGGGGCAATGCAAATAGTCTGGGTAGCCATTTCATGTTCAAGCTGTTTAGAAGCCTCTTGGAACTAGACTTGGTGCTCCGGTACTGCTTGCCGTGTGGTAGCAGAGAGAACAGTCTATGACTAGGGTGGCTGGAGTCTTTGACAATTTTTAGGGCCTTCCCCTGACACCGCCTGGTATAGAGGTCCTGGATGGCAGGAAGCTTGGCCCCAGTGATGTATTGGGCCGTTCCCACTACCCTCTGTAGTGCCTTGCGGTCGGAAGCCAAGCAGTTGCCATACCAGGCAGTGATGCAACCAGTCAGGATGCTCTCGATGGTGCAGCTGTAGAACCTTTTGAGGATCTGAGGACCCATGCCAAATCTTTTCAGTCTCCTGAGGGGGAATAGGCTTTGTCATGCCAGCTTCACGACAGTCATGGTGTGCTTGGACCATGTTAGTTTGTTGGTGATGTGGACACCAAGGAACTTGAAGCTCTCAACCTGCTCCACTGCAGCTCCGTCAATGAGAATGGGGGCGTGCTCAGTCCTCTTTTTCCTGTAGTCCACAATCATCTCCTTTGTCTCGATCATGTTGAGGGAGAGGTTTGTTGTCGTGGCATCACACGGCCAGGTCTCTGACCTCCTCCTTATAGTTTGTCTCGTTGTTGTCGATGATCTGGCCTACCGCTGTTGTGTCATCGGCAAATTTAATGATGGTTTTGCAGTCGTGCCTGGCCGTGCAGTCATGCGTGAACAGGGAGTACAGGAGGGGGTTGAGCAAGCACCCCTGGGGGGACCCTGTGTTGAGGATCAGTGTGGCGGATGTGTTGTTACCTACCCTTACCACCTGGGGACCGCCTGTTAGGAAGTCCAGGATCCAGTTGCAGAGGAAGGTGTTTAGTCCCAGGGTCCTTAGCTTAGTGATGAGCTTTGTGGGCACTATGGTATTGAACGCTGAGCTGTAGTCAATGAATAGGATTCTCACACAGGTGTTCCTTTTCTCCAGGTGGGAAAGGGCAGTGTGGAGTGCATCTGTGGATCTGTTGAGGTGGTATGCAAATTGGAGTGGTTCTAGAGTTTCTGGGATGATGGTGTTGATGTGAGCCATGTTCAGCTTTTTAAAGCACTTCATGGCTACAGACATGAGTGCTACGGGTCGGTAGTCATTTAGGCAGGTTACCTTATTGTTCTTTGGCACAGGCACTATTGTGGTCTGCTTAAAACATGTAGGTATTACAGATTCGGACAGGGAGGGGTTGAACATGTCAGTGAAGACACTTGCTAGTTGGTCAGCGCATGCTCGCAGTACACGTCCTGGTAATCCGTCTGGCCCTGCGGCCTTGTGAATGTTGACCTGTCTAAAGGTCTTACTCACATCGGCTGCGGAGAGGGTGATCACACAGTCTTCCGGTAGAGCTGGTGCTCTCATGCATGTTTCAGTGTTATTTGCCTTGAAGCGAGCATAGAAGTAGTTTAGCTTGTCCGGTAGGCTTGTGTCACTGGGCAGCTCTCGGCTGTGCTTCCCTTTGTAGTCTGTAATGGTTTGCAGGCCCTGCCACATCCGACGTGCGTCAGAGCCGGTTTAGTACGACTCGATCTTAGTCCTGTATTAACGCTTTGCATGTTTGATGGTTGGTCGGAGGGCATAGCGGGATTTCTTATAAGCTTCCGGGTTAAAGACACGCTCCTTGAAAGCAGCAGCTCTGGCCTTTAGCTCAGTGTGGATGCTGCCTGTAATCCATGGCTTCTGGTTGGGGTATGTACTGTGGGGATGATGTCATCGGTGCACTTATTGTGTCCTCCTCAATGCCATTGGAGGAATCCCGGAATATATTCCAGTCTGTGCTAGCAAAACAGTCCTGGAGCTTAGCATCTGCTTCATCTGACCACATTTTTATTGATCTGGTCACGGGTGCCTTCTGCTTTAATTCTTTGCTTGTAAGCAGGAACCAGAAGGATGGAATCATGGTCAGATTTGCCAAATGGAGGACGAGGGAGAGCTTTGTATGCATCTCTGTGTGTGGAGTAAAGGTGGTCCAGAGTTTTTTTCCCTCTGGTTGAACATTTAACATGCTGATATAAATTTGGTAAAACTGTTTTAAGTTTCCCTGCGTTAAAATCCCCGGCCACTAGGAGCGCTACCTCTGGGTGAGCGTTTTCTTGTTTGCTTATGGCGGAATACAGCTCATTCAATGCTATCTTAGTGCCAGCCTCTGACTGTGGTGGTATGTAAACAGCTACAAAGAATATAGATGAAAACTCTCTTGGTAGGTAATGTGGTCTGCAGCTTATCATGAAAAGCTCTACCTCAGGCGAGCAATAGCTCAAGACTTCCTTAGATATCGTGCACCAGCTGTTGTTTACAAAAATACATAGACCGCCGCCCCTTGTCTTACCAGACACCGCTGTTCTATCCTGCAGGTACATCGTATAACCAGCCAGCTGTATGTTGATATTGTCGTCGTTCAGTCACAACTCCGTAAAACATAAGATGTTACAGTTTTTAATGTCCTGTTGGTAGTTTAATCTTCCCAATAACTCGTCCATTTTATTGTCCAAAGATTTCATGTCTGCTAGCAGAATTGAGGGAAGTGGAGGTTTATTCGATCGCCTCCGACTTCTCAGCAGGCAGCACACTCTCCGGCCTCTCTTTCGCCGCCTCCTCTCCACGCAGATCACAGGGTTCGGGGCCTGTTCCCGAGGGAGCCGTATATCCTCCGTCTCGGGCTCGTCAGAGTCGTGAAAGAACAAAAAGGATTCTGCTAGTCCGTGGTGCGTAATCACAGTCCTGATGTCAAGAAGTTATTTTCAGTCATAAGAGACGGTAGCGGCAACATTAGGTACAAAAAGAGTAAAAAAATAAGTTACAAACAACGCAGATAATCGAACAAAAAACACAATCAATTGGGAGCACGTAAAACGTCTGCCTTCTGCTCCGGTACCATCTTACGGTATCATGGGTGTTATATGATTATATTTTCATCTGATTTTCATCTGATTGTCAAGCTAATGACTAAGCTACCTGCTCAGTTCGATCCATCATAATATTTCCAAAATAATTTTGCCTACTCTAATGAATTGACTATAATTTACTTTTGGCTACTTTCACCCCTAATTTAGACAGGTTTCTGTTTATAATTTCCAAAATGTAGTAGGTCATTTATTTCACAACTATAGTTTGATTCATGCAGCTTCTCTTGTCATAACTTGTTGCCCCAGAAGACTAAATAAAGTAGTGCTCACCAGAATGTCTTACATCGATGCATTAGTAATCTAGTTATCACCAGTAAAGTTATCTGTTTTGTTAAGGGACGGGGTACAAAACGCAATAACTCCAAAAACAGTGGAAAGATTGGTCCTGTGCAAAATGTCCAAATGTCATCAGTTTTTCCAGTTTTAATGAAATGAAAGGCTGAGAAAACGACATAACACATTCAGTTCAGTTCATCTTGGGTGCATATTTTATGTGGTTGAAATACTGTCTGCTTGCATAACAGTGTCAAAGATAACACATTACACACGGTTTCACTTTTTCTCAAGAGGTGCTGAAGGAAATAAATCAAATTTCTCCACCCCTGTTCCCGACACACAATTAACATTTGTTGTATAATTTCACTGCAAGAAATGCATAATTCTGCAGGAGTTAATATTATATTACTCTACATGTGAGAAGTTATAGGTCTTCAGTCAGTGTCACTATTTCAGTTACTATTCCATTTAACCCATATACTTACATTTGGAATATTCTGTTTATTCATGTGTATAGGGATACTCATGAGTGGGATATCAAAGGTGCATGTAAGCAGCTTATCTTGAATAAGACCTTAAGCGGGACATAAGCTACTATCTGGAATACTGTGCGCATGTAAACATGTTCATGACTTGCTGTGACCAAGCACATTTTCTCCAGCTGTTGCTGTGCTTGGGCTCATTCATTGGGACTGGGAAGACTACTTACTCACTTGCCAATGAAATGTCTGCTGCCGTCAATTGGTTTCACTTTATCTACCCTAAACATGCCTAGCCTGACTTCATGGCTCTTACTTTATTCTTTCATTGCAGTTTAAGATGGCTTTTCTTATTTCTTTAAAATGTAGACATGAATTAGTGATAATACACGGTCAAGAGTTTTTAACAAAATCAGACCAGAAGGGTAGGTTATCTTGTAACAGTAAAACCTAATATCCTACCTTCTTGAATAGAAACGTAGAAATTTCACGCCAGTGATCTATGATAAGATTCAGTTTATTCATCCACCATCTATTTGTTTAATGATGAAAACATACATTATACAGTTTAAGATTGGACTCTAACCTTGTTCAAGATCTTGATGAATTCCAAAATATGCTATGACATTACATGAAAGCACACCAACGGTGTGTTTACTTGTTTGATAGAGGAGGTCCAAAGATGGCACATCTCTCCCAAGGCAGAGATGAGGGTAAAAAAAATTGTAATTCAGATCATTTTCTGAGCTTGTCACAATCTTGCATTGCACCTCCACAAACAATTTAGAAAATATAGATGACTGAACCCTACTTGGAGAATTGGTCTGAAAGAGACCAATTGAAAGCTCATGTCACAGAGGCTAAAGCAATCAAAGGACTGTGTTTCAACTCAAAGAGGGTCATGCCAAATTGCACCGTACACAGCATGATATATCCAAGACCCTCAAATCCCTCCTTGGCTCCTTCCAAGGTGTTTAAGTGTTGGTGGTGGTGTTTTTGTGTGTCCTGGGTTGATTTTTCAGCCTCTGCGAATGAAAGATTGAGTTTTTTTCTGCTTGGGCAGTAGTGCCCGATGTGTCGTAAGAGAGTAAACATACATTGTTGCCTTGGTGGCACCCCAATCTAATTACCTGTCAAAGCTGCTAGAGCCTGATGCAGCCTGATGCATACTGTAATGCAGTTTGGTGACAAAAATGGAATAAACTGAAAATACAGACCCTAGCTTCCGGCCAACAAACTGTGGGACTAAAAGTATTTAAGGCATTTATTCTGACTCGGTTTACATTTGGGATGAAATGTGGTCACAGTGTCATAAAAATCACATAGTGATATTTGTTTACTTGTTTACTTAGAATCCAGGAAGAAGAGAGATTGTGTGGGCTGAACTGAAACATATATACGGTGCATTCGGAAAGTATTCAGACCCCTTGTTATTACGTTACAAACTTATTCTAAAATTGATTAAAAAAAATGTTTTCCCTCATCAAACTACACACAATACGCCATAATGACAAAGCAAAAACAGGTTTTTAGAAATTGTTGCAAATGTATCACATTTACATAAGTACTCATACCATTTACTCAGTACTTTGTTGAAACACCTTTGGCAGAAATTACAGCCTGAAGTCTTTTTGGGTATGACGCTACAACCTTATTTGGGGAGTTTCTCCCATTCTTCTCTGCAGATACTGTCAAGGTCTGTCAGGTTAGATGGGGAGCGTCGCTGCACAGCTATTTTCAGGACTCTACAGAGATGTTCAATTGGGTTCAAGTCCGAGCTCTGGCTGGGCCACTCAAGGACATTCATGTGTTGTCTTGGCTGTGTGCTTAGGGTCATTGTCCTGTTGGAAGGTGAACCATCGACCCAGTCTGAGGTCCTGAGCGCTCTGGAGCAGGTTTTCATCAAGGATCTTTCTGTACTTTGCTCCGTTCATCTTTAACCTTGTCTGGCCACTCTACAATAAAGGCCTGATTGGTAGAGTGCTGCAGAGATGGTTGTTCTTCTGGAAGGTTTTCCCATATGCACCGAGGAACTCTGGAGCTCTGTCAGAGTGACGATCGGGTTCTATGTCACCTCCCTGACCAAGGCCCTTCTACCCCGATTGCTCAGTTTTGTCGGGCAGCTAGTTCCAGGAAGAGTCTTCGTGGTTGCAAACTTCTTCCGTTTAAGAAGATGGAGACCATTGTGTTCTTGGGGACCTTCAATGCTGCAGAATTTATTTGGTACCCTTCCCCAGATCTGTGCCTTGACACAATCCTGTCTCGAAGCTCTACGGACAATTACTTCAACCTCATGGCTTGGTTTTTGCTCTGACATGCACTGTCAACCTTGGGACCTTATATAGAAAGATGTATGTATTACCAAATCATGTCTAATCAATTGAATTTACCACAGGTGTACTCCAATCAAGTTGAATAAACATCTCAAGAATGATCAATGGAAACAGGATGCACCTAAGTGTCACGTCCTGACCATAGAGAGCTTGTATTTTTCTATGGTAGAGTAGGTCAGGGCGTGACTGGGGGGGTTTTGTCTAGTTTATTTATTTCTATGTTTGGTTTTAGTTTCTTTTTTCTATGTTGGGGTTTTTGTCCAGTTTACATTTTCTATGTTGTGTTCTAGGTTCTTTTTCTAGGTTGGGGTTTTCGTATGATTCCCAATTAGAGGCAGCTGGTCATCATTGTCTCTAATTGGGGATCACATTTAAGTTGTTGTTTTTCCCACTGGTGTTTGTGGGAGATTATTTTGAGTTTATGCATGTAGCACCTCTTCGTCACGGTTTGTTTCACATAGAAATAAAGATGTGGAACGATACGCACGCTGCGCCTTGGTCCCTTTCATACGACATCCGTGACACTAAGCTCAATTTCAGGTCTCATCGCATAGGGTCCTGAATTCTTATATAAATGTGCAAAAATGTCTATAAACCTGTTTTCGCGTTCTCATTATGTGGTATTGGGTGTAGATTGATGAGGAAAAACATGTTTTAATGCATTTTAGAATAAGGCTGTAACGTAATAAAAAGTGAAAAATGTAAAGGTGTCTGAATACTTTTTGATTGCATTGTAGTACAAAAGTACAAAAAGTATGAAAAATGTATGCACTCACTACTGTAAGTCGCTTCGGATAACAGCATCTGCTAAATGGCTAAAATGTAAATCTAAGTCAAATTTCACATATGTTTCTACCAGACAGTTCTGGGACATTAACTGTTATAGAATTAAACCATCATTCATATATACAAGTCACTGCATAGCCATGATTCTGTGTGGTGAGATGCGTTTTCTCCTCTCACACCTTTTCTCTGGCTCAAAACAGATCTGCAGCTATTTATTCTCTCCCATTAAGGACATCAGGTGCTCTGACATCACAAACTGGGAGGGGGTGCCCATGTGACGTGGTAAGGTTGGACCCAAGTGCAGAGAAGAGACCAGATGAGGAATCAGTGGTTAAGGAAAAGCATGATACTTTACTGAGATACGGTAGCCGCAGGATCACAGTACACTTGAAAAAAAACAACAAACACTAAACACAATTCAAGCTTCTGCAAAGGACCACAGAAAACACACCTATTTTAACAAGGATACAGTTATGAAGTAATAAGACACACCTGAGTCCAATTAAAGTCACTAGGGCAGTCTCTGCCGCCCACTGGTGCCAGGAGGAACCATGACAACCCAATGATAATCACCACAATTAAGGAGGAGGTCTTCTTTTCTGAAGATACATCACCCACATTACCTAAAGCACAGCTTTCAACCACAGGCACATTTGAATAATTAATGGTCCTGGGGATCATCAATAATTTAGTAGTTTGTTAATTGAACAACAGAGGGAGAGCAACAGGGGAAATGTCATTGAAGAAGCCTCTTTCCAAGTTTGTTCCAAGGAATAATGGGAAAACAGGATGGTCTTTGTGAATGGATTTACCAAGGAGAAAGGGACAGTTCATATTGATGTCAATGTGTAACTTACTGTGCGCTACTTACAGTTTCCTTAGGGACAGATCAAAATGTACTGGGGGGGAGGGGCTGGTCCAACTCAAGGTGCCATTAAAAAAAATGCCCTCTCCAACGTTACAAATATTTTCCCATTACCTTCCCCGTGCGCTGTAATATAAATTGAACACCATCCCCGCTCATAGAATGAACTCAAAATAATATTTACGACCACAAATAGCAATAACTGTAGAGACCATTTGTTTATAAACGTGGATATTGGTTTTGCCATTTCAGCATGCAGGGCTATGTCCAGAAGGTTGAGGGTTAGCCGAGCACCACAGACGAGCTCACTACTCTCCCTGTCTGGTTCATTACAGTATGATCAGAGCTGGCTGCAGACAATGATCAGCAAGGGGAAATCAGATGTTCAACATTTTGATGCCATATTTATAATTATATAAAATGCATACAATACATTTTCTACCAACAGGATTCTGTCCCAATGCACCACACAACTTTCCTAAACTTTCCTAAAACAATAGCTGTTCACCTCATGGTTCAACTGTCAGAGATTTGAACACTAAATGTACAGTATCAGGGCATTGCATGCAAAGGCCTATAGGCTTAGGTGTCCACTGTATGGTATTTATATTTTAATATATATAAGTATATACAGTGCATTCAGGAAAGTATTCAGACCCCTTGACTTTTTCCCCATTTTGTTACGCTACAGCCTTATTCTAAAATGGATGAAATTGTTTTCCCCCTCATCAATATACACACAATACCCTATAATGACAAAGCAAAAACAGCTGTTTAGAAATGTTTGCTAATTTATAATTAAATCCAATGGCATTGAGGAGTATACCACCTCAGTCACCGGCTTCATCAATAAGTGCATCGATGACGTTGTCCCCACATTGACCGCACGTACATATCCCAACTAGAAGCCATGGATTACAGGCAACATCCGCACCGAGCTAAAGGCTAGAGCTGCTGCTTTCAAGGAGCGGGACACTAATCCGGACACTTATAAGAAATACCACTATGCCCTCAGACGAACCATCAAACATGCAAAGCATCAATAAAGGACTAAGATTGAATCCTAATACACCAGCTCTGACGCTCGTTGGTTGTGGCAGGGCTTGCAAACTATTACAGTATACAAAGGGAAACCCAGCCGCGAGCTGCCCAGTGAAGCGAGCCTACCAGACAGGCTAAATTAATTTTATGCTCGCTTCGAGGCAAGCAACACTGAAGCATGCATGAAAGCACCAGCTGTTCCGGACGACTGTGTGATCATGCTCTCCGTAGCTGATGTGAGCAAGATCTTTACACAGGTCAACATTCACAAGGCCGCTGGGCCAGACGGATTACCAGGACATGTACTCAGAGCATTTCCAGACACACTGGCAAGTGTCTTCAATGACATTTTCAACCTCCACCTGACCAAGTCTGTAATACCTGCATGTTTCAAGCAGACCACCAAAATTCCGGTGCCCAAAAAAGTGAAGGTAACCTGCCTAAATGACTACCGCCCCATAGCACTCACGTCGGTAGCCATGAAGTGCTTTGAAAGGCTGGTCATGACTCACATCAACACCATCATCCCAAAACCCTAGACCCACTCCAATTCGCATACCGCCCCAACAGATCCACAGATGACGCAATTTCAATCGCCCTCCACACTGCCCTTTGCTACCTGGACAAAAGGAACACCTATGTGAGAATGCTATTCATTGACTACAGCTCAGCATTCAACACCATAGTGCCCACAAAGCTCATCACTAAGCTAAGGACCCTGGGACTAAACACCTCCCTCTGCAACTGGATCCTGGACTTTCTGACGGGCCACCCCCAGGTGGTAATGGTAGGCAACAACACATCTGCCACGCTGATCCTCAACCCTCAGGGGTGCATGCTCAGTCCCCTCCTGTACTCTGTATTCACCCACAACTGCGTGGCCAAGCGCGACTCCAACACCATCATTAAGTTTGCTGACGATACAAGGTTGGTAGGCCCGATCACAGACAACAATGAGACAGCCTATAGGGAGGAAATAAGATACCTGGCTGTGAGGTGCCTGGAGAACAACCTCTCCCTCAATGTGAGCAAGACAAAGGAGATGATTGTGGACTACAGGAAAAGGAGGGCCGAACACGCCCCTATTCACATCGACGGCGCTGTAGTGGAGCCCATTGAGAGTTTCAAGTTCCTTGGTGTCCACATCACCAACAACCTATCATGGTCCAAATACACCAAGAAAACCGCAAAGAGGGCACGACAACGCCTTTTCCCCCTCAGGAGACTGAAAAGATTTGGTATGGGTCCCCAGATCCTCAAAAAGTTATACAGCTTCACCATCGAGAGCATCCTGACTGGTTGTATCACCGCCTGTTATGGCAACTGGTCGGTATCTGACCGTAAGGCGCTACAGAGGTAAGTGCATACAGCCCAGTACATCACTGGGGCCAAGCTTCCTGCTATCCAGGACCTATATACCAGGCGGTGTCAGAGGAAGGCCCAACATTTTTTGGAAGATTCCAGTCACCCAAGTCGTGGACTGTTCTCTCGGCTACCGCACGGCAAGCTTTACCAAAGCACCAAGTCTAGGTCCAAAAGGCTCCTTAACAGCTTATAGCTCCAAGCACTAAGACTGCTGAACAATTAATCAAATGGCCACCCAGACTATTTACAGTGAGACCCCCCCCCCCCCCGCTGTTTTTACATTGCTGTTACTCGCTGTTTACTATCTATCCATAGTCACTTTACCCCTACATACATGTACAAATTACCTCGACTAACCTCTATCCCCGCATATTATCTCGGTAGCCCCTGTATATTGCCTCATTATTGTTATTTTATTCTGTTTCTATTTCTATTTTATTTTCTTCTTCATATATTGTAATTTTTTATTGTTACTTTTTTTATTCAATTTTTTTTCTTTTTATTCTTCTTCTTCTTTTTTTTTACTTTAGTTTATTTAGTAAATATTTTCTTCAAATTGCATTGTTGGTTAAGTGCTTGTAAGTAAGCATTTCACGGTAAGGTCTATTCGGCTCAAGTAACAAATAAAATGTTATTTGATTTGAACTCTGGTAGGCCTAAAACATTCTTTCCTCACCTCAAGATCAACTGTCAGAGTCAGTTGTAGCACTGTGGCGCACTGCCTTCATAT
Source organism: Salmo trutta (assembly GCF_901001165.1). NCBI lineage: Eukaryota > Metazoa > Chordata > Actinopteri > Salmoniformes > Salmonidae > Salmo > Salmo trutta. Next base: position 53,479,655 of record NC_042972.1, on the reverse strand, counting down.
CATAAGCCTGCAGTAGCTTAATAATAGCCACACCATACCAAACCTTCGCAAACGTTTCTAAACTTTATTAGGGTAATATCAAAAGTCCAGCCATTGTTTATAGGGACAATACAAGCAGAAGAGCGAATGTAAACCAGGGGATAAAAACGCACTACCCTCCCCTGTGCCCAATAAAAAAAACACACAACCCTCCCTAAAGCAAAACGAATAAGTTTGACAACCCTCCATTATTTTGGACGACCCCTCCCCGCCATTACATTTCGATTAATAATCTACATTAAGATGGATGTTAGAAATTAAATATGCTCAATCAGCAATTCATATTGGATTCTTCAATAGTAGTGGGTGAGTTATCATATAAGGAATGAAGATGCTATTCGCTCCAAATTAGGCAGCAGGTTAAACCCAAAAGTCACTTAACATTAAAATACAAGAGCTTATCATCCTTATTAGTTCATTTCAATAAAGGAACATTGTTAGCACAGGCAAATGTTCATGATCAAATGAACCTTTGTTATATAAGATGCTTAATATTTCAAGTTGGAAAAAGTAACATTTTGGTGTCCCCTGTTCTTTCCAAACAATACTATAATCCTGCATTGTGCCAAACCATTGCCTATTTCCATGCAGGTATTGGGAATTATTGAGTCACTTGAGGTTTTAAAGACATTCTAAACACCTCATAACCAAGGCACAAAGGCCTATACTCTCGTCATGGATAATGAAGTTATAAAATCAGAGACAACCCCCCAAAATACACCAAAGCCTTTGTTACGGACAGCCCATTAGTGTGTTTAGTATGTCTTACGGAGCATCTTCTTAGGCCTAGCCATCTCCATGGGGATGTCGTTAATAAAGAGGAATCTGCTGCCATCAGCACTCTGGGTTATTGTAAAAGGCTCTGAGGCCAAGGTTGGGATCAATTAAAAAAAAGACTTTATAAACAGCTATGGCCTTTAAACGGAGAGGGTGTAACTTGTTTTATTTTTATTTAACCTTTATTTAACCAGGAAAAGCCCATTGAGACCCAGAGTCTCTTTTTCAAGGGAGAACCGGCCAAGAAGGCAGCAACAATCAATACATTACATAATTATAACATACAACAATACAACAACATGATCCAGCCTACAAAAAGCATTTCACACTCCTCTGTAACAGAGTCTCCCATCAATATTTGAAATTCAATTTAGTGGCACTAACATATCTAGATGTAGCATGGATTGTAGATTATTCCATGCGTCTGGTGCACAAGAAGAGAAGGCAGTCTTGCCTAATACTGTGAATGTCCTGGGGACTTTAAGTAGCAACCACCTAGCAGACCGGGTATGGTAACTGCTGGTGGTGAAGGAGACTAGACCCAAAAGGGCTTTGTAGATAAACACATACAAATGTATCTTTATGCGCATATAAAGTGAGGTCCAACCTACCATTTGGCACAATGTGCAATGGCGGGTGAGTGACTTGGTATTTGTAATAAAGTGCAAGGATGCATGATAAACATAGCCCAGTCTCTGTAAGACGGAGGAGGTTGCATGCATGTACAACAAGTCACCATAATCAATTACAGAGAGAAAAGTGGCCTGAACAAGCTTATACCTAATGCCTTTACCTTTACACCCAATTACAACTTCAGACCTACATGAGAAGCCTTATTTCAGGTTTATTACGCCTTTACTACGTTCAAATATAGTCTTCCCCGTTCCCTGAATGATGTGCAAATCCAATTGGACACCCCATCCGCCTAGAGAAAGGTACTGAGTGAAACACTGCAACAATGACCTAAAGAGCACAGGGAGGGTGGGAGTGTCTCTTCTCATTCATTCCAGACGACAACGTCAAGCGATCACATTCACTAGACTAGTGTCAGACTGTGAGCTTGCAAACAGCAGGTATGAGACAAACAAATGAATACCTGGAACAGATTCCATTGGTTGGAAACAAGCAGGATAACACAGCCACTACAGGAAGAGCTCAACGTGACTAATAGCTGAGATGATTTATGCCTGTATCCCACATCCCACAGCAACACATTGCTAATGGACACATCTGAGTGCTCCCTACTAGACATTCTATTAGCCTTCAACATGGGTCCTGTCCAGGGGGTGTACTTGTACATCAAGCTGCCTCACGCTACAGAAACAGGATTCCGCTATGGGCCATTCTGGCCCGGACAAGGGTTACAAACACGGTAGACCCTGATGAGCCATCAACTCCGGTCGTGACCCCACTCTCCCCGAGGGTGTCTCAGGGGGAGTTGGGATATGCAAAAAACACATTCACACATGCGGCTAATACACTTTTGTACATGTGTGAAATAGGAACCACCTAATTATTATTATAATAATTCATGTTTCTCCCATTGTAATATTCACATTTAAGACCATGAGTTTTTCCTGACCAGGAACTCTGGGCCCCTATCCTTCACCATGACAGATCTCTGGAGAGAAGTGTCATTATACAGATTCAGTCCAGTTCACAAAGATTGAGACAGTTTTACTACAGTTATTTACTGTAGCTGAGGGAGCCTATGCTAGTTGTTACTTGAAATGATCTGCATGATTGGACCATAGTGTGATGTCAGTCTCTTTGGGAGCTGAGGGGATGGGCTAGACGTTATTGGCACTGCCATTTGTCTCAATGCAATGGAGTGCCAAAACTTTGAAGGTCAAATTTGAGAGATGGAAATATTATGAAAAGGTCTAACGCACGGTTTGAGAATTTATTATCAGTCTCTTAGAGCAAGGGTTTTAAACTAGCCAGACAGTGGTGCAATGAATGTCTCAATTTGAATTGTAAAATAAATTACAGTAGTAACCTTTACTCTCAAACTCAAAATCTCTATTCTATCTCTAATTTGACATTGATACTGATAGCTGTACTGCACCAGAGCTATAGCAACTGCAGCAAAGTAAAAAAAAAAAGAAAATCTCTTTTATTTCAATTTGACTATGATACTTTTATAGCGGCACTTCATCGGTGCTGTGACATCTGAATGATGCATCAAAGTGATGAGAGTTTGTCATTTTTAAATAATTAAATAAGTTGTCATCTCAATCCGTCATATTACATCAAATGATGCGAAGTGGGGATACACCTCTCCGTCTCTGTCACAGATCCACTTGGTTAGTATATGCTCCTTCCGTGAGCGGTGGCAATTTGTTTTGTTCTGTCATTATGCAGACCCTTTGTTTTCCTATTCCTCAGGCTCAGCCATTTGCTGCTCCACTTAGGCTGAGAGTAACAAAGTGAAACTTTCATCCTGTCTTAGTGTCAACACCAGCTGATACCAATTGAGGAGATGCATTGGATGCAGAACTGGGGCAGTTCACTCAAATTAGTTTACTGGCTGAAAACTTTGAGAACTTCTAGTTACTAGATAGAAAACAATCTAACTGACATGTTTCAGATCTCAAAGGTGAGACAAATAAAATTATTCGGTAAATATTTACTTTGACTACATATTCATAACGCATTCATTACACATCTACAAGCATTTAAGGTCCCAACCACATTATTAAGTGTTAATGAAATAAATCTATAGCATATCTGTAGTGCATTCATGTCATGCTATGCAAGAGCTCATATTTAGGTATCTTAATAGATGCATCATTAAACTACAGCATAGTGTCATCATTATGGCTGTTCTCAAAAGTGTGCTTCTGCCATACCAGTATTGGTGAATATGCCAAAAGGCCAAACCAAGTTTAGAAAATTATGCTGATGTATAGCTTGTACCAGCCCCATTTCCCCCACCGGCCAGTAGAGGCCAGGTACTTACCTTCTTCTCACTGAGGTCAATGGTGCATGAAGATCCCCACATTGTAGACTCATAGCTAGGAATAACTATTTGAGTGAGTAAAACATACTAACACAGGGTGGTAAAGCAAGCTAGAATTTACCCTTATTCACTAAGGGGAAAACAGTTTGGAGGGTCTTTACGCACAAAATACTGTATATTGAAAGCTGTCATATTCAAGTTCAATCCGTGAAAAATTGGAAGGTAGAAAAAAACCAGTTTAATTGGGGTTAATTAAACAATAATCCTATAAATCTACTCTAGTTCTCACTAATCATTGAACTGTTTGACAACAGTCCAGTCGTCGGGAACCGTGTGCCAAGCTCCTGGTTTAACCTGCAACGTGTGGTCTGAGTTCCATAATGATTCAAATAGGCTACATGTCTCAAATTATTGCACAACGTTAGCCTGATATGATCCACTAATGCTAGCGACCCTCCGGAACAATTTACAAAGATGTGACAGAGAAAAGAAAGGTAAACAGAATGGAATGATGCAAAAAATTCAAGTATGTTATGTTAGTATTACTGACGGTGGCTCCTGATAGTGGATAATATTTAACATGATACAAATTGTAAAATAAAACTGAGAAAAGCCCAGGCATATAATCAATATATTCTAAAGCGCATCCATCAACTCTGCAGGTTCAGCCCTACAGAAGCCTATAGCTTGGGTTTTCCAAATTTCATCCGCACAAATTATGAGGGCACCCAATTAGAATTCTGAATAATGTAAACAGCTATTTATATCCTACTTCACTGTGGAAAAGAGGCTGCAATACATGCCATGTAGATATCATTTTCACTTTGCTTCCATATGGCTGGTTTCACATTCGTCCCCAGGGATCATCTAGAAAAATAATCTAAAACAATTGTTATGTGTACAGTGTTTACAATCCCTATCTCCAAATGGATGACTCATTTGCCTACCTACAAAAATCATTCAAAAAAACTAACAAATTAAACATTTAGTTAACCTTTTTGTAAACTATTAAATGACTGAAAGTATACGTTTGTGCATTTAAAATAACATAAATAGCTAATAAGAAGCCAGAAGTACGCTGGGCTGGTAATGAACACGAGGGGAGACAGAGAACTGGTTTCAAGCACAAGGCGCAGCAGGTGGAACCCAGCACTGCTCTTTGGGACCGTACCCCTCCCAGTCGACCAGGTACTCAAGAGGCCCCCCACGACGCTGTGAGTCCAACAAGCTGCGGACAGAGTGCGCCGGGGCCCCCTCGATATCCAAGGGAGGGGGAGGTGTGTTGTAGGGTCCAGCACTAGCCAAGGGACCAGCTGCCAAGGGACCAGCTGCCATTGGCCTGAGGAGAGATACATGAAATGAGGGTGAGATACGGTAGTTGACGGGGAGCTGTAATCTGTACGTCACCTCATTGACTCTCCTCAGGACTTTGAACGGCCCCACAAACCGCGGGCTCAGCTTCCGGCAGGGCGGGTGAAGGTCCTTCGTTGAAAGCCAGACCCTGTCACCAGGGTGAAAGACCTGCGGCTTCTGGGCGGGTGTGCACTGCATTCCATACCTCCTCGGCAGTGCTGGAACCAATAGTCCACTGCAGGAGCCTCGATCTGACTCCGGTGCCTGGGCTGGCTGATAGCCTAGAACACACTGAAAGGGTGTGAGGTTAGTGGAGGAGTGACGGAGGAAGTTTTGTGCGTATTCTGCCCAAGGCAAAAATTCAGCCCTCTCCCCGGCCGATCCTGACAGTAACTACGGAGGTACATACCTAGTTCCAGATTGACCCTTTCCACCTGCCCATTAAATTGGGGACGGTACCTGGAGGTGAGGATGACCATGACCCCCAGTCGTTCCATGAAGGCCTTCCAGACACGGAAGGTGAACTGAGGACCACAGTCAGACACGATGTCCTCCGGGATCCCGTAGTGCCGGAAGACGTGTGAGAAGAGATCCTCCGTGGTCTGCATGGCCGTAGGGAGATCAGGCAGAGGAATCAAACGACCAGCTTTGGAAAACCAGTCCACAACGACCAGGATGGTGGTGTGCCCCTCCAAGGGGCAAAGGTCTGTGACAAAGTCCACAGAGAAATGTGACCAGCGAAGTTGTGGAACTGGCAGAGGGTGAAGTTTGCCATAGGGGAGGTGTCTCAGTGTCTTGCTCTGTGCGCAGGTATAGCAGGAAGAAACGTAAACCCTGACATTCTGGGCCAAGGTGGGCCACCAGTACTTGGCGGAGAGATAGTCAATAGTAAGGGCTATACCCGGGGGCCCCGACACAGGTGCTGTGTGTGCCCAGGTGAGGAGACGGTCCCCCACATCAGAGGGCACATAGGTACGCCCCTCGGGACAGTGGGCCGGTGAGGGCTCCTGTCGCAGGGCTCAATGGATGTCAGCGTTCACATTCTACACAACAGGAGCCACAATACGGGACAGGGGAATAATTGGTGTCACTTTCTCCCTCCGATCTGCTGTGTCATGCACCCGGGACAACGCATTGGCCTTGACGTTCTTAGATAAGAGAGGGTAAAGTCAAACTTGGCGAAGAATAAGGCCCACCTGGCCTGACACGGGTTCAGGCTCTTTGCTGCTCGAATTTACTCTAGATTCCAGTGGTCTGTCCAAACAGCCCCTACTCCAACCTCGGAGGCGTCCACCTCCATGATGAAGGGCAGAGATGGGTCAGGATGAGGCAGAACAGGTGCATTTGTAAAACATTCCATGAGCGCACGGAAGGCTTTGTTGGCCTCAGTCCAACACAGCTGTTTAGGACCTCCCTTCAGGAGGGAGGTGAGAGGGTCCACCACTGTGCTGAAACCCTTATTGAAGCACCTGAAATAGTGGGCAAAACCTAGGAAGCGCTGCTCCGCCTTTATTTTGGATGGAACAGGCCACAACTGTACTGCACTGACCCTCTGCTTTTCCATCTCCACTCCCACGGTGGATATCCAATAGCCCAGGAAGGAGACAGTCTGCTGGAAAAAAAGGCACTTCTCCGCCTTGGCGTACAGGTGATGCCCTACCAGCCTCTCCCAAAAACGGACCTGACTTGAGACATGTTGCTCGCCTGTAGTGTAGTACACCAAGATGTCGTACACCACTACACAGTGACCCAACATGTCTCTAAACACCTCGTTTATGAAGTATTGAAAAACTGAGGGTGCATTTGTAAGGCCGTAGGGCATTACCCTGTATTCGTAGAGCTGGTGCTGAAGGCGGTATTCCATTCATCCCCCTCTCTGATGTGCACAATTTGGTAAAGTACTGAGCACCGTGCATCTGTTCGATCACAGTGGGATCGGATAACAGGGATAACTGAATTTAACAGTTGCCTTATTCAGTGTCTGTTAATCAATACAGGGGCGGAGACCTCCGTTCTTCTTCATGAAAAAGAAGCTGAAGGAGGTGGACGGACGGAGGAATCCTTGGGCCAGCGCCTCCTGGACGTAGACCTCTATCGTTTGTTCTCTGCATGCGAGAGAGGGTAGATGTGCCCCCGCGGGAGGGTAGAACCAGGCAGTAGGTCGATAGTGCAGTCCCATGGGCGATGAGGGGACAGGGACGTGGCACGAGTCTTCGAAAAACCCACCTGTAGGTCCCAGTATTCCTCCGGGTTAGGGATGTGGGTGTCATGGTCCGGACTTTCCACGGAGGTGGCACAGATAGACACAGAGAGACATCTCCCCTGACACTCCTGAGACCAACCCAACAAACTACTCTGTTCACGATATCCTGGGGTTATGCAACTGTAATCAGGGGAAACCTAAAATTATGGGGTGTGCAGTAGAGTCTAAGATGAGGAAAGTGATGTGTTCATGGTGGTTGTGAGCAATGGTGAGGGAAATGGGAATCATGGTCTGGCACACCAGTCCGTAATGATAAGGCCACTGACCAGTCTAGGAAATTGCCTGCAGAACCTGAGTCCACTAGGGCAGGATAGTCCGGGAAGGTGACAGGAAGGAGGACAGGCTGGGTGGACAGAGAGGAGCAAGGCACGTCCATGCCTACCTGGGAAGGTGCAGGAGCGCTCCTCGGCCTGTCGCTTCCTCGCCTGGTTCTCCTTCTGGGACAGGTGTTCCAGGGGTGATCCGACTCCCTGCAGTAGGAGCAGAGACCCTGTTGACGGGAACGTTGATGTTCCTCTGGAGGAAGGTGCATCGTGCCCACCTCCGTGGGCTCAGTCTCGTTGGAGTTTCATGGAAGAGACCCGAACCCCCGGGATGGGCGACGATGGGCACGCAGGAGATTATCCAGGCAGATGGCCATGACGATGAGCTGGTCCAGCGTGAGGTCCTCATCGCAACAAGCCAGCTCGGTCTGGCCGTCCACCTGTAGCCCGCTGCGGAAAACCTTCAACAGGGCCTGGTTGTTCCAGCCAGTGGATGCAGCCACCGTCCGAAAATCCAGAGCGTACTCACACGCTGTTCTGGACCCCTGGCGTAGATGGAGGAGATGCTCACCTCCCTCTCGGCACTCTGCAGGGTGGTCGAAAATGGCACGGAAGAGTTGGGTGAAGCGCTCATTGGACTGCACTTCTGGACCGTCCCTCTCCCAGACGGCGTGCACCCACTCTAGAGCGCGGCCTGTCAGCTTCGCTCCTATAGCGGAGAGGTCGGGATGTCCTGCTGCTTCCTGTTCTCTTGGGTCGGTAATTCTGTCACAAGTGTAGAGAGGAGTAGGCAGGATATATATATATAAACACGGGAGAAAACCCAAAATGCTAAAATAATAATGTACTCATGAAAGTGTAGGCGAGATTCCTCTCAGGAAAACAAGCAACATTTACAATGACCGACAAAGACAAACGACAGAGAGAGTATATATATATATATATATATATATATATATATATATATATATATATATATATATACAGTGATAGAGTGGGGATTGGAACCAGGTGTGTGTAATGATAACGAGACAAGTCCGGGGTTGATGAGTGAAGGGCGTTTGCCAGCAGCAGGTTCGGCAGCAGTTAGATGGCCGGCAACGCCGAACGCCTGAGCTGGACAGGAGGGCTGGTGTGACAGGAAGTGAGGAAGAGGCGTGGTGAGAGGATTTCCTCTGCCCAAAATCTGTCCTTTTTTGCCCTTTTTTGTATGGAAGTCTATGAAAGAGTATCAAATTAAATTAGGGTTATTTGGTTGCATAGAAGCTTCATAATGTTTAGACTGTTACAAAAGTACTGATATAAGTGGATGCACATGGCATTATGGCAACTTTGAGGAAAAACTACTTACTTGTGCCTTTTGTTAAAATGAATATCTGCCTCCTCATTGGCTACAATGGTCCCACCTGAACTCACTTGCCTTCATTCATTGAGGAGATGTATTTCCATTGTTAAAGAATAAATCTTTGTCTGCAGTCAAAATTAAGCAACTGGTTTCTGTCGGTCTCTTAATTTGTCCTGTATTAAAAAAGTTTGCGGTTTGCAAAAGTACAATGTAAATAATAAAATAGCTACCATTGTTAACTAAATGTTTAATGAGTTTTATCACAACTTTTTTGTAACGTTTATTGACCGAGTGGTAAAACATATTGACATTGCGCCAGGGGTTTAGCTAACTAAAGTTACATTAATGAATAAGGGAAAACTCTAGCTAGCTTTACCAGCCTATGTTAGTATGTTTTACTCATTAAAATAGTTATTGCTAGCTGTGAGTCTAAACTGGGGAATTGAATTGTAATCTTTGTTAAATCTATTGAAGAAAAGTCAAACTGAAAAATGTCAATAGTAGTAGGGTGTCAAATCAAAAACGCATATTTTGACCAATGGATAAATATGTTATTTGTGTAGATAATCCTCTAAGAAAACCAATGGTCCAAACCTCATGTCTCCATCATAATCCGTTCAAAAGTTATTTCAGTTTTTACCCTTATAGGATGGCCAGAATTCAAATACAATTTTATTATTCACACGCTTTGTAAACAGGTGTAGACTAACAGTGAAATGCTTACTTACGGGCCCTTCTCAACAATGCAGAGAGAAAGAAAATAGAGAAATAATAGAAAAGTAAAACACGAAATAATGAAGTAATAATAAATACACAATGAGTAATGATAACTTGGCTATATACATGGGGTACCAGTATCGAGTCGATGTGCAGGGGTATGAGGTAGTTGAGTTAGATATGTACATTAGAGGTAATCAATTCCGAGGTCCGGGTCCTCAATTCTGACATTTGTCTGTCACGGCTGTCAAAAGGAGAGGACCAAGGTGCAGCGTGTGTGTAGTTCCACATTTTATTTACTCTGTGAAACTATGCAATACATCAAATAACTGAAATGACAAAACAAACCATGATGCAGAGGAGAAACAAACACTACTCAAAAATAATCACCCACAAAACCCAGGAAGAAAAACCCCTACTTAAGTATGATCTCCAATTAGAGACAACGAGGACCAGCTGCCTCTAATTGGAGATCATCCCAAACAAACCAACATAGAAATACAAAAACAAGAACATAAGAACGTAGAAATAGAACACATAGAATAAACCCTCCTGTCACGCCCTGACCTACTCTACCATAGAAAATAACAGCTTACCATGGTCAGGACGTGGCAGTACCCCCCTCCCCGAAAGTGCAGACTCCGAATGCAACTAAAAACAAAACAAAAAAAACAAAAAGGGAGGGTAGGGAGGGAGGGTAACCAGTGTCTATGGCGGCTCTGGTGCAGTACCCATAACCTTATCATCCAGCGCATCCTCCAGTAGAGGAGGCAGCTCTGGTTCGGGGCGTAACCGCCGCTCCGCCCGCTGATCCCTCTTCTTCTGTGCCACCGGACCGTAGATCGTCGCTGGAGGTTCTGGGCTGCAGGCCGTCTCAGGAGGTTCTGGGCTGGGAACTGTCGCCGGAAACTCTGGACTGGGAACGCGCACTGGAGGCCTGATCCGTGGGGCTGGCACAGGTGACGCCAGACTAGTAACACGCACCTCAGGGCGAGTGCGGGGAGCAGGAACAGGACACCCTGGACTGGGCAGGCGCACTGGAGGCCTGATGCGTGGGTGTGGCACAGGTGGCATCAGACTGGTGACACGCACCTCAGGGCAAGTGCGAGGAGCAGGCACAGGACGTACCAGGCTGGATAGACTTACTGGAGGCCGGGTACGTCAGGCAGGCACAGGATATACTGGGCCGTGGAGGCGCACCGGAGGTCTCGAGCATATAGCTTGCACAACCCGTCCTGGCTGGATGCTTTCTTTCGCCCGGCAAACGCGGGGAGCTGGCACAGGACGAACTGGGCTGTGAACACGCAGTGGCAACACAGTGTGCAGTGCCGGCGCAGGATATCCTGGACCGAGAAGGCGAACTGGAGATCAGGAGCGCTGACCTGGCACCACCCTTCTTGGCTGAATACTCAACCTAGCACAGCGAATGCGGGGCGCGGGCACAGATCGCACCGGGCTGTGAATGCGCACTGGCGACACAGTGCGCATCACCACATAACACGGTGCTTGCTTCTTCACTCGCTCCCCATGGTAAGCACGGGGAGTTGGCTCAGGTCTCCACTCAGGTGTCTACCCTGACTCTGCCAAACTCCCCGTGTGCCCCTCCCAAAAAAATATTTTTGTGGGTGCCTCTCGCACTTGCCTCGTGGTTGGTATAGTGCCTCATAATATCGCCGCTCTGCTTTTGCTGCCTTAATCTCCTCCCTCGGGCGGCGATACTCCCCAGCCTGACTCCCGGGTCCTTTCCAGTCCAGAATCTCCTCCCAGGTCCATTCCTGATCCCGTTGCTTGGTCCTTTGGTGGTGGGTGATTCTGTCACGGCTGTCAAAAGGAGAGGACCAAGGAGCAGCGTGTGTGTAGTTCCACATTTGATTTACTCTGAAACTATGCAATACATCAAATAACTGAAATGACAAAACAACAAACCATGACACAGAGGAGAAACAAACACTACTCAAAAATAATCACCCACAAAACCCAGGAAGAAAAACCCCTACTTAAGTATGATCTCCAATTAGAGACAACGAGGACCAGCTGCCTCTAATTGGAGATCATCCCAAACAAACCAAAATAGAAATAAAAAAAACTAGAACCTAAGAACATAGAAATATAACACATAGAATAAACCCCCCTGTCACGCCCTGACCTACTCTACCATAGAAAATAACAGCTTACCATGGTCACGACGTGACATTGTCTCGGATCTGGGTCTGATATAATTGCCACGGGTCTCGGGTATGTGCAATTTAAAATGTACCGACTGGACCATATCGGACCAATCCTCTGTTGATTTAATGTGTGAGGTGATGAGAACCATGCAAACTTATTTGTGTCAGCCAATTGCGACTCAATTAAATGTATAGCTTATGTCCAGCTGAAACTGGTTCCGGCTGCTCACCTCACATGCACCCGCTGCTGAGGAGAGAGCGAGCGAGTGAAAGGAGCCTTGGCCTAGGCTACTGTTGAATGCGAAGATGGTATTTTTCATGTAAGTAAAGTGAAAGAGTATAGTGAAAAGAAGCCGACAAGGGGAATGTCCTCCGGGTTTTAATATTCTAGTGAACAAAGATGAGAAGGTAAGCACGGCCAAATGTACTGTGTGCAACTCGCTATTCAGGTTTGATACAATTTTCTAAATTTTTTCTAATATTTTCTGAAGGCATACAGAAGGAGGCTAATTCGTGAATTCTCAATCAGAATATTTTTTATAAAGATAAGCATTATATTGTTTGACTAAAAGAGTACTGTAACTCTCGTAGGCCCAAAACATTCTTCCTCACCGATATACCCTGAACTTAAAATTGATGAAATAAAAAAAAAATGGGTTACTGGCCTACACACAATACCCCATAATGTCAAAATGAAATTATGTTTTTTTTTTACTAATTAAAAGTGAAAAGCTGAAATGCCTTGAGTCAGTAAGGATTCAACCCCTTTGTTATAGCAAGCCTAAATGAGTTCAGGAGTGAAAATATGCTTAAGAAATCACATAATAAGTTGCATGGACTTATTGTAAACAAATATAGTGTTTACCATGATTTTTGAATGCCTTCTTCATCTCTGTACCACACACATACAACGAATTATCTGTAATGTCCCTTAGTCAAGCAGTGAATTTCAACCACAGATTCAACCACAAAGACCAGGAAGGTTTTCCAATGCCTTGCAAAGAAGAGCACCCATTGGTAGCATGGAGAACACCATCGTGTTCGCGAGAGTCTCATCTTTCCATAGAGGGGTCATAATACTGTTAACTGTTCGGACACTACAGATGATTTTGTGAGAAGACCAATTTTCGAGATGTCTCATGGTCTGACAAACACCACTACAGCTCTGTCACCTTTCACCGCAGATGCGGAAGTGCGACATAGATGGATGCGGTGGATTTCTAGCTTAAATTTAAGGATTTTCATGGGGATGTTTGTATTATGCTAATTAGATTTCAGCGGGGGCGCGGACATTGACCTTAGTTAATAATGGGCTCAATTGGGTTGAGTTTGGGTGATTAAGGAGGCCAGGTCATCTGATGCAGCACTCCATCACTCTCCTTCTTGGTCAAATAGACCTTACAGCCTGGAGGTGAGTTGGGTCATTGTTCTGTTGAAAACACATGATAATCCCACTAAGCGCAAACCAGATGGTATAGTGTATCGCTGCAGAATTCTGTTGCAGCCATGCTGGTTAAGTGTGCCTTAAATACTAAATTAATCACTGACAGTGTCGCCAGCAAAGCACCCCACCCCATCACACTTCCTCCTCCATGCTTCACGGTGGGAACTACACATGCTGAGATCATCCGCTCACCTACTCTGCATCTCACAAAGACACGGCAGTTGTAACCAAAAATCTCAAATTTGGACTCAGACCACAGGACAGATTTACACCGGTCTAATGTCCATTGCTCGTGTTTTTTGGCCCAAGCAAGTCTCTTCTTCTTATTGGTGTCCTTTAGTAGTGGTTTCTTTGCAGCAATTCGACCATGAAGGCCTGATTCATGCAGTCTCCTCTGAAAAGTTGATGTTGAGATGTTTCTGTTACTTGAACTCTGTGAAGCATTTTTTGGGGCTGCAATTTCTGAGGCTGGTAACTCTAATGAACTTATTCTCTGCAGCAGAGGTAACTCTGGGTCTTCCTTTCCTGTGGCGGTCATAGTTTCATCATAGCGCTTGATGGTTTTTGCAACTGCATTTGAATTTTCTTTCCAAAGTTCTTAAAATGTTCTGAATTGACTGACCTTCATGTCTTAAATTAATGATGGACTGTCATTTCTATTTGCCTATTTGAGCTGTTCTTGCCATAATATGGACTTGGTCTTTTACCAAATAGGGCTATTGTTTGTATAGGACCCCAACTTGACACAACACAACTGATTGGCTCAAAAGTATTAAGAAGGTAAAAAATCCCACAAAGTAACTTTTAACAAGGCACATCTGTTAATTGACATGCATTCCAGGTGACTACCTCATGAAACTGGTTGAGAGAATGCCAAGAGTGTGCAAAGCTGTCATCAAGGCAAAGGTTGGCTACTTTGAATTTTTTTAATTTAACACTTCTTTTTCAAGTGTTATTTCATTGTTTTGATGTCTTCACTATTATTCTACAATGTGGAAATGCAAAAAATAAAGTAAAAAACCTGAATATAAACTCAGCAAAAAAAGAAATGTCCCTTTTTCAGGACCCTGCCTTTCAAAGACAATTCGTAAAAATCCAAATAACTTCACAGGTCTTTATTGTAAAGGGTTTAAACACTGTTTCCCATGCTTGTTCAATGAACCATAAACAATTAATGAACATGCACCTGTGGAACGGTCGTTAAGACACTAACAGCTTACAGACGGTTGGCAATTAAGGTCACGGTTATGAAAACTTAGGACACTAAAGAGGCCTTTCTACTGACTCTGAAAAACACCAAAAGAAAGATGCCCAGGGTCCCTGCTCATCTGTGTGAACGTGCCTTAGGCATGCTGCAAGGAGGCATGAGGACTGCAAATGTGGCCAGAGCAAAAAATTGCAATGTCCATACTGTGAGACGCCTAAGACAACGCTACAGGGAGACAGGACAAACAGCTGATCGTCCTCGCAGTGGCAGACCACGGGTAACACCTTCACAGGATTGGTACATCTGAATATCACACCTGCGGGACAGGTACAGGATGGCAACAACAACTGCCCGAGTTACACCAGGAACGCACAGTCCCTCCATCAGTGCTCAGACTGATCGCAATAGGCTGAGAGAGGCTGGACTGAGGGCTTGTAGGCCTGTTGTAAGGCAGGTTTTCACCAGACATCACCGGCAACAACGTCGCCAATGTGCACAAACCCACCATCGCTGGACCAGACAGGACCGGAAAAAAGTGCTCTTCACTGACGAGTCACGGTTTTGTCTCACCAGGGGTGATGTTCGGATTCACCTTTATCGTCAAAGGAATGAGCGTTACACTGAGGCCTGTACTCCGTAGCAGGATCGATTTGGAGGTGGAGGGTCCATCATGGTCTGGGGCGGTGTGTCACAGCATCATCGGACTGAGCTTGTTGTCATTGCAGGCAATCTCAACGCTGTGTGTTACAGGGAAGACATCCTCCTGCCTCAGGTGGTACCCTTCCTGCAGGCTCATCCTGACATGACCCTCCAGCATGACAATGCCACCAGCCATACTGTTCGTTCTGTGCGTGATTTCCTGCAAGACAGGAATGTCAGTGTTCTGCCATGGCCAGCGAAAAGCCCGGAGGAGATACACTGCAGTACTTAATGCAGCTGGTGGCCACACCAGATACTGACTGTTACTTTTGATTTTGACCCCCCTTTGTTCAGAGACACATTATTCCATTTCTGTTTGTCACATGTCTGTGGAACTTGTTCAGTTTATGTCTCAGTTGTTGAATCTTGTTATGTTCATACAAATATTTACACAGGTTACGTTTGCTGAAAATAAACGCAGTTGACAGTGAGAGGACGTTTCTTTTTTTGCTCAGTTGGATGTTGGACACCTGCTCGTCGAGCATCTCATTCCAAAATAATTGCCATTAATATGGAGTCGGTCACCCATTTGCTGCAATAACAGTCTCCAGTCTTCTGGGAAAGCTTTCCTCTAGATGTTGGAACATTGCTGAGGTGACTTTCTTCCATTCAGCCACAAGCGCATTAGTGAGGTCGAGCACTGATGTTGGGTGATTAAGCCTGGCTCGCAGTCAGCGTTCCAATTCATCCCAAAGGTGTTTGATGGAGTTGAAGTCAGCGCTCTGTGCAGGCCAGTCAAGTTCTTCCATACTGATTACGTCAAACCATTTCTATATGGACCTCACTTTGTGCACAGGGGCATTGTCATGCAGAAGCCGGAAAGGACCTTCTTCAAACTGTTGCCACAAAGTTGGAAGCACAGAATCATCTGATATGTCATTGTATGCTGTAGCTTTAAGTTGGCACTATGCATTAGGGCAGGTAGCATTCTCCTGGCATCCACCAAACCCAGATTCTTCTGTCGGACTGCCAGATTGTCAGGCGTGATTCATTACTCCAGACAAGGTGTTTCCAATGCTCCAAAGTCCAGTGGCGGCGAGCTTTACACCACTCCAACCGATGCTTGGCATTGAGCATGGTGATCTCAGGGTTATGTGCAGCTGCTTGGCTATGGAAACCCATTTCACGAAGCTCCCGACGAACAGTTATTGTGCTGACGTTGCTTCCAGAGGCTGTTTGGAACTCGGTAGTGAGTGTTGCAACCAAGGACAGACGATTTTTATGTGCTTCAGCCCTCG